>NC_044987.1:7560770-7880625 GCF_008728515.1 Papio anubis
GGGTATTGTACAGTGGGGAAATATTAATACCAATAGCTATCATTGAGCATTTACTATACACCAAAGATGTGCTATATACTTTTGTAGGTTATATATAATTCTCTCAATAACCCCTCAAAATAGGCATTGTTTAAACCCATTTTGCCCGAAGTGTCAGAAAAGTGAAGTAACTTGATTGAAGTCATATGGTTAGAAAGAGCAAGACCTGGAATTCACCTCAAGTAAGCATAATTACAGAGGTTTTATTCTTCTTTCTTTTTTTTTTTTTGGGGGGGGGGACGGAGTCTAGCTCTGTCGCCCAAGTTGGAGTGCAGTGGTGCAATCTCGGCTCACTGCAACCTCCACCTCCCGGGTTCAAGCAATTCTCCTGCCTCAGCCTCCCAAGTAGCTGGGATTACAGGTTCCTGCCACCATGCCCGGCTAATTTTTGTATTTTTAGTAGAGACAAGGGTTTTACTGTGTTGGCCAAGGTGGTCTTGAATTCCTGACCTCGTGATCTGCCCGCCTCAGCCTCCCAAAGTGCTGGGATTACAAGCATGAGCCACTGCACCTGGCTTTACTTTTTTACTTACTAAATAATTCTCACTATTATTTTCAAATATAAGCCAAAAAAAAAAAAATCTAGAAATAGCCAAAGAAATCTACAAATTGTGCAGAAAAGTAGTTGCGTTTTCCTGTTTACAGTCTACAGGTAATACTTGGTGTAATACTCAGGCCCCAGTGGCTGCCATCCCTCATCACAAATAACTTATTATCAAATCCATCCCAGAAAAGCCAATGTGAGTAATGGGCAGGGTTTGGCACATTCCGGCTCCCACGGCACTTCCTCATAGAGAAGAGGAAGGGTCAACTAGCAAGTAGGCTACAAGCTGTGGCAGCAACCCCGTCCCTCCTGGCATACCTCAAGCTTGTTATTCTTTTGTAATGTCTTTTTCCTGCAACATGTTGCCAGATGACTGTTTTTCTGCTGTTTGCTCTCCAGGCTCCCTTGATGAAGGCAGCCGCTGTTGTTCAATCAGATTTTACCCGTAAAAAAAAAATCATGGGGTAATTTCCTAGGCCTCTCATATCCTGCTAGGAATGGCTCTATGTATGGTTTAATGGACAGGCAAGCACATACAATCCAATGAGGTATCAGTGCATATAAGGAATACATATATACACACACACGTACATATATACATATATATAATACCCATATATGATATGTATTAATAGAACTCATTATTTTAGCATAAAAATGTAAAGATGTGCTAAGGAGATGGAACAATATGGAGGAATGGTAGCCATTCAAAAGTATTTGAAGAAGTTTTACCGGTGGAGGAAAACGAGTTATATGCAGATTTTGAAAGGAGGAGAGAAAAGATAAAAAGCACATTCTCACCATGAGGAGTAATCATCAAGTAGTGGTGAATCAGGCTGACTATAGAACATGAGTTTTGATATGTTTACAATTTATCTGAGGACAATAAATAATCCATGCTTCAAAAAAGAGAACAAAAGTAAAGCAAACAATATAAGACATCCCATAAAATGCACTGCTAAGTTTTGTGTTCTGCACGAACTTTTTCTTTCCTACCACCTCCCAGGGGAAAGGACTCCTCTACTGAGGAAGGAAAGAGACCCAGGACAAATGCTGGGCTTCTGCCCTTCTTTGGCTTCCTTATCTGGCTTCTTAGCCCAGGTCAGACCCAGGAGATCCCTACAGGAGATATACGCAGGGCACATCTTTCTAACCTAACACTTCTTTGGAAGTTATCAATGTACTGACTCCCACCTGGAAAAGGGTGAAAGATGAAAGGAAGAAATGTTATAATATCTGCCTATGCTTCTCTCACTCTCCTGCTCCAACCTGTCACCTCTGACGAAGGGAGTGAAAACAGGTAGTGACAGCCTTTGGAAGGGGAGGATGGATGCTGACTGGGCTCTGCATTCTGTGAGCAGTGGTGTTTGTCCCTGATGCCTGGGCTCCCGGGAGGATAGGGATCACTGCAACTTTGGGATAGCTCTTCTCACTCTCCTTGGAAACAACTCCTTTTTTATGATCAGCAGATGTACCTGAGGGCTCACAGAGCTTTAAAACTTTCATCAAAAAGCCTCCCACTACTTGAGGGAAGTTGCCTTTAATCTTCTCATATCACACAAGCATAATCAGACACACTCAGAGATTATGGATCCAAATCCTACGGAAAGCCATTAGCACACTTGTGACCAGAATGGGGAGCTCTGGATACCAGCATATTTAGACACATTTCTTATCTTCCTAGGGCTTCTTGCTACTTCCTCATCTCTGTAGCTACATTTGGCTTGGGGAGAGAAGGCCACCCAGGTTTTCTGAGTACCTCTCTGTATTAAATCCTTCCATATTTGTGGTCTCACTTAATCCTTACAGCAAGCCTTCAGGGTAGATAATATTATTATCAGCCTTACTTTATCAAGGAAGAAACTACCTTGCCTAAAATCAAACAGCCAATAGGGGTTTGAGTCAAGGGCACATCAGTGTGATCCATGCCCCAGACCCCTTCCACCACAGCATGCTGTGAAGACAAAAACTGATGCCAGAACAGAGTTGGCCAAAAGAAAGGCATTGCAGATGTCAGGCAAAGCGCTTTGGAAAAGGGATGTCTGGGTAAGTGGGAGTTTGATGAATCAAGCATTCAGCACAGGTCAATTCAGGATTGTGGAGGCAGAACTGGCCCTGAGCTGAGAGTGTGGCACAGAGTAGAGTGCCTGGCTCCAGCGGGGTCCTAGGAACATTCTGGTGCCCTGTTGAATCACACTGATCCTTCTCTAGCCCAGGGCTCAGGTCTTTGTGCCTTCAGCAAGACAACGAAGCAGGAAAGCTTGACCTTGGTACATCCTTCCACCCGACACGCTACCGTCTCTTTCCCTCTGTTTTCCCCTCCCGTGATTGTTTTAAAGATCCATCCTGAGAAAATTCTTCACCTGTGTGATTTTCATCAATGTTTTATTTTGTTAGACGTACTTAGTCGTTGTTTCTGCTCTTCTCCTAACCTTGGATCTTTTTTGTATCCTTCTCATCATTGCCCCTTTTGCTTTCTGAAATATCCCCCAACTTCTTGCTCTAATTTCCTTTCTATTTTTCTCTTCTGAAATACGAAGGAGAACAAAAGAATGGGAGCCATCCTTTGCATCTCCCTGAATGATTCATTATTTGATTTTTTTTTCATTACATTCTTTGAATGAGCTTCATAAGATCTATGGTAACTAGATACCCCATTTGTGTCAACTGTTCTTTTGATTTGTTGGCACTGTCTAAATAAGCATTTCAGAGCATCTTCCTTCCCCTGTTTTTGTTTCACAGACCTGGTGGTTGGGTTTCCAGCTAAAGGGAGAAGAAAAGAAAGAAGAGGTTTGCAGAAAGGTCAGACAGGCAGAGAGCAAGCCCTTGTCCAGTCCGCAGGTTACTCAGGCCTTTGTTTTGTTTTTGGTTTTGTTTGAGGGGAGGGAAGAATTGGAAAACAATTCACCGTTTTTGTGTACACGCACTTGCACACCCACACGCATTTCAGACTGAGAATATCCGTGTTGGGTAGGCACAAAGTCATATAGACCAGACCATTCATTTCAGTGATGCAGAAACTAAGACCCGGAGAAGCAAAGTAGCTTGTTAAGATCATAAAACCAACCAATGGGTAAACTGGAACTAGAATCCGAGCATCCTGACCCCCTACATTTCGGAATTTTTTCTACTGACCTGTCTAAAGATGGAGCTCTGAATCTTTCTGACTTCCCTTTTAGTGATCATTTTTGGCTCTATTATCCATGAACTTATCTGAAGTCTTCTTGAAGCTATTTCTGTTTTCAGTGTCATGCTCCCAAGCAAGACTCTGAAACCACTGAGATGGAGGAAGATAAGAATGTGAAGGGGTTTATTTTTGTGCATTCTCAGATCCCTGACCTCTTTCCTCCTGAGGGAGTCAGGGGCCTTACAACTTAGGAGAGAGATCTAAAGGCGAAGGACTTTGTTTTGGGAGGGGCTTCAGGGCAGGCCCTTTGTTAGCATTTCCCAGGAAATGAACTATCTTCCTCCCACAGGTAGCATTTGGCAGCAGACACGCATCTAAAAGGGACTCTAATCTGACTCTGATCTTGGACGCCTGTCCAGTTCTCACATGGTAACCCTCAGTGAGCTTCGTGTAGAAGAGGCAAGTCAACGGACATTTCAGCCAGAGCCTGGCTTGCTTCCCAATTCTCATTTGCTCATTACTTCCTGGCAGACTTGGGGCCAAACTACCCAACTAGCCCCTAAATATTGTGAGAACAGACAGTAGAAACCAGTCAGTTCCTTCTCCAGGACAAGATCATGAAAGAGTCAGGAACAGAGCCCCAAGGGCCCGGATTCTCAGGCCACCAGAGCAAGCTCTGGCTTTGTTCTGGGAGAGGTTGTCTTTGCCTTAGTCAGCTGCTCAGAACGGAGAGATTTTCAAATGTCTCTTGAAAATCAAAAGTTGGGAAAGGTCTTCTTTTTAATGATCTAGGCCCCCTCCTGTTAATTTCCCAGCAATGTGGCCTTTCATCTTTCCTTGGGTTCAATATAAAAGGGCCCGGATCTGGTGGAGAAATAATAGGAGGAAGGAGATAACCGCAGGACTCGGGGCTGGATTTTGTCCATTTAAACTAGGAAGATACTAACGGCTTGGAAGATTTGCATAATTAAAGGAGCCTATTGATGCAAAAACTGGGGTGATTAGGGATGAGAAAGGCCACCTAAGGGGTGTTGGGGGGGGACAGAAAGAGAAGAGTGCTACAGTAAAAAGAAATGACAGTGGGTGCCATGGGGAAATGAATCAAACTGTTCTCTTTCTTCTTAAGGAAAATTATCATTTCAACTTTGCTCAGTCTTCTCTGTGACCACTTAGAGGAAGGAAGGCTCCCAATCTGCATTTAAATGGAATGATTTCAGGGAGCACCGAACAGAGAGTAGGCTTTTCACCCCTCCCACTTCAGGAGAAGGCCATGAATGCATTAAAATTGACAGCTGTTCTTTGCAAATGCAAAATGCTACACTCACCCATTTCCAGTGGCCCTGACAGGCCACAGGCTTCTGTGATTTGGTTTTAGGGATGGAGAAGGTCCTTTGCTCAAAGGAAAGGATCAAATGCTGTCTGGAACTCTACCATTGAATGTAATTGAACTTTTTCCAGGTCGCTTTGATCTGTTTTTAAAATACTGATGTCCCAGGAGAAGAGGCAAAGCTCTCAGCTGTTATCAGTCCTCTACATCGAGGTGTGATTGGGAGCTTTGAGAAGAGGTTTTCATTCCTTTAACAAATACTGTAAAAGCAGCAGCTGCCAGGCAGGCATCGTGCTTGGTTCTGGGGAGGCCAGAACAAGGAGAAGTCCTGGCCTAAAGAGGTTCACAGTCAGTGGGTTTTGCTGCTCAGGGAAAGGGAAGGGGCGCCAAGTGGAGAAACAGAAAATTTGAGCTCTACGGAAGGATGGAAGGAGCAAAAACGGGAAGCAGAAGAGCACCAAAGATACGCTCTTTTTTTTTCTTTTTTTTTTTTTTTTGAGACAAGGTCTTGCTATGTTGCCCAGGCCGGTCTCAAAGTTCTGGGTTCAAGCAATCCTCCCACCTTGGCCTCCCCAAAGTGCTGAGATTAAAGGCATAAGCCACCACACCTAACTGGAAGTTACACTTCTATGACATTTCTGTGCTTTTCCATTTGTGTCGCAAACTGGTCCCATTTCTGACAAATGGCTCCCTGTTTGTTTGACTTCCGAGGATATAAAGCACCTCTGTCCTTATCCCTGCTGTCACTTGAGATAGAGAAAGGCAGAAGGGGAAAGAAACTGTTAACATACACCAGGATTTTTTTCTCCTAAATTTCTTACACTCCCACCCCTCAGGGCTGCTTTGCTGCTGAAAGCAGAGTCCTGTCCTCTTACGAAAATCTCCCCTCCGTTTTGCTTGGTCAGCATTAGAAGGACTGAGGACTGTGCCTTTTCATTAAAATTATTTCTATTTCTGACAGGCCCCTAGGTGGGTCACAGGACAGGCGCCTCTGTCCAGAGTTGACTGATGGTCCTCCCGCTGCCCATTCTGCCTTCGTAATTACTTCTGGAGCTGCCACACGACAGCCTGCACAGCCTGGGAGCCAGGGCACCCCGTGAACCCTCGAAATGTCTCCTGGAAATGCATAGAAAGGCCTTGAAGGTGAGGATGAGTGCGGGCTTATGGGGAAAGGCACACGCCTCTCTTTCACAGAGAGGGTCCGTGTGAAAGAACCCTGGGGAGCCTCCCGTTCTGGGTTTCCAGAAGAGATGAATCACGGCCCACAGTGTGTGTGGGAGGAGGGGGTGCCTCAGGTCCTCAACAGTCTGCAAAACTCACCACCACAGCAGCACATCTTAGCTTCTCATGTCACTGCATTGGCCCCATAGGAAAGCTCCTTATTCCATTTCTTCTGAGAGATGTATTCTGAGTTCTGGCTTTGCTGTACAGGACTTAGAAACTTCCAGAGGTGTTAGAGACTCTTCCATAGGAAAAAGCTCCTTGTCAGGGGATGGCAGAGCATTGGCATCAAGAGTCCACTTGGAATGTCCCAGGAAGGTTGTTATCCTTTCCCCTGACTGTCTAGTGGGGCATTGCAAGAACTGAGGCGTTGCAAGAACTGAGGAGTTGCCAGGTAGATCAGTAGAATTTTGGAAGGGTCAGCCTTATTTTAGAGCAGCCAACATTTTTGGCAACAGGGACCGGTTTTGTGGAAGACAATTTTTCTATGGACTGGTGTGGTGGTGATGGTTGTCACCATCACGAGGAGTCAATGGTTTCAGGATGATTCAACTGCATTACATTTATTGTGCACTTTATTTCTATCATTGTTACATTGTAACATACAATGAAATAATTATACAACTTATCAAAACGTAGAATCAGTGTGAGCCCTGAGCTTGTTTTCATGCAACTAGATGGTCCCATCTGGGGTGATGGACACAGTGACAGATCATTGGATTCTTATAATGAGCAGATTCTTATAATGAGCAGGCAACCTAGATCCCTGGTTCGCATGATTCACAACTGGGCTTGAGCTCCTATGAGAATCTAATGTCTCTGTTGATCTGATAGGAGGCAGAGCTCAGGCAGTAATGCAAGTGATAGGGTCCTGCTGTAAATTCAGATGAAGCTTCACTGCTTGCCCGCCTACCCCTCACCTCCTGCTGTGCAGCCTGGTTCCTAACAGGCCATGGACCAGTACCAGTCCATGGCCCCAAGGGATTGGAGATCCCTGTTTTAGAAGCATAATGGAGTTTCCGAAACAGCTTTTCTTGGAGAAAGGCATTTTGCAGAGGTAATTCCTCTACAAGTCATCTCTATCTTGATACAGGTGCCAGAAACCCATGGCCATGAACCGACTGTGTTTACTCACTTATTCATCCATCGGTTTGTGTTGAGCAAGTCTGGGCCAACCATGTGGGTCCAGCAGGGGATGCAGAGATAAACAGGATGAAGACCCTGCCCCCTAGAAGTTTACTACCTAACAGAAGCCATGACATCACCGTCTCCCTCCTGGAGCTGATCTTCATAGAGCAAGCTCTGGGCACGGTAGTTCCTGCTTCACAGATATTATGTCCTGACTCCAAGCAGATCCATGAGGCAAGGACTGAGTGGTCCAGGGTTGCACGGTTTGCCAACACTAAGGTTGGAAGTTGGTTCTCTGCCCAAAGAGCTCGTGCTCTTAGCCATCACTGAACACAGACAGTGAGGTAGGAGTGAGATCAAATGTCCACAGAGGGCTGTGCCCATTCAGAGAAAAGACCTGTCACTCGTCACTTCTGCTGCCACAGTCTCTGTCAGAGGGCTTTGGAGAGCTGTTTCTGGCTGCTCCACCAAAAGCACCTGGCAGCTTTCCTGGGCCAGCTTACAAACAGGGACAAAAAGACACGCCATTTGGATTGGCCCCTGTGTACAAGAACAGGACATATTTTTCACTCCCTGGCTTTCCAGATACCCCAAGCTCTCTGCCTCCTAAAGGTGAGATAAACATTTCAACTGGGGGAGGCCTTAGAGAGAACCTAGTCAAGTAATTCACTCCCATCCCCTAGTTCCCAGGAAAGGAGATTGAGACTCAAGTGAGCTCACCATGGGCCATAGTCAGAGGCAAGGCAGGACCTCTAGCCCCGGGTCCTGGGCCCCAACCCTCTGATAAACCCCCACCTGGAGCTCACCAGAGAAGTCTTAATACAAAGTCGGACATCTCAAGAGATGGGAGTGACTGGCTTTTATGTGTGCTATCTACTAAGTCAAACCGGGCAACAAGCAGTGATTCAGGGGTCTGAGCTCTTGTCAATCTTGCCTCTTCCCAAGCCTGACACTTGCTAAAACCAGATTCTGAAAACTCTCACTTAAAGGAAATCTCCCTCGGCTGATTAGCTCTCTGCTTTATCCTAACCAACAGTCTTTATTGAACACACTCTGCTAAGCTGAACGTCTCTGGAGAATCGATTGTACAATCCTTGCTCTCCTATTCACGGCCTAGGTCTCTGGGAACACCTGGACTGGAATTCCCCTAGATGGTCTGGTTTCCACTTTCCCTCTTCTCAACCCCATCAATGAACATGCAGCAATAAGCACCTGGGCATATTTTGAAACTAGCCGGATCTGGCAATCTAGAGAGCGTGTCTGTAACATGAGCTCCCCCCTGCCACCAGCTTCCTGAATGAGGACTCAGGGCCATGCATAGCTTCGATTTGAAGAGAATGCCTTACCTAGGGTCACCTTCTTAGCAGGAGAGGTTGTGGAAACAGCAGGCGCCATGACATGACGGGGATGGCTGGGGTGGAGATAACATCCCCGCCTTGAAGAGTAAGCGGGAGATTTACAGGCTTATGAGTCTGGCGCCTGATTCAGCAGAAGCCCTTTGTTTTATTGCACCCTGCGAAATTCAATCATTCCCAGGGAAGGCCTTGCCTTGGAAGGGGGAGATTCAGGCTCTGGTTAAGTTAGGATTAAGTTGCTGATTTCAGCAAATGAAAACCAATGACCGCTGCTTGTCTCCCACTTGCGGGGAGCACCTACCGAGGTAACTCAGCCTCCCCAGTGTCAGGATGAGGGCTTGGATAAGTTCTTGGGGCAGGAGATGCCATTTGGATGCTTTAGGGCACCTCGCCCTTACTTCGTGGACTCTGACATTTCAAAGGGTGAGTTTCCTGCTGGGGCTTATTTTCTTCCTGAGTCGGCACAGAAAGGAGATGAGGGTTGCAGACTCGAGCTCGGGTGTCTCAGGAACTCTCCCCCAGGGCTATCGTGCAGACTTTTGCACAGGTGGCAAATCACTTACATGTACATAGGCATCACCGTTTTCTTTGAGTAAAGCTTGGAAACATCTCCCGCCACCCGCCCCGCTGCAAGGGTTTGTTCAGTCTTTGTTTATTCCTGCTCAGGACAGGGAGGAAGATGGCTGCTCTCCTTAGGGGTGGTATAAATTTTGGTCTTCAGGTTTCTCCATCTGAAATGCAAATACAACTTAGGCCAATGCCTCATCAAGCAACACATTAGCCTGGCTTAATAACAATCAACTGAGACAAAAAAATGAAGCTTAGCATCCACAATAATGATATTATCTATGATCTGTTGAATAATTACTATGTACCAGGCGCTATGCTAAGCTCTCTACAAACAATATCTCTCTTTCCTTTTTTTCTTTCCTTTTAATCCTCACACAGCTCTGAGGCAGGTATTCCATTTTACATTCAGAAAGGTTTAGCAATGCATCCAGAGTTACACACCAAATAAATGCAGAGTCAGGAGTCCAACCCAGGCAGTCGGCCCCCCTCACCTTTTCCTACAGGTGCTTAGGGTTGCAGCAAAAATTAGGAGAAAGAAACAGAAGAGGAAGGAAGATTTTGCTTCAAGGGGAGACGGGAAGGAACAAAAGATAGCTTGATGTGGTTGAACAATTAATGTCCTTAGAGTCACACAGACCCTCGTTCATACCTCAAATGGAAAAAGTCCTCCCTGCTCTGTGGGAGCTTAGGCTGTAATTCGCTTGTCTCTGATTGTCACTTACCTTATCATGGTCCCCTTTTCCCTTAGCACTACAGAGGCTGGCTCAAAAACACTCCCGCTACTGGTCCCACATCAGTGCTGGGAAGCAAATATTATATTATCCCAGTTTTTTAAACAAGGATCCTGAGATTAAGCTGGGATAATGAACAGGCTGATAGTTACCCAGAAAGTGAGGAATAGATTTATCATAATGATAAAATGAATTCAAGACCAGTGTCAAGCAATGGCAGATCTCAATCCACTCTTCCTGACCTCTCCCTTAGCTTTCTTTCTTTCTTTCTTTCTTTCTTTTTGGTCCAGCTTTATTGAGGTATAATTGACACGTAAACCTCTGCGTAAGTTTTGCTTTCTCTCAGAAGCCTCCCTGACCTTTCACCTCTTTTTACTGTCTTCTAAAAAGCTCATGGTGTATATCACACTGTATTTTAGTACGTACTCAGTTGTACCTTTAGAGGCGGGAATGAGTCTTCTCTACTGTTATGCATTCTGGACCTCATGAACATTGAATGAATGAATGAAAGAATGAATGAATGAGCTTACAATGAGAACTAAAATAATATGGGACACAGAAGACAGCCAAGAGATTAGCGCCATTCACTCCCTTGGCAAGAGGTCAGCCTCAACGGAATCACTGCTGAGTGCCTCCCGAAGGTGAAATAACAGCCATCTAGGACAAAGAGACTTTTAAAAGATATTTCCCAGTGTTGGTGACTCTGATTTTCGGTCTAGGGCAGAATTGTGCAGTGACAATGGGGTGCTCAAAATGTTGAGCTTCTCAAAGGCAGCCAGCGTCTTCTTCAGCCTTGCACTTCCCAGTCGTGGGTGAATGGTAAGTTGACCTGAAGAGGTGGCATTCCTCCTTAGTCATTGTACGTGCCCACCAGGATGCTAACCTCATTCTGAACCAGTGCTGAGGCCATGGCAGCAGAGGTGAGTGACCACAGCTCAGCTGTGACTAGAATAACTACAGCCCAGCCCGATGGCAAAGAGCAGGTGAGTTTGTGGGAAGGATCTGATTCATGGAGCCGTGAGCCCTAGGCCCTGACACTTTCTGAAAAGGAAGAGCCTACAAATAGCATCCCAGGAAGGTATGGGGGAGGTGAGTGGGGACGGAAGGACAGGACAGAGACATGCTCTGTTACCACTGCCCTTATGCAAGAGTCCCTGTTATCTTCACACCAACAGAGTGCAATGGTTAATGTTCTGTTTCAGCTTTTTAATTTTAGTGCCAATTATACCAGTTATTATTTATTCAGTCTAACCTTTGCACCTCGCACTACAGCGGGTGACTCAAAAACTTCCAGTGGTAGGCCCTACAGCAATGCCATGAAGCAAATATTTATATTATTCTTTTTTACAAATGAAAATCCTGGGATTAAGCTGGGATAATTAACGGGCTGATGGTTACCCAGAAAGTCAGGAATGGATGCGTCAGAATGATAAAATGAATTCAGGACCAGTGTCAAGCAATGGCGGACCTCTTTTCACTCCTGGTCTCTCCCTTAGCTTTTTTTTAAATGTCCAGCTTTATTGAGGTATATTTGACACATAAAATTTGTATATATTCAAAGTGTACAGCATGATGAGTTGATATACGTATTCATTGTGTAATTGTTACCACAATCAAATTAATCAATACTTTCATCACAACACATAGTCACCGTGTGTGTGTATGTGTGTGTGTGTGCGTGTGCACACATAAAACACACTTAGGAGCTACTCTCTTACCAAGTTTCAAATAAACAGTATTGTATTATTAACTAGAGTCAACGTGCTATACATTAGATCCTCAGAACTTATTCATCTTATAGCTGAAGGTACTTGCCCTTTAACCTACTTCTCCCCATTTCCCCCAAACCCCAAGCCCTAGTGATCACCATTTACTCTCCTTTTGAGGTTCTGACTTTTTTGTTTTTTAGGTTCCTATGTGTTAACTTGACTAGGCTAAGGAATGCCAAGATAGGTGAAAAAACATTATCTCTGGGTATACCTGTGACAGTGTTTCTGGAAGAGATTAGCATTTAAATAAACAAACTGAGCAAAGAAGATCTGCCCCCACCAATGTGGGCGAGCATTATCTATTCCTTAAAGGGCCTGAATAGGACAGAAAAGCAAAAGAAGGGTGAGTTTGCTCTCTCCTCCTTCGGCTGGGATGCCCATATTATGCTGCCCCCCGACAGTGGCACTCCTGGCCTTTGGGCTTCGACTGAACTACACCACCGGCTTTCATGGGCCTCCAGTTTGCAGATAACAGGTCATGGGACTTTTCCACCTCCATAATCATGTGAGCCAATCCCTCATAATAAACCTCCTATGGGTGCCATTTCTCTGGAGAACCCTAACTAATCAACAGAACAACCACTTAAGGACCAATTTCTCCTCCTCAACTTCATTTCCCTCCCAAATCACTCCTCCCATCCTCCCAGCTAGTTTATCTCCACATCATATGACCCCCTCAACTACTACACAAGAAATATGTGGCGGAAATACCAAGAAAATGAATAAAGCAGAGACTGTGATGTGTCACCCACTGATCTGAGCTCTCACCAGAACCATGAGAGGTAGGTACTGTCATTCTCCCCATTTTACAGGTGAGGAAATCGAGACTCACAGAGGTTAAGTAATTTGCCCAAGGCCTTTCAGGTGAGGAAGCTTGGAATCAAACCTAGGCGGTCTGGCTTGAGAGTCTGTGTGCATGAGGGAGAGGAGGAGAGGGCAGGGAAGGGGAAAGGGGATGTTGTGTAAACAGGAAAATGAGAATGCTGGTGAGCAGGCAGAGTGGATCCCAGGAAAGGCACTCCTTACCCTCAGCCTGTCATTTGCATACATCTGTTTCTCGCACTAGCTAGTGTGTTGCCTCTTAGGGAGCATGATGTCAGATGTGTTCTCTCCACCTGCAAGGCAGCAAATGACGTACTCTGTTCTCCAGGTAAACATCAAACCTATTCCCCACCTGCCAAGACCAGTGGGTAGAGATGCCTGGCTGCCAGTCTACATATGCGTTCCACAGAGCATGCTGGAAGTGAGCTCAGGCATTGAGCCTCCCAGTCCCCACCTTTCTCCTCCCTACACACACACACCCCCCCCCACACACACACCCCTCACCTCACGACTCTGCCACAAACATCAGCTGCTTCCGCTCAGCAGGGAATGGCAAGGGTCACCCTGTGTCACGAGGACAACCTTCCTTCCTGTGTCTCTTCCTTACCTGCATTGGCTTTTGACAACCAGGCAGATATATTTCAAACCACTTTTGTTTTTTACTGAACAAAGAAAAAAAAAGTCCCTGTCATTGTTCACTGTGCTGTTGCTTCCTCCTATTAGCTCTGCTAAGATGCACCCAAAGAAAAGAAAATACAAGTGCATACAATTAGCAATGGAAATTATTAATAGGAGCAAGAGATTCAATCCATTCTACAAGTAATTCTGTAGTGATTTTAGTAATTGATAGTAATTAAACACTAATTAATTCATTTCCTAACTAATGTATTTACTTTATTTATGGGTATTCACTTTAATTACACTTGTTTGCATTCCTTGGGTTAAGTAATACAAATTTACTCTCTTTTCTGAAAATATTTATTTGGGCGTCTTTAAGTCATTCTTTGAGAATGTTGGAGAACAAAGACTAATTGCTTCAAATTGCAGCTAAGCACATTGATTTCTCACTTTGGAATGTGGAGCTAATGAAAAGTGAAGCTTTTCTGACTTCTCGGTTGGGCCTTATCTTCTTTCCCCTCATTCTGGTCCAGCTATCTGGCAAACAGTCTCTCTGTTTTGTTCAGAAAAGATCTGAGAATAAGTTGCATGTGGACCTGAAACATGAGGGAATAACAGCCCCAGCTTTGGGCCTCACTTGCAATAAGCAGGATGAGCCCAGAGAGACACGACAGACATGTGTCTGTTCTTTGGGTTGAGCGGTCACTAGATATCTCAGTAAGACTCCCAGGACTGGAAGCAAAGCGCTGAAGGCCACCCAGCTTTCTTCTCTCTCCCTATTGGCCATGTGGTCTGTCTTCAGACACTGCTCCTGAAGGGCACTCTCTTGATATTTCACCTCTGAGCAGCTCCAACTCTTAGAAATCCTTCCTCACACTGAGCCTAAGTCTATCACTTTAAGATGATCTTCCTCCCTGCCCAGCCCCACCCCGACCTGCTCTACTCATAGGACTACAGAGACTAAGTCCAATCTCTAATCTAAAGACCAGCCTGTATGACACCTCACAATTTACATGGTGGCACCAGGCACTCCAATTTGTTTAAGTATTCTCATGTAGAACGTTTTATTCCACAGCATCCTGTTTGCTGAAGGAACTCCAGCCTATTTTCATTCTCCCTAAAACATGTGACGGGTTATGATCTGAGTATCACAACGAAAAATAGAAATGACCTCTTTCAGTCAAGACTCTGTATTTCCTTTAATGACTGCATTAACTTGGGTTGTTCATATAACAATAACTTATTTGAGTTTTTAGCAATAGGCAGTGTGATGAGCATTCCTGAGATCTGTTATGAATGATGGGTAAGTCAAAAGTATAAAAGAGACTCTAGGTTACAGAAAAAGTTTGGAAATTCTAGCTTGGACATCAGCTCCACACAAAGAAGTTTCCCCATTTGGCCCATTTGGCCTTCCATTTTTAAAAAATTTTGAAATATTTAATTGATAAATAAAGGTAGATTTTATCCAAGGTGTACAATGTGATGATTTGATATACATATACATTGTGTAATGAATGCCACCATCAAATTAATTACACATCTGTCATCACCCATACTGTACAGTAGAGTGCCAGAACTTGTTCATCTTATAACTTAAAGTTTGTACCCTTTAACCAACATCTCCTCAATTATCCCAAGCCCCTGACAATCACTATTCTACTCTCTGCTTCTATGAGTTTGACTTTTTAAAATTCCACATGTAAGTGAGATTGTGTGGTTTTTGTCTTCCTGTTTCTAGCTTATTTCACTTAGTATGATGTCCTCTGGGTTCATTAATGTCTTCAGAAATGACAGGATTTCCTTCCTTTTTATGTCTGAATAATATTCCACTGTATATATGTACCATGATTCCTTATCCATTCATTTGTTGATGGACACTTCGATTGCTCACATATCTTGGCTATTACAAAAAATGATGCAACGAATATGGGGTGCAAACATCTATTTGAGATACTGACTTCATTTCCTTTGATTATGTGTCCAGAAGACCGATTGATGGAACATTTGGCAGTTTTATTTTTAATTTTTTGAAATTCCTTCACAGTGCCTTTTATAATGGCTTTACCAACCTACATTCCCACCAACAGTTTGCCACGATTGTATTTTCTCCTTACCCTCACCAACACTTCTTTCTTGTCTACTTGATAACAGCCATCCTAAATAGCATGAGGTGATATTTCATTGTGGTTTTGACTCACATTTCCCTGATTATAAGTGAGGTTGAGCATAATTTGTTTTCTACGAATTATGTTCCACCTCAGACTGCCCAGGAGCAAAATTGGTCAGGGGCCAACAGCAGGCAGAAAACCTGCAGGATGAGGGTGGAAAATATGCCTACAGTCACGATGGTTCTTTTGGCAGCAATGTTGTCCTTTCATTGTGCAAGACTCCAATTCTCCCCTTCATCCTGGGAAGAGAAGGAAGACAAGGTAAGAGAGCAGTGACTGAAACAAGAAGGGACAGGAAAATTGGGGTGGGTCTGTCTTCTGGGAAGTCCTGAGATGAATGTCTGTGAAAAATACATGACAATGATAAAAGAGGAAATCTCATATGTACTTAATGTCTACACCTCAGGGGCCTCCCCATAATGCCAAGTTCACATGCATCATTTCTTTTTTTCACTATGGGGTAGTGGAAGGGCTAATTGGTCTGGATGAAGAGACAATGAGAAATGAAGGCTCTGCAGCAGGCTCACTGTTCATTCACCAGCCTCTGTAGCCACTGGGGTCCTTCCATCTGATGCCAGAGCCTTACCAGAGGAAGGGAGTGGAAGGCCAGGGAAGGCGAAGTCGGAGGCTTGGGCCAGGAACTGTCCAGCCAGGAAAGTGCTGACTCAGCCCTCACCTCTGAGCACGGAGGGTCCATGGAAGTTGCTGCGAGGACCTAACCTCTGGAAATACACCTTTCCAAGGTGGGCAGGAGGTGGTGGAAATAGCCACACAACCAAATTATTAGAGAATCATTATTGAAGTTTAAGCTGCTAAGAGTTCTGTTGGAGAATGGAGTGGGCCACAGTGATGTAAGAAAGGCCCATTCTAGGCCTAGGGAAACACGTGCTCTTGATAGAGGACACCTGGATACACAAAGGAGCAGGAAGACAGGAGTGATCATAATTTCCTTCCATGGTTGATGGAGCTTCTTCTCCAGATCCATTCGGATGATAGCCCTTGACTTCCAATTTCCTTATTATTGTTTGGCCCCATAGAAATTACTTCCATTCTATAAAATAATTCCTGCCCAACTATCTTTTGAAGCTGCAAGAGGAAGGAGATTCTACTATGTAGAAGTGAATGTAGCAGTAATATAGATGTGTCTGCATTTTAATAAAAATGGTGTGTGTGTGTGCACAGATACCCAAATATGTGTGGTTTGGTCTTATCAGCATTCAGTGTAGAATTTGCATCTGCTAATCAGTTAAGGATCCAGAAAAGAAGCTTTTGATAGAAGAATTCCATTACTAGCCAGCCGTCTGTGAAATACTGTACCTGTTCCATAAAGACAGGCCTGTTTTCATCCCTTACACACACACACACACTCTCTCTCTCTCTCTCTCATGTGACCTGGGTATGCCACAAGGGAAATCAGCTAAGAATTCATGACAAAGTCCCTGAAGAGGGAAAAAAATCAAGATTCTTTGAATTTAGTTTTTTTATGAACTCGAATGAGATTTCAGGACCAGAATCTTTAACATGTTGTTTTATAATTAAAGAAGGAAGGCAGGAAGGCAGGCAAGGTGAGGAGAGGGAGGGAAGGGAAAGGGAGGGAGGAAAATTGGGAGGAAGGGAGGACTCTTGCAGTCACAGAGGAGTGTGCCTCATTCAATAACTGTTAAATGAAAAATGATAATTACGGGAATAAAGTGCACATGACCAACACATAAGCCAAATCATCTCATCCTCTTTGCCTCTCTCATCGTCTTTGGAGGAGTGGCATTTAAATATTGACTGGAGTTACATCCCCTGAGCCATTCCTCACTGGGATTGGGTTCTGAGAGTGTAATGTTAACTAAACTTTAAGGAAGTGAGAGCCTGAAATAGAAGTGAAATCAAATGCAATATAATGGAGAAAAATGATGAGACACTATTAAGAATTAAGTCCATTATCCTATTTGTTGCTAATGAAGATTCTTTGCCTTGGTTTCTTGTCCCAAATTAGTTCCTCTCCACATTCAGTGTGAGTTGTGTATTTGACTAAATTTAGGTAAGGGGATTCCAAACCCAGAAAAGTAAGCAGTACACAGCCCATCCTATTTAAAAAGAATAATTCAGATGGGTAATAAAGTGTCATCTCCACCATTCGGTATAGTATATGCTGGAACAAACTAAATAATCTGACCAGGCTTCTGCTCAAAATGCATTTCATAATCAAGAGGCTAATTACTTAAAGGTCCTCATTGACATGAGGAAGAACTGGAGCAAAGCAAGTCACCTAGTAATTCCACACCTATTGAAAGACTCGAGGCCTAAAATGAAGCAAGATTAGCTGAACACACCACACAGAATCAATGATCAAGGTTCAGAATCCAAGTTCAGGGTTTAAGGAATCAAAATAACAATCAAGAAAACGTTTTGTTGGATATCCATTTGTTCTGATATATGATGATTCTTTTTATTGCTGTCTCCTGATTGACAACTTCATCTCATTTCTTTTCTAGTCTCTACTTATATAATACCTTCCCCCTCAAAACACTCAGATATACACCCACAGGCATGCATGTTTTTGCGCCCATGTAAACATACCATCTTCATGCACAAAACCAGCTGTTTCTCTTCGTGTATTGCTCTTCTATCCATGTTTGACACTATCAATCATCCTCACCTCTTTGGTTACTGAGACACTATCGCTCTTCTGTTTTCTTCCAACTATGTGGAATTGAATATACAGTAATCTTACTATGTGTGAATTTTAGTCTAAATTTTGTGTGTGTGTGTGTGTGTGTGTGTTCGTGCTCAGGCTAGCGAGAGACAATATACAGATGTGTTTCTACCTCTTTGTTCTCCTTCCTCTTTTCCCTCATCCTGAACATAGATATTTAACTCTGCCAGTCCTTTAATCCTTCCTCTGTAACTTTTCTCATAACAAGGCATTCACTTTTAAGGCTTCCATTAGCCCCTCTATAAATACGATCATCAAATTTAACTTCAGTTCTGAAATCAGTCCCGAGTGCCACTTCCAAACGTTCAATTCTTTGCTGAAGTTTTCCATCTAAATGTTCCCACCAGCACGGCAAACTCAACGCATGCCAAACTAAAGTCACCTTTCATCCTTTACCCCAACCAAAAAAGAAATAAGCTTTCCAGGCTGTGTTCCTTCTGTGTGTCATGACATCTCCATCATCTCAAGCTCCAAATGCTTGTCATCATCTTTCCCTTTTTTGAGCTTTGTCAATGTTGGGTCTTTCATATTTCCTTTACCTACCTCTGCCACTACCCTAATTCACACAATCCTTAGTCATCATCTGGATTACTGTAATAGCTTCTAAACTGCTTTTGATGCCTCTAGTCTTCTACATCTCTAATTTGTTTTACAGATCCCTACAGAGTGATCTTCCTAAAGCACTGCTCTGATTATCTTATTCATCTGTCTCAAAAACGTCCCATCTCCTGTTACTCTAGGTCCAAAATTTAAGCTTCCTGAATTTGAACCCAGAGTTCCCCACAATCTAACATAGACAGACTACATCTCTCCCCATCCCTTCACCCAGCCCAGGTGTTTTGGCCAGACTGAACTGCTTGCCATTCACTGTATATCAGCATTTCCAGTTAGGTGCCGTTGTCCTTCAGGTTCACTCAACCTGGAAAGCAGTGTCCATTTCCACAGGTTCAAATCCTTTGCTCAAATTCCATCTACTCCTAGGAGTTATCCCTGATATCCAGCTGAAAGCAAGGTTATATCCCTCTGCTCTCATTGTATTTATTCCTTTCCTGACCCTAATCATTTTCTTGTTTTTTTCAACTTTTGTTTTAGATTAAGTGGGTACATGCACAGGTTTTTTACCTGGACATGTTGAGTGATGCTGAGGTTTGGGGTACAAATGATCCCATTACACAGGTACTGTGCATAGTACCCACTAGTTAGTTTTTCAACCTTTTGTCCATCTTGCCCTCCCCCTTCTCATAGTCCCTAATTTCTGTTGTTGCCATATTTGTGTCCATGGGTACCCAATGTTTAGCTCCTTCTTGTAAGGGAGAATATGTGTATTTGGTTTCCTGTTTCTCCATTAATTCACTTAGGATAATAACCTCCAGCTGCATCCATGTTGCTGCAAAGGATGTGGTTTCATTTTTTATGGCTGCATAGTATTCCATGGTGTATATGCACCATATTTTCCTTTATCCAGTACATCATCGATTGGCACCTAGGTTGATTTCTATATGACTTTGCTATTGTGAGTAGTGTGGTGATGAACATACAAGTGCATGTGTCTTTTGGTATAAATAATTGTATTCTTTGATACATATTCAGTAATGGGATTGTTGGGTCAAATGTTTGTTCTGTTTTAAGTTCTTTGAGAAATCTCCAAACTGCTTCTTTTCACCGTGGTTGAACTAATTTACATTCCCACTAACAATGTATAAGATTCCCTTTTCTCACTGACTCACCTGTGAATCTATTGTTTTTAGATCATTTTTTTTTTTTTTTTTGAGATATCTGCTCTGTCACCCAGGCTGAGTGCAGCAGCATGAACATTGCTTTTACACAGCCTTGATCTCAATTGGCCTCAAGCAACTTTCCTGTCTCAGTTTTGTAGCTTGGACTATAGGCATGTGCCACCACACCTCATATTTTTTAATGTCTTATATTTTTCTTTTATTGGAAAGATTAAGTCCCCATCATGTTGCCCAGGTGGACCTCTGGAATCAGGGTGACCCTCCTGCCTCTGCCTCCCAAAGTGCTGGTTTACAGGCATGAGCCACTGCATCCTGGCCTTGACTTTTCAATAATAGTCATTCTGACTTGTATGAAATAACATCTCATTGTGATTTTGATTTGTGTTCCTCTGATGATTAGTGCTGTACAGCACTTTTTTTCATATGTTTCTCAACCACTTACATGTTTTCTTTTGAGAAGTGTCTGTTTATGTCATTTGCCCATTTTTCCATGATATTATTTGTTTTGTTTTGTTTTGTTTTGTTGCTTGTTGAATTAAGTTCCTTATAGATTCAGGGTGTTAGACCTTTGTCAGATGCATAGTCTGCAAGTATTTTCTCTCATTCTTTAGGTTGTCTGTTTATTCTGCTAATAGTTTCTCTTGGTGTGCAGAAGTTACTTTGTTTAATTGGGTGCCACTTGTCAACTTTTGTTTTCATTGAAATTACTTTTGAGGACTTAAACTCTTTCCCAAGGCCAATGTCTAGAATGGTGTTTCCTAGGTTTTCTTTTAGGATTCTCATAGTTTGAGGGTCTTGTCGCTGTCATGATTGGTGTCCTCTCTCTCTTTCGTTCTTGTTGTGTGGCCCTTCAATAACAGATTGATGTGGGTGTGTGGCTTTGTTTCAGGTTCTCTCTTCTGTTTCCATTTGGTCTATGTGTCTGTTTTGTACCAGTATTATGCTGTTTTAATTACTGTAGCTTTATATTTATAGTTTTGAAGTAATTTAATATGATGCCTCTGGCTTTTGTTCTTTTACTTAGGGTTGCTTTGGCTGTTATTCAGGCCCTTTTGGTTCCATATCAATTTTGGGATAGTTTTTTCTGGTGCTGTAAAAGCGTTAGTAGTTTGATAGGAATAGCATTGCATCTGTATTTCTTTGGGCAGGATGTCCATTTAATGATACTGATTCTTCAATTCATGAACATGGAATGTAATGTTTTCCATTTGTTTGTGTCATCTATGATTTATTTCAGCAGTGTTATGGATATTTTATCTCCTTGATTAGTTACATTTCTAGGTATTTTATTTTTTGTGTGGCTATTGTAAATTACATTGCATTCTTGATTTGGTTTTCATCACTTGGTCATTGATGTATAGAAATGCTACTGATTTTTTGTACATGGTTTATCCCTGAAACTTTATTGATGGCATTTATTAGTTCCTGGAGATCTTTGACAAAGTCTTCAGGGTTTTCTACGTATAGGATTATATCATCCATGAGGAGAGATAGCTTGACTTCTTTTTCTTATTTGGATGCCTTTTCTTTCTTTCTCTTGCCTGATTGCACTGGCTAGCACTTCCAGTGCTATGTTGAATAGGAGTGGTGAAGTAGGCATCATACATGCTTCTTCCAGTTCTCAAGGGGAATGCTTCCAGGTTTTGCCCATTCAGTACGATGTTGGCTGTGGGTTTTTCATTGACGGCTCTTATGATGGTGAGGTAAGTTTCTTCAACGCCTCATTTCTTGAGGGTTTTTATCATGATGGGATGCTGGATTTTATTGAGAGTTTTTTCCACATCTATTGAGATGATCGTATGGTTTTTGGTTTTAATTCTTTTTATTTAGTGAATCACACTTATTGATTTATGTATATTGAACTGACCTTGCATACCAGGAATAAAGCCTACTTGATCATGGTAAATTAACTTCTTGGTATGCTGTTGAATTCAGTTTGCTAGTATTTTGTTGATCATATCTACATCCATGTTCATCAGGGATATTGTAGTTTGTTGTTGTTGTTGTTGTTTCTTTTCCAGGTTTTGGTATCAGGGTGATGTCAGCTTTATAGAATTAGGGTGGAGCACCTCCTCATTGATTTCTTGAAATAGTTGCAGTAGAATTGGTACCAGATTTTCTTTCTATGTCTGATAGAATTAGGCTATAAATCCATCTGGTCCAAGACTTTTCACTGGTAGATTTTTAAATACTGATTCCATTTTGGAGCTCCATGTTAATCTGTTCAATGTTTTAATTTATTCCTGATTCCATCTTGGGAGAGTACGTGTTTCCAGGAATTTATTGATTTCCTCTAGATTTTTTAATCTCTCTGCTTAGAGATGTTCATAGGACTCTCTGAGAATCTTTAGTATGTCCGTGGGATCAGTTGTATTATCACCTTTGTGTTTCCATTTGTGCTTATTTGGATCTTCTCTCCTTTTTTCTTTGTTAATCTAGCTATTGGTCTAGTGGTCTGGCTTATCTTTACAAAAAAAAAAATAATAACTTTTGGTTTCACTAATTTTCCTTGCTAGCTTTGGGGTTAGTTTGTTCTTGTTTTTCCAGTGTCTCTAGGTGTGATGTTAGATTGTTAATTTGAGATTTTTCTAGCTTTTTGAAGTAGGCACTTATTCTTCTTTCCAAACTGCATTTGCTGCATCCCAGAGATTTTGGTTTGTTGTATCTCTGTTTTTATTTATTTCAAAGTTTTTTAAAAATTTCTATCTTAATTACATTGTTTACCCAAAAGTCATTCAGGAGTCAGTTGTTTAATTTCCAGATACTTGTATAGTTTTGAGAGATATTCTTGGTATTGGTTTCTATTTTTATTCCGCTGTGGTCCACGAGTAGAGTTGGTGTGATTTTTTAAATTTTTTGTGACTGCTTTATGGCCAAGCCTGTGGTCAACCTTGCAGTATGTTCTGTGTGCAGATGAGAGAAATATATATTCTGTAGTTGATGGGTGGAGTATTCTGTAGGTGTCTATTATGTACAACTGGTCAAGTGTCAAGTTTAGAATTTGTTTGTTAGTTTCTTGTCTCAGTAATATGTCTAATGCTGTCAGCAGGGTGTTGAAGTCTCCCACTATTATTGTGTGGCTATCTAAGTCTTTTCGTAAGTCTATAAGTTTTTTATTTTCTATTTTTTATTTCAGTAGTTTTGGGGGAACAGGTGGTGTTTGGTTGCATGAATAAGTTCTTTAGTGGTGATTTCTGAGATTTTGATGCACCCGTCACCCACATAGTGTATACTGTACCCAGTGTGTAGTCTTTTATCTCTTACCCTCTCCCCTCCTTTCCCCGAAGTCCCCAAAGTCCACTGTGTCATTCCTATGCCTTCACGTCCTCAGAGCTTAGCTCCCAATTATGAGTGAGAACATATAATGTTTGGTTTTCCATTCCTGAGTTACATCACTTAAAATAACAGTCTCTAATTCCATCCATCTTGCCGTGAATGCCATTATTTTGTTTCTTTTTTATGGCTGAGTAGTATTTCATGGTGTGTGTGTGTGTTTGTGTGTGTGTGTGTGTGTGTGTGTGTCACATTTTCTTTATCCATGCTTTGATTGATGGGCCTTAGGGCTGGTTCCATATTTTTGCAATTGCAAATTGTGCTACTATAAACATGCATGTGCAAGTATCTTTTTCATATAATGACTTCTTTTCCTCTGGGTAAATAGATACCCAGTAGTGGGATTGCTGGATCAAATGGTAGAATTACTTTTGGTTCTTTAAGGAATCTCCACACCTTTTGCTATAGTGGTTATACTAGTTTACTTTGCCACAAACAGTGTAAAAGTGTTCCTTTTCACCACACCCACACCAATATCTACTATTTTTTTATTTTTTGATTATGGCCATTCTTGCAGGAGTGAGGTGGTATCGCATTATAGTTTTGATTTGCATTTCCCTTATAATTAGTGATGTTGGACATTTTTCCACATGCTTCTTGGCCATTTATATATCTTCTTTTGAGAAGTATTTATTCATGCCCTTAGCCCACTATTTGGTAGGACCCTTCGGTTTTGTTTCTTGCTAATTTATTTGAGTTCTTTGTAGATTCTGGAAATTAGTCCTTCGTTGGATGTATAGATTGTGAATATTTTTCTCCCATTCTTTGGGTTGTCTGTTAACTCTGCTGACACTTTTGCTGTGCAGGAGCTTTTTAGTTTAATTAAGTTCCACCTATTTATCTTTGTTTTTGTTGCATTTGCTTTTGTGTTCTTGGTCATGAAGTCTTTACCTAAGCCAATGTCTAGAAGGGTTTTTTTGATGTTATCTTCTAGAATTTTTATGGTTTCAGGTCTTAGATTTAAGTCTTTGATACAGCTTGAGTTGATTATTGTATAAGGTGAGAGATGAGGATCCAGTTTTATTCTTCTATATGTGGCTTGCCAACTATCCGCGCATCATTTATTGAATAGGGTGTCCTTTCCCCACTTTATGTTTTTGTTTGCTTTGTCAAAGATTAGTTGGCTGTGTTTGGCTTTATTTCTGGGTTCTCTATTCTGTTCCATTGGTCTATGTGCCTGTTTTTATCCCAGTACCACGCTGTTTTGGTGACTATGGCCTTATAGTAGAGTCTGAAGTCTGGTAATGTGATGCCTCTAGGTTTTTTTCTTTTGGTTTAGTCTTGTTTTGGCTATGCAGGATCTTTTTTGGTTCCATATAAATTTTAGGATTTTTTTTCTAGTTCTGTGAAGAATGATGGTGGTATTTTGATGGGAATTGCATTTAATTTGTAGATTTATTTTCACAGTACTGTATGGTCCTTTTCACAATATTAATTCTATTCATCCATGAGCATAGGATGTGTTTCCATTTGTTTTTATTGTCTATGATTTCTTTCAGCAGTGTTTTGTAGTATTCTTTCTAGAGGTCTTTCACCTCCTTGGTTAGGTATATTCCTAAGCTATTTTGTTTTTGTTTTTTGGTGGGTTTTTATTTGCAGCTATTATAAAAGGGGTCAAGTTCTTGATTTGATTCTCAGCTTGGTTGTTAATGGGATATAGCAGAGTTACTGTTCCTTGTACATTAATTTTGTATCCTAAAACTTTGCTGAATTCATTTACCAGTTCTAGAAGCTTTATGGATGAGTCATTAATGTTTTCTGGGTATACAAACATATCATCAGCAAACAGCGACAGTTTGACTTCCTCTTTACTAATTTAGATACTCTTTATTTCATTCTCTTGTCTGATTGCTCTGGCTAAGTCTTCCAGTAATATGTTGAATAGAAGTGGTGAAAGTGAGCATCCTTGTCTTGTTCCAGTTCTCAGGGGGAATGTTTTCAACATTTCCCTGTTCAGTATAGTGTTGGTTGTGGGTTTGCCACAGATGTCTTTTATTACCTTAAGGTATGTCCCTTCTATGCTGATTTTGCTGAGGGTTTTAATCATAAAAGGAGGCTAGATTTTGTCAGATTCTTTTTCTGCATCTATTGGGATGATCATGTGATTTTTGTTTTTAATTCTGCTTATGTGGCATATTATATTTATTGACTTGCAGATGTTAAACCATTACTGCATCACTGTTATGAAACCCAATTGATCGTGGTGGATTTTCTTTTTGATATGCTGTTGGATTCAGTTAACTAGTATTTTGTTGAGGTTTTTTGCATCTATGTTCTTCAGAGATATGGGTCTGTAGTTTTCTTTTTTTGTTATGTCCTTCCCTGGTTTTCTCTACCCTGTGGAATAGTGTCAATAGGATTGGTACTAATTCTTCTTTGAATGTCTGATAGAATTTAACTGTGAATCTGTCTGGTCCTAGACTTCTTTTGTTGGCAATTTTTCAATTACAATTTCAATTTTGCTGCTTATTGTTGGTCTCTTCCAACTTTCTACATATTCCTGGTTTAATCTAGGATGGTTGTATACTTCCAGGAGTTTATCCATCTCCTCTAGGTTTTGTAGTTTATGTACATAAAGGTGTTCATGGTAGCCTTGAATAATCTTTTGTATTTTGGTGGTATCAGCAGTAATATCTCTTCTTTCATTTTTAATTGAGTTTATTTGAGTCTTCTCTCTTCTTTTCTTGGTTAATCTCACTAATAGTCTACCAATTTTATTTATCTTTTCAAAGAACCACCTCTTTGTATTAAAAAAAAAATGTGAATGCTCCAATGTTGGGTACATATATATTTGGAATAGTTATGTGTTCTTGTTAAATGTAACTATTTATCATTATGGGCCCCTGATCTCACTGTCCTTTTTTAATGTGGTCGCTTTAAAGGCTGTTTTATCTGATATAAGAATAGACCCCTTGCAATTTTTTTTTCTTTTTGCATGATAGAGCTTTCTTCAACCCTTACTTTGAGCCTGTGGGTGTCAGTACTTGTGAGATGGCTGTCCTGAAGACAGCAGATGAACAGGTCATGTTTTTTTAGCCAACTTGCCACTCTGTGCCTTTTGAATTAGGTGTTTAGACCGTTTACTTTCAAGATTAATGTTGATATGTGAGGTTTTGGTCTTATAAAGTTATTAACTGATTGCTTTGTAGTTTCTGTTGTGTGGTTTCTTTATAGGGTCTGCAAGCTATGCACTAAGTGTGTTTTTGTGGTAGCAGATTTCTTTTCTTTTTATATTTAGAACTCCCTTAGGGATCTCTTGTTAGACTAGTCTAGCGGTAACAAATTCCCTTAGTGCTTGCTTGTCTGGATACACTTTTATTTCTCCAAGAATCAAAAATTCTTGATTGGAATTTCTTTTCTTTAGAAAGCTAAAAATAGGCCTCCCATCTCTCCTGACTTGCAAGGTTTCTGTTGAGAAGTCAACTGTTATCCTGCTGGGGTTCTTTTTCCATGTGATCTGACCTCTATCTGTAGTTGCCTTTCAGATTTTTTCCTTTAGCATTAACCTGGTGACTATATGCCTTAGCGATGTTCATTTTGTGTTGCATCTCATAAGTCTTCTCTGGATTTCTTGTATCTAGATGTCTACCTCACTAGCAAGATTAGGAAAATTTTCTTCAATTATTTTCTCAAATATGTTTTCAAGGTTATTTGCTTTTTCTCCTTCTCTCTCAAAGATTTTGTTTTAAAAAAATTCTCTGTATTTTTGTCTGGCTGAGTTAGTTCAAAAGACTGGTCTTCAAGGTCTGAAATTCTTTCTTCTGCTTAGTCCTTTCTATTGATAAAGCTTTACATTGTATTTCAAAATTCCTTGAGTTTTTCTATTCCAGAAGCTCTGATTGATTTTTCATGTGTTTATCTCTTCTTTCCTTTGCTGGATTGCTTTGAAAGTTTCTTTGTGTTGATTTTCAACCTTGTCTTGTATCTCATTAATCTTTCTTGCAATCCATGCTTTGAATCGTTTATCTGTCATTTCTGAGTTTCCATTTGGTTTGGGACCATTGCTGGAGAGATAGATAGTGTGATTCTTTGGTGGTGTTACTACATTCAGAGTTTTCCTGATGCCCGAATTCTTGCACTGGCTTCTTCTCATCTGCAGATACTGGTACTTCTAATTTTTGCAATTATTTTTGTGCAGATAGGATTTTTTTCTTTTTCTTTCTTTCCCTAGAGTATTATTTTTTTCCTTCCTTTTCCTTTCCCCCCGCCAAGGGGTGTGACTGTAGAGGGTGCTGGGTAGGATCTTTTGGCTTTGCTTCTATAGCCTTATGTACTTCTTTTGACAGGTTTTGTATTGGGCTATGCCATTTAACCTCTAAGCCAATATACGGCACTTATAGATATGAGCCTGTTATGGCCAATATGGCTGGGGGTATACTTTATTCTTGTTTTCTGACAGAAGATCTCTGTTGCCTCTGGGCTAACTCATGGAATGCACAGTGGTCTGAGCCCCCTACTCAACCCCAGGGAGGGCAGGGGCCACAAAAGACAGGGCCAGACTGGGCAGGTCCACCTACATCAGGTCTCCTGATGGCAGGCACAAGCACCAGCACTGAGGGAGAATCCAGTGGGTGGCCACTAAATGCCTAGAGGTGTACCTATGCTTGGAGCTGAGAAATCTCCTCAGCACCAAGGTCTCTGCATGGAGATGGGGGCAGCCTAAACCCCATGAGAGTAGGTGATCCAGATGCCTGGAGATCTGCCTGGACATCTGCCTGGACATGGAGCACAGAGGGCCCCTGCAGCAAGATCTCTGCACTGAAGGGTTGGAGCGACTCAGGCTGCTGATGCAGTCAAGCAGATGTTTCAAATGCCTGGAGATCTGCCTGGATGTGGAGCAGAGAGGGACACCCCACCCTATACCAAGATCACCACACAGGAAGGGAAGGATGGGTCAGGCTGCTGATCTAGGTGAGGGGGTGCTTCAAATGCCTGGAGATCTGCCTGGGCATGGGGCAGAGAAAGCCCTGCTGCACCGTGATCCATGCCCAGGAATGGTAGAGTGGTTCAGGCTGCTGGTCCAAGCAAGTGGGTGTTCCAAATGCCTGGAGATCTGCCTGAGGGTGAGGTGGAGAGGGCCCCATGCACCACGATCTTAGGGGAGTAGGCTGGGGCACCTAGCAATGTCACATGCAGACTGGTTCCAGGTTGCCAAACTGGCCCTGGCTGCAAGTCGCACCACCCAGGAGAAACTGCAGCTCTAGTAGCTCTCCTCCCACCCCTAGTTGCTATGGGAGAAGAGGACAACTCTAGCACTTACTGCTGAAGCACCTTCCACAGTTCTGGCTGTGGAGCCTCCTATCCTGCTAAAGAGCAGGTGATCCAGTCTCTGGCCCGAGACTAAAATGCCTGCATGGCCTTGCTGCTAGGCCACCAAAGAATGACTGACTTGTTATGCTCCTGGATTAAAAATGGCATCCTGCTCTCAGTCCCGCTCTGGAAAAATGCCTGCAGCTTTTCCCAGTGTGTTTCCCTCACAGCCTCTCCAAGCCTCTCCCCAAGTTAGTTCCAGGGCTTGGAAGAAACAAAAGTGCCCCCCCAACCCCTTAGCCTGGGTTCCTTGGATCCCCAGTGGGAAGGTGAGTCACAGACGGAGGCTCTTTTCCTCTCTTGTGTACTAGGCTTCATCCACTTTTATCAGCCAGTCACTTTTATTTTGGGGGCTGTTTGCCAGTGTTCTCCTCCCTGGGATCTGGGATGTCCTTCATGATTCCAGTGGATTCTCATTTTCTGTCTTGAATTAAAGCTGACATGGCTGATCTTTATGTACTTTCTTGCTATTTCCAAGTGGCTGAGGCATGCTAAAAGCCTCTAAACCACAACCTTGGGAAGAAAAAACCTCAACTTTGTATGAAAGTTGCATGGTATTATCTCATCCCCTTTAGGAGACTGAAAGCCCTTGAAAGCAGAGCCTGTATCTGTATGTGACACACAACACTTGAACACATTAGTGCTTAATATGTACTGAATGAGCACATACTAATGCATGCATGGACTCATATACTTGTATGAGTACCATACCTTGCTCACTAAACATGCAGTCATTCATGGAGACAAAAGCATAAATAAATCACCATATAAATCAATCACTTAACCATGCATTTACAATGTGCTCATGGTAAGAGCTGTGCATTTGTAACTGCATGCCCATGTGTATTGATGCTTGAAAAAAAAGAAAAATGAAACCTTTGAACAAATGGGCAATGACTCTCTCTCTCTCTGAGTGCTTCAAGTCATCCTAACACGGGCGCCTGTATGAAAGAAAATGAAAACCCTGGTGTTGCTCTGAAAAGGCCAGGTCAGATGAAAGAGCTGCTGGGACTGGAAGAAATCCATATGCACTGGCTACATCTGAGGACTGGGGCCAAGACAGGCTGCCACTGATGGGGTAAAGAAACCCAAGCTAAGAATGTGCTTAGAGGGAAGAGAAGTAAACTACAGACAATTCCAGAATGACTCTAAATGGCAAACATCCTCCCAAATATACAGCAAACAACAGTGACATGGCTGATGTGTAGAGCTGTGTGTGTGTGCTTGTGTGTGTGTGTGTGTGTGTGTATTCAGGGTGGAGAGGAATACGAGAATGAATGAATGAAAGAATTCAGGGCACCCTGATAAATTCCCCCAGGGATAAAATCCAAAGCATCTGCTTCTAAGAGATAAACAGAAAGCTCTGCTCCTCAGAGGCATGGCCAGTGGCTGAACACAGAGCTAATCTCCTCTGCACTGGGTCCCAGGCACCGCGGCAAATGTGTGTCAAAAAAAAAAAAAAAAAATGGAGGGAAAAAAGAGAATCTCACTAAAGGCAGTTATGTGAATTCAAATATTCTTTGCAGTTTGGATGAAAGCAACCAAAATTGATGTTGTTTCAAAAAGACTAGAGGCGCCAGAGCAGAGAAATAGATTAATTTTGGCTGTGGAGATGAAGAGGACTCCCTGGCTAACAGGGTGGGGCCCGGCCAGCTGCCAATGAGCATGAAAATGCTGTGCGTTTTCCAAGCACTATGTGCTCCTCCGTGTGCTTTCCCATTTATTGTGCCGTTTGATCTTCCAAGCACCAAGGTGAGTAAGCAGTACCGGGGTTGTTACTCCTCTGCCATGGAATTTAGCCGGTGCCCAATATCTCCCTAGCCTGGAATCCATCTCCATTATGACCAGTCTGTGACTTCAGGGCAGTGCTTCTCAAGCTTTTATGTAAACATCACCTGGAGTATGCACATATTGAAATTCAGATTCCAACTCCACAAGTGTGGGATAGGGCCTGGGATTCTGCATTCTAACATGCTCCCAAATGAGCCCCTCGTAGCTGTGGAATCATGTAGCTTTGGACACCATATCCATGAGTGCTGGGTTTCCATAAAAGTCAGGTTATAAGCTCTTCATTTGGCCAGACATTTTTTAAGCTACTAAAATCCTAGGCCGGATGTCACAAGTAGATTCCGGTTAGGACTGAGTGGTCTTTAGCTCCCAGATGCATAATCACCTGCAGAAGACACCTTCCCAATCCCAACTCAGGACCCTGGAAAAGTCCCAGCCCCTCTCTGGATTTCCATTTCTCCATTTGTACAAAATCAAAGCACATCCTCTCCTAGGCCCCACATGAAGAAGCCCAGAGAGGATTTCTTGTTTGGATTTATTTGACTGCGATGAAGCCCCCCAAAAAGTCCTGGAACACTGAGACTCCATAGAGAGTTCATTCCCATCAACATACAAGGAAAACGTGAAGAACCTCAACATACTCCATCACCATCTTTGTCCCCCACCCAGGGTGGGAGAACAGGCACGTTACCACCATCCAGTCTTTCCCAAGAATTACGGAATGCCAAAGGAGGATCTTACTCGGCATCCCAGAGCAAGGTAAAGATCAATCCCAATGCCCTGATTTGTGACCCTACACAATAGCATTAAGAGTACAGAGAAGGTCCACTCCAGACCCTGTTTGCCTGGGTATCACCAGGGAAGGCTGCAGAACAGCAAAGCTTTGCTGCCTGATCCTTCCTCTGGAAGCTTCAACCCAGAGGGGCACCCACTAGGTGCCAGCCGGAGCTCTCCTGTATGAGGTGTCTGTCAACTCCTGCTGGGAGGTGTCCCCCAGTCTGGAGGCACAGGGATCAGGGGCCTACTTGAGGAGGCAGTCTGTCCCTTAGCAGAGCTCGAGTGCTGTGCTGGGAGATGGGCTCAAAACCACGATGAGATATCATCTCATGCCAGTTAGAATGGCAATCATTAAAAAGTCAGGAAACAACAGATTCTAGAGAGGATGTGGAGAAATAGGAACACTTCTACAGTGTTGGTGGGAGTGTAAATTAGTTCAACCATTGTGGAAGACAGTGTGGTGATTCCTTAAGGATCTAGAACCAGAAATACCAATTGATCCAGCAATCCCATATACCCAAAGGATTATAAATCATCCTACTATAAAGACACGTGGCACACGTATGTTTATTGCAGCACTATTCACAATAGCAAAGGCTTGGAACCAACCCAAATCCCCATCAATGATAGACTGGATAAAGAAAATGTAGTACATATACACCATGAAATACTATGCACCATACAAAATGATGAGTTCATGTCCTTTGCAGGGACATGGACGAAGATAGAAGCCATCATTCTCAGCAAACTAACACAGGAACAGAAAACCAAACACTGCATGTTCTTACTCATAAGTGGGAGTTGAACAATGAGAACACATGGACACAGGGAGGGGAACATCACACACTGGGGCCTGTCAGCTGATGGGGGACTAGGGGAGGGATAGCACTAGGAGAAATGCCTAATTTAGATGATAGATTGATGGGTGCAGCCAACCACGATGGCATGTGTACACTTGTATAACAAACCTTCATATTCTTCACATGTATCCAAGAACTTAAGTATAATTTTTTAAGAAAGAAGAGTACAGAGGAAAGGCCAGTTCCCATCTAGCCCCCTGACTGACTAAGCACAATGTTTGCATTCCACATTAAAGCATATTCTACTAAGTCCTTTTCACCCTCAGAAATGTCTTTCTCCAACTATAAACATTCCTGGGAGGACTGTTTAATACCTTTGAACCTTAATCATTTAACAAGATCAAGGGAATTTATGTATTAGATTTCTTGTAACAACCAGCTGACACAAAGACATTCCCAGAACAGGGTGAGGGACAGGTACAAGCAGTAAGAGTGGACCCCTAAAAGCACCCATGAGAAGTCACCAAAGACTACCATTGCCTACTTCTCCGCTTTGCATAAAACCAGACCTGTTTCTACGTTTCCACCAATACTGCCCGAGAAGCCCTGAGTCTCTGGATGGTCTTCAGAATTCACAGAGATGCCCTGTTCAGCCACAGCCTTTCTTCTGCCCCACCCCACCCATGATAAGGATGAGCTATGCTTGTTCCAGCTGTGCAGGAGACTCCCTGCTGTTTCAAAGCACGTGGCTTGGGGATGAGGAGATGCAGTTCCCTGATGCTGCAGCTCAGCACTGCACAGGCACCCCTCATGCAGCCTGTTCTCAGCGGGCCCACTGAAAAGACGAAGAATGAGAACTCCAACATCCTGATTCCCCACTCCAGGGCCTACTGCCTTGGCCTCAGAGCCAGCCCCAGATGCCCTTCAGAGACTGCGAACCTCCAGGAAAAATTAAATCCTCACAAAACACCCTTTAATTTTATCCACTTGCCTTAATGAAGGTTCTGGTATTAATGACCTCGGAGGCTTTTTGTCTGACAGTTCTGCTAGTAACTAAACCCTGTGCTATTTCCCCCGCCCAACAGCCTGAAATCTCAAGCGTCGCCTCTAATCTTATTTTCTATTTCTGGGCTATATTGCATTAGCACCTTTTTATTTCTCCTGGCATGTTTGACAGTGAGTTCAGGCTAGTGAGAATCATCTCTTTGTGCTGGCAAATAGGGATTGCATCGGCTGTTTGAGAATAATGACTTATAGTTAAAATTACCCCCAGGATGTCATAATTACATGGTTGCAGCTTTCTTCTTTGACAAGTTGGAGAGGCGGAGTTCAGGTGGCCTACGGGAAGCTGCTTGGGGTGGAGGAGAAAGATGGATAAACAAATGTGTACCCAGAGCGCCCAGGAAGCTTGAGGACCTAGAACAGAGGCTGAGGCTGTGGCATGCTGTGAGCAGGCAGGAAGGAGCTATTCAGCCCTATCTGCCCACCTCCTGCACACACACACTCACACACACTCCTTCTGCCCACCCAGAGTTAAAATGAAAGGGCCACCACACTAGCTTCACTGAGGGTGGCATGATTTTCAGGATCCCCCAGACTCCCCAAAACCATGAACGTCACACTCTATGGGCTTTACTGCAGCATCTGAAATTTACAAATGAAACATCCCTTTGTCCTACCTCATTAAACAAAGGTCTCCGCTGAAGCCAAGCATTATTTGGGAGATTTGGGAGGGGTTTCATCATTAACATTAACAGTCGGTTAGGTTAACTCATGGTATTCTGAGACCAATGTTTTCACGTTGGCTTTTAGGAGTGAAATAAACATTCTTTTCTGTGAACCGCACGGCAGAAGACAGTGGGTACATGGCGCTGCGGATGAAACTCTGCCCACTCAGCTCCCGTCCCACCCCACCCCACCCCAGGCACTTCCAATGGGGGAGGCTGCTGGGGTTCTGGCCTGACAGCCATGCTATCTAAGCTTGTAGCAGGGCACGGGGGAGAGCTATGGAATTGATGAGTTTTGATATCCAGAGACTAGGAAAGGCAAATGTTGAAACGCTGATTCCTGTGAAGGTAGGAGGAGGTCAAAGGGCAAGGCCCTACCACCTGCCAGGATGATGAAGGTCGTGGGCCAACGGGGAAATGGTGAAGGGTCAAGAAACAACTAGAAATAAGACCAGAGATGAGAGAAGCATACCCTAGGAGGGGACAAGTCGTACCAAGGGGCTGGGACAGCCTAGTGGCTGTGAACGTGGCCTTTGGCTCCATCACCCGAGTGATGGAATGAGACCGCATCAACCCGAGTGTTGGCGGGCAGATTACTTAACTTCTCTGTGACTCGGTTGCATCATTTCTAAAATGAGAAGGATCTCATCACCTAAATGTGTTAGTACAGGTGAAGTGCTGAAAACAGTGGGGCCCGTGGCTTGCCCTTAATAAGCAAATGATATTAATATTATTTTCATGTAACTGTTATTGTTAGAACTTCTCCCCCAGACCCCCAATTTTTATCTTGCTCCTCTCCCTTGGAAGTCTCCAAAATGCTGCATCAACCCCTGAGGAAGGGAGACAGGGGAATATTCCAGGGGAGATACAGAAGGTGAATTGGTTGAGTGCCAAGGAGCCGCACTGAGGCGTGAATGAGGGGATCCCAGGTATTTATCTGTCAGGAAGGTAAGTAGGAGCCATGAGGGGCACTAGGAAGTGAGGTGGGGGCACATGGGAAAGATGATTTTTTAAGCACAACTTCTAATCTGTGTAATTACTGCCGTTGGGCCAAGGTATAAGTCGGGAGGAACCTTGTACCCCGTATTTTTCTTGTTGTTGTTGTTTTGTCTCCATTAGAGAGACCTTGAGACCTCCCTCAGGTTTTGAAACAAAATTACATTTTTTTCCTGCACAGCGCCGACTCAGCATGCAGGAATGAGGCTGCATCACAGCCTCCCAGGATTGTCAATTGAGGCTCCAGCAGACACAAGTGTGCATCAGGCTCTTTTTGCAAATGACACTAATTAATGTGGGGATTAATGAAAAAGCAAATGCACTTCGGCTCCTTGATTAAAATCCTAAATGTTCTCCCAGACACCCCCGCATTTCCACATGAGCTTTGGCAGCCGCTTGTGCTGGGACAGCTGTCTGACAAAAGAAGCACCTCACATGGTCCGCAGTCTCCACGCCAGGCCTGTCACTCCAGCTAACCCGCCACCTAAGGACCTGGCCCACGTTTCAGCTGGTCTCAGATCATGGAGGGTGCAGCTACAATCAGTACAGAGACAGGACGCAAAGAGGTGGTATGGTCTCATGCAGGAATCCGGAAAACACAATCGTAAGGCCAGCTTTCTCTTCTACTAGTCAAGGTACCTAAACTGAATGTCCTCCACTGTTATAATAATAATGACACTGCCCCATGCACCTTACAGGTAATGGGGAAGAACTGTGGCAATGGGTGCTGAAGAGTCTTTAAACCCCAAAGCATTGCACAGATGTGATTATTTGGATGGTACTTGGAGACACAGAAGGTAGGGAAAATCGATCCTGCAATGCCATGGAGCCCAGTGGAAGTCTTGGTAGAGTAGAAGGGGAAGAGTCTCTGTCTAAAGTGGAGGTCAGGTGAACACTAATTTCTCTAGTGACAGCTGTACAAGTGTGGGACTAGAGACAGTCCCAGACCAAGCCAGACTAGCCCTTTTTCCTGACAATGAAGATGCTGTCCCCACAGAGACCTTCCAAAGCTCGCCCTTCCCTGATGCTGCTCTGAGGACCCCAGTCCACAGGGAGCTCTGCCCCCACTCATTGCAAGTGGTCTGTTTTCTTTCTTCTGTGTAGATGTCTTTTTACCTCTCATGTGCAGTAAGATCTCTGAGCCTCTGTCTGCTGTATGCTGTTCATTTCTTCGTGTCTGAATGCCCCTGTGACACCAAGTGCATGGTCTGGTGCATATAGTAGTCTAAAACGCAGATATTAGCCAATAGCCTGAGCTGTTCTCCTTCATTCTCGCAGTACCTGACTGTATAAGGATGCCCTGGCTTCTCCGTTTCCTATGATCTGCTTTGCTGTAGCTCCTTGCCTGCAGAACCTCGTTGAAAGCTTGACCCAATGCCCTTACCAAGATGCCTCTGCTCCATCACTACAAAGGCTGGGCTTGGGGCAGGAGATTGGGCAATGGCTGTACACAGGCACAGAGGTCCTCTTCTCTTGAAGGAAGTGATCGCTTTCCCCCACTCATTCACACCCTCCAGAGAAACAACTAGGACAAAGCTTTGCAGGGTGGACATATGAGGAAGTGGTCATTGAAAGATGTGGCCTCAGGTCAGCTGACCTGGGTCATGATCTCTGTATCATTATGGATCATTCTCTTCATCTCTCTGAGTCTTAACTTCCTCATCTATAAAATGAAGGATGTAAGCCAGGTGATCCCTGCAGTTCCTCCCACTTCTAAGATTCCTTGACTCACCAAGGAAGATGGGAGGGCAGCCAGAAGTGACATGAACCTGGGTTAAACCGAGTCTGTCCCCACACGTTGGGGCTTTATTTCTGCAGAATTCTCCATCCCAGTCCCTTTCCTAACCATGGGCAAAAACAGCTCAGGCAGCAATGAAGGTGTGACTACAGCTGAGCAGTTGGATTTAAATCCCACAGAGCCATGGTGCTGGGAAGAGGGGCTGCCCTGGCCAGTCTATCAAAAGACCATTCCAACCAACTGATGTCTTATACATTGGTTTACACACATGCCCTTTATTGTGTCAATTACCCATCAGTAACACTGCTGAAATCTGAAAAAGTGTTACTTATGAAGTTGTGCTAAGAGAACATCTGTTTATTACTTATTTTCCATCTTTTTTTTTGAGAAGGAGTCTCGTTGTCACCCAGGCTTAAGTGAAGTGGTGTGATCTCAGTTCACTGCAATCTCTGCCACCTAGGTTCAAGCGATTATCTTCCCTCAGCCTCCCAAGTAGCTGAGATTACAGGTGCGCACCACCACTCCTGGCTAATTTTTATATTTTTAATAGAAACAGGTTTCACCACATTGGCCGAGCTGCTCTTGAACTCCTGACCTCAAGTGATCTGCCCTCCTCAGCTTCCTAAAGTGCTAGGACTATAGGCGTGAGCCATCACACCTGGCCTTCCCCATCATTTTTGCAATATCACTTTGCTATTTGTATACAGGCCAGAGGAAGGAGAGGATTGTGGAGAAGGCTTTATCTACACTCACATTCTCTTGCTTCGTTATGGCTGTGAAATAAATTACATGATACTCTGAAAAAAGAGGGTCAACCCCTTTTAGGGTTGGCAGCTGGTGTTTAAATCCTGATTTTGCCTCTTTCGAGATGTGTGATTTGGGACAGGTAACAATTGCCCTGATCCTCAGTTTACTCATTTGTTAGTTATTTGTTTATTCATTTGTTAAACTCATTTGTTAGATGACATTTATACCTATCAGATATGGTTGTGGTCTTCACAACCACACACTTGGCCCCCAGCATATTGTAAGTGCTCAGTAAATGGTAGTATAGGGATAAAAGTAGAAGCCAGAATTGCATGTGGAAGTCAGACCAGGGCCACCTTAAGTTTTACCCTCCTTCTGAGTTTCAGCCTGTTTTTGTGAAAAATTTTAGGTCACTTTCTTTTAAATGGAATACATCTTAGAAATTATCCTTCAGGATCAAAATTATCATGGATGACATATTAGGGTCCAGCATTAGCTAGGCCGGCTCCAAATCTGATATTCACAGGCTTCTTTGGGTTGCATTTTTTTTCCCGTAATACAACCTCTTGCTCCGTATCTTCTAAAGTAGGACCTTATACCCTGTGCTCCCTGGCCTTCCATACCATGCTGCCTCCCAGGCCCCAGTTCCAGGCTGTGACCCCTCTATTCCAGGAAAATACAAACAGTCTGCTGTCTTGGCATCTTAAAGTTGTGTCATAACACTCTTGAGATGGCAATTTCTTTTCTGTTGTTCAGTTGAATACATTTTTAAAGAAGATTCCCTTGGCTGCTGGCTCCTTGCTTTTCTTTCTGGTTAGATGCAATAACTACAATCTTTCACGTACTTACAAGTCAATTTTCCTTTAATGATGATTTTACCCGCTTTGAAGCTTATCAGAAGGAGGGTTCATGCACCTCGGGTCTCGGCTTGAAGCTTTCAGTGGGCCGCGGCAGCTGTTCTATAGGCAGTTGCACCTGTTTTGAATGTCATCAATGTAATGCTAATATGCAAAGTGATTTGCGATGCAAGAAGCCAGAACCAACAGTGAAAGAACTGTGTTTAGGATTGTAAATCACTTCCCCATCAGCTGCTGAGCTTCCTTTGGGATTCAGCTGAAGAGGTTCTGCAGGCAGTGGGACCCTGTGGCATTCCCTCTACTAACTTCTGTTCTCTGAGAGAGGGGTTGAGAGGGACCTTGTTAAATCTAGACAAGAAGGAATTAGAGGTGGTTAAAGTGGAATAGAGACCATAGGTGGAAGGAGGGAGGAAAGGAAGGAGAGCACATATGATGCATAAGGCCCCAAATAAACTTGCTGAGATCTGCTTTAGCAATGGCTGATAGCATTTGCAGAGGTTTGAATGGAGAGTTACAGAAGGGCTGCTCTACATCTTCCCAGGAAGAAAGGTTCCATTAGGGTTCATTAGAAATAAAGTCTATAATCCTCATCTCAAGCAAGCTTCCACTTCAAAGTTGCTCTTGTGACTTTGAATTAACCTATTTCCATTAGCAAAACAGGAGGGGTAAAAGTTCAGGGTGCAGAACGAACCGGTGATAGCCTGGCTAGTTCAGAAGCTGAACTTCTTGACTTCTGTGGTCCTCCTAAAATGCAATCAGGGCATGGCTGCCTCAGTGGACAAATCTGTAAAACGGATCCAATCAATTTAATAAGGGGTCAGGCCTGGAGAGTTTCCCTCTAATGAGAGCTTTGCTGTTTATTAGGGCCAAGCTCACCTCCTTTCTTTTTCTGAGGAAGAATGTGGCTGGATACAGCATAAAACAATACACAGCACAGGACATAGCTCTCAAACCACCACCCTTTATGTCACTTAAGTTGCACGCTCACCACAAATTCAAAATAAGTCTGGAACTAGGATGGAATACTTTAGGCTCAGGCATAGAATTCACACTGGGTTTGGCAGTGCTGGTAACCCAGAATTTTTTGGAAAGTTGTCAGAGAAGATTTGGGTTTGGTGTGACAGAGACAACAAGCTGAAAAGGGCAGGCAGAGAAACTACCTTATGTCTAAGCTGCTCCTACGCAAGAGTTAAATGATGGTTGCTGTAGTCCATCAGCTCCCTGGGATAAACAAAGTGGGGTTAACTGCTACATGCAAGATGCCCGTCAGCATTCTGCCCCCGCAAGAGCTTCTGTAACCATTAAGAGCTAAATAAAAGCATGAGGTGGCTTATCTCAAATGCAAGACATTGGTGCTTGAGTGCTGCAAGATTTGCAGAGAAGAACTTGTAGTAGGGGAGGGAAAGAGGAAGTGAAACCTGATCTGAAATCTGAAATGTAAAGAATTAGAGTGGAAGTAGGGGAGGGCATTTTGGGTAGAAAGAGTGGCATGAACACAGTGTGGCGATAAGAATGAGCATCACACCTCAGGGAGACATGGGGAGGGCAGTGCAGCCTAGAATGAGAAAGGCCTTGGTTGTGGGGGAGCAATCAGGGCAGACTACCAAAAGGGTCATGGAGTCACCATGCAACACAAAATTAGAAACCCTAAACCATTGGTCTCAGTACTGTGGGCCTGAGACGCAGAGTGGGGCATGGGGTGGGGCATCTAGTCACAGATTTACCGCCTCAACATGCAAGTCTGTTCCCATAGCTGCAAATAGTCTATTCTAATCAACACTAGAGGGGGTTAGCCGCCAGCATGTGAACCCTCAGGTGTCTGCGGCAGGGCAGCTGCCCCAGCGCCACACACTCCCAAGCTGATTCATACTTGTGTCTGGTGACACCTGGGTCTCATCTGTCCTGACAACAACAATGAGAATCACCCAGACAGTCTGTGCAAGAATGTCTCCTAGTCCAATTTCTGGTGTGATTGTTTTCAAAGCTGCAATAGAACTCTAGTCCCTCCTGGATTTCTTGAGGAGAAAATAACAGTTATTTACTTATTGGGTCTATTAAAAATGCACCCATTATCTGAATGCCTCTAGGCAACCGCACAAAAATATATTTTTAAAAAGATGAGAATCCAATTAAGCAGAGATGCAGATGCTCCTGCAGCAAGTAGGCCAACCAGGCTGTTCCCTGAAGGGTGGATGAGAGCCCAGGAGCAGGATACCCTTGCCTGCCAGTCAGTGCACCCAGGTTTCTCTAAGCCAGAAGGGGAGGAGCTGCAGAGATGCAACCGTCCACCCTGTGGTTTCCCATTCTCCTGCTCTGTTTCTTGCCAGCCTTGGACTTCTACAATAGCACTCAGACTGGGCTTAGTGTCTGTGATGAGGTCAGGAAGGAATGCAAGGTAGCTGAGGTAGAAACACCTAGGTCGGAGGTTTGGAAAACGCTGTTAATTAGCTGCCTTGTATGTTATTTTGGCTTCTTGCTCAGCCACAATCTGAAATAGTTTTACAGTAGACTGTACTGTTCCTCCAGAAATCTTGTGAGATAGGTAGTGATCATGCCAAAACTCGCATCTGATGATGTCACTCCCTACTGAAACTCTTCCCGGATTCCCAATGCTTTAGGGTCAAGATCCCTCCCTCACATGGTACGTGTGGCACTTGGCGGTCAGATTCCAGCCTAATTCTAATTCTCCTCACACACACACCCCAACCCTACTCTAGTCACACACAACTACCTGTAGGTCCTCAATCTGTTTCCAACTAGTCTACACATCTAGGTCTTTAAAAGCTATCTTATCTCTATATTATCAGTATCGCACCTTCTGCAACTGGACACTTTTTCCTCACCCTTCAGGTCGGCAGAGGCGCCACCTACTCCTGGAAGACTTCCCTGGCCTTCCATTCTGGAACAAGGGCTCCAAGTCCTGAAGAATCTGAGCGCACTGTATTGTGACCTCTTGCTGACACGTCTGTCTCTCTGGTCAGAACATGAGTTACTCAAACAGAAGGTCTTGTCATTCTGCTCAGGGGTCTCCGTGCCTAGCAGAGAGCATCAAAGCTAAAACAAAGTCCTCCTCTAAGACCCAGTACTGAACCTCGAGTTCTTGAAACCTCAGGCTTTCCTCTCCTGTAAAATAGACATTATAATATTAACTGCTGCCTCATTTAAAAAACTGAAGATGTAGTGAGACATTACATAGAGACAGCAAACCTGAGCATCTTGTGCCTGGTACGTGACCATTGTTGACAAGACAGAAGGAACAGGTACATAGCATATGTCATTGACTTTTTCCAAAGAAGAGACTGAGCTCAGAAAAGTGAACTGACTTGCCTGGAGTTGCACAGTAGATAGGAAAATGGCAGAACTAGCATACAAACCTGGCCTCAGCTGACTTCAAAACCCTTCTCATTTTCTGTGCCATTCACAAGCTCTGCAGACCGGAGATACAACTCACTAGCTGATCTCTGCTGAAATGGCAAACCCAAGGCAAAGGCACCTCCTCTCCAGGAAAACTTAGACTTTTGGGTCCTGCTGGCTGAAGAATTCAGAAATCTTTCTTCACCTTGATTATCTGTGGCAGTGATTCCCGAAAACATTTGTTTGTTTTCTGTAGACATAGTTGTTTATATCTGGGAAACAATTTTGTTTACTGGAATAAGCAATGGACTGGGAGTCAGCTACTACCCAATAAAACGGCATTATTTAATCAATTCTTTCCTGACGCTTCCTTTTCCCCATTGCAAAATGAAGATTTTGGAATGAATCACCTCTATGGTCCCATCCATCTCTAAACATCTGTGTTACATATGTGAAATAAGACAGCTAATGCATCCCAAAACCAAATTGGTCTTGAATTGCCCATTCTACCAAATAGCACACATTTCTGCTTCCCTCCTTGAGTTTCAATTATCAGCAGCTATGAGTTTGTTGCTGCTCTCCACCAAGGTGAGGTCACAGTGGTGAGGTCAGCTAGGGAGAAAACATTCGTGTCAAATACAGATGGTTCAAGCCTCCCTAAGCTCCTCAGTCTCCTGGGGAGGGAGAAGCAGGTGCAGGACATGTAACCTGCACTTTTCCCCAGCACCCTGCTCAGAGGCCAGCTCTTCTCTGCTCCTCAGGTCCAGTGAGGGGATTATCCTGGAAAAGGAAAGACTTAAGAGAACTAACACCTCCCATCAGCTACACTGCACAACATTGATTCGACTGTGGGCCCAGCAATTGCTACTAAGAGACCATTCTCCACGGGGATAGCAGCTGTGGTTGCATTAACTGTCTAGGGGGACCTGCCCTCCCCAGGGGCTCCCGCATGCACTCAGCCCCACAGCCCCGCTCAGAGAGAGCTTCACTTTCAAGGAAAGCAGCATGTTTACCACCTATGTGTTCACGCACAGGGAGCCTGAGACCTGCATCATCAGTGCGATCATTCACAGAGGGACTGACTTTGCTGCAGCTGCGAATATCATTGTCATAAACTTTTCTGTCTGGACTAGATCATGGAGAGTCATCAGATAACCCTCCTTACTTGTTGTTAGAGTCAGGGAGCTACCATTGAGATCTCACATCTACTCTAGGCTGCCCTTTATTTACTGAAGAGAAGGTCCCTGTTTGCCGGCACCATCATTGTGGCTGGGCTCAGACAATGCTCAGATTGCTCTGTCTACCATCACATCATCAGCATTTCTTCTATTCACACTAGTCCCATTCATCTGGATAGGTTTGTAGTGGGGATTAAATAAATTAATACCCGCAAAGCTCCTACAACAGTGTCTGGTACATAGTAAGTGGTATAAAAGTATTAGTTGTTATTTTTATTTATTCACTGCAATAAGTATGCAGGGAGCACTTACAAAGTGTTGGGAAATGTACCAGGCATTGAATACATAACAGTGGACAATGGCGGCCTGCTTCCTCCTAGCCCTCAAGGAGCTTAGACTCTATGGACAGAATCTGTGGGCATTCACAGAGGCTTCCCCAGAGGATAAAAACCTGCCCTGTGAAGTGAGAAGAGCAGTCATTCAATTTCCCACTTCCCAAGTTGAGAGGTTAGCTCAAAGTGACCTGCTGCTTGAGAGGCAGGGGAAGGGAGGCACCCTCTGAGCCTCCCTTTGAGCTTACCAAGGCAACCAGACGTCAAAGCTGGTCCCCTAGACTAAAAGCCTATCCCACGTTTTTTCAACCTCATGTTTATCTACAGAAAAACCATTTTTGTAAGTCCCCCAGATTTTGTCTCCTAGCAGAGTCTTTCCAGTTAGAATTAATCCCCAAAATGACCCTTTCAGCAAAATTGTCTGTGAGAGTTAATATTGTCAACTTTATTGGATTGAAGGATGAAAAGTATTGTTTCTAGGTGTTGCCAGAGGAGATTAACATTTGAGTCAGTGGACTGGAAGAGACAGACCCACCCTCAATGTGGGTGGGCACCATCCAATCAGCTGCCAGCATGGCTAGAAAAAGCAAGCAGAAGAAGGTGGAAGGGGCAGACTTGCAGAGTCTTCCAGCCTTCATCTTTCTCTTGTGCTGGATGTCGAACATCAGACTCCAAGTTCTTTGGCTTTTGGACTTATGGACTTATACCAGTGGCTTGCCAAGTGCTCTCAGGGGTTTGGCCAGAGATTGAAGGCTGCACTGTCAGCTTCCCTACTTTTGAGGTTTTGGGGCTTGGACTGGCTTCTAAACCAATACTGGTTTTCTTGCTCCTCAGTTTGCAGACACCCTACTGTGGGACTTGACCTTGTGATCGTGTGAGTCAATTTTTCTTAACAAATTCTCTTTCATTTATACGTATATCCTGTTAGTTCTGTCCCTCTAGAGAACCCTAATACATTGTCCTTTGTCCCTAAAAAAAATCGAGAAAATGATCCCATGGCCACTCTCAGTCACCCCATTTTTGGTACCCCATAAAATCTTATTAGGTGATGCTTGATGCTAAAAGATCAGTCTCTCCACTGCAGCTAAAACATTTCACCATCTCCTTTTCATAATACATGGAGAATAGTCACTCAACCCCCTCCAGTGAATACCCCTGGGAGGAGTGGCCAGACTTCTGAAATGCCAACCATACATCGCCTCAAGAAAGTCTGGAATTCGTCTTAGGAATTGATTTTAATTGATTCAGCATTCAACAAATATCAAGTACATAGTATATGCTAGGCACTAGGGGATGAAAAAAATAATAAACATTTCTTCAAGTAGCTCACATTCCTGAAGGGAAGACAAATGTAGACAACTTACAATACAGTTGAATGAGTTTGATAATAGAAATATGCATCTAGTGGCTCCTTGTTGCAGGGTAATTTGTTTAAAATGTTATCCCATTGTTGACAGGCTTTTCATCCTCAACTACTGCTGCTGCCCATCTTCTCTGGCAATTCCCTGGATATGCCATATTGATTAATTCCTTCACCTGCCATGCCCTTCTCTACTGCTCCTTGTCCATATAGCAAACTCCTATTCATCCTTTAAAACCCTTTTCAGACTATTCCAACCTTTTTTTTTTCAGATGGATTCTGGCTCTGTTTCCCAGGCTGGAGGGCAATGGCACAATCTTGGCTTACTGCAACCTCTGCCTCCTGGGTTCAAGCCATTCTCCTGCCTCAGGTTCCTGAGTAGCTGGGACTACAGGCTCGCAACACCATGCCCAGCTAATTTTTTTGTATTTTTAGTAGAGACGGGGTTTCACCATTTTGGCCAGGATGGTTTTGATCTCTTGAACTCGTTATCCACCCATCTAGGCCTCCCAAAGTACTGAGATTACAGGTGTGAACCACCATGCCCAGCTGACTATTCCAACCATTTTAAGCATTCTCTTTTCTATACTATTGATTTACTTTTCCATATTTCTATTTTCACACATGATGTTCTATAAGCTAATGAATTATTTGTGTATCCACATTCTTTACCACACCATATGTTTCTTCAGGGCCTAATACAGTACCTAACCTATAATAGATATTCTTAAATGTTCATTGATGTGTATAAGATACAATAGTAATATTACTATGACCACCACTAATTGCTACTATTTTTGGAATTTTCATTAGCCAGGCATTATGATAAGTGCCTCATGTGTATTTCTTCAGTTTTTCCTCAAAACAATGTGGAAGCATCATAGATGTCATCTCTAGTCCGTTATCTTTCACAGATAATGTATTGTATAAATTATTACTCTCTTCCACTTCTCTCTCTCTCTCTCTCTCGTACACATCCATGCAATCTTATAAGCCATCTCGGAACCTCATTTACTATTTTTAGGGGTTCATAATCTGACTTAGCTATCTCACTTCTGCATTCCCACTGTACCCTGCATATGTCCATGTAAGTGCATCTTAGTCTAGTATAACTATTGATTTGGTTGTTTGCTTCCTTCTTTAGAAATTCCTTGAAGTCAGGCATGGCCCCTTCCCTTTTTTATCCCAAATGACTGTCATGGTGCCTATAATATAATAAGTGTTAAATAAATATGTATGGTAAAAGGAAAGAAGAAAGGAAGAACGGAAGAGAGGAAATAAGAGAGAAAGAACAATATTTTCCATGGACCAGGTGAGTTGGTTCATGGAAAACAGTCAAGCAAAGGAAAAACAGCAAGATCAGTGGGCATATTTGTGTCTTTATAACTAGTGAGTTATCAATCACTTGCTATATGACAATCATCCTCATTTTACAGAGAAAAAAACTAGGGAATCTTAGTGAAACAACCATCATATTCTCAATTGACCTTAGACAAAGAACTCTTTTACTTCTATCCTATTGCTTTAACTCTTGGATACAATACTTCTCACTGACAACCCCACTGGTCTCTTGCATGCCTTATCTCTCCAAGCAAAAGTGGGCAGGACCAATGGAAATTGTGTATGTATCCATTTATTTAATAACATTTCTTACTATCAATTCTGTTCCAGGTCCTCTACCAGGCACTGGGGACACAGGGTGCAGTCCTGTAAGAGCTTTCCAGAAAGGCAATTATACACCATTTTTGTGCAGCCTACGATTCAGACCATCCAAAGTTAGCACATGGTGTTAATGGTGGAACCACCTCTGTGCTCAGGTAGCCAATAAAGCTTTTAAATCTACTTAAGAAGCAAGGAAAGAGAAAGAATAAACGCCTGAAATTGAATTGGCCTGGGATTTTAGCCTGTGATTTGGAGTGACTTTGGGGGAAAACAAGTTAGGCATAGACAAATAAATGTAACACGTGTCCACATGATTTTTCCCACGTCATATTAAACAATCATTTTATCTATGATAAATGCATTTCCAGAGAAAATCTCCAGATTTATTAGAAGCCATTTACAAAAACCAGGCAACTTGCAGTTCCTACTACCCACATTTTGTTATCTGACTTGTAGCCAACCTCCTGCAGATCCCAAAACTCGTCATGTCCCTAAGACACAGAGGGAAATGTGGGCGGTGCTCACAACTCCCCATGGAGGAGAATACTCAGAGTGGTCCCACAGTCCTCCCTGGATCTCTTTGTCCATCCTTTCCACTAATAGTACAATGCAACAGGTGTATCACCCTCCTCCCAGTTCCCAACTTCCACGCGAGGCCATTCCTCACGGTTGGTCTAGTCCCCAAAGAGCCACTCGCTAACTCTCAGCTGGTTAGTTTTATAGGATCAGCCAGGTTCCCATTTAGGCTGAGGAGAAGGAAATCCAGCTCCTTTGGGTTCAGAAGCAAGCCCTTTCCGCCCCCGACCCTGCCGCCCCATCTAGAGGCACTGCTTCTCTTACCCTTCACCCTGTGACCTCTCAGACACCTGTGGGAAGGTCCCAGGCAAGTATCAAGGGATCACCCAGTACCTGATACCCAAAGCGCTCCCCACCCACCTGGGCTCCACAGACAGCAGGAAGGGGATTATAACCTGTAATTTCTCATCTCGGTTAGCAGGTGACAGGCTCCCATAATATGGCATCCATATGGCGTCACCCCTTCTGTTGAGCACAATTTTAGGGCAAGATTCATACCGCTTCTCTCTGTGCTCAAAATAGATGCCCAAAATTGGGATAGAATTTACATAAGTTGGCTGAAGAGACTGTGTTCAATTAAAAAGCTTTTGTTGCCAAGGAATTTTTTTAGTTGATACATATGCTCCTTTATTGCAGTCCTTTGGGGGGAAAGATTGCGGCACTCTCTCTTCTCTCTCTCCGTCTTCCTCCTGCTCTGCCTCCCCCACTTAGTAAATAAGGAGGGGGGTGGATATCTCCCCGGAAGCCTGAGTGAGCAGCAAATGAAGAAACCACCCATATGGAAATAACAGGAACCCTGGCCCATGAGAAATAGAAGCCAGTGATGCCCTCTTGCCTAGCCTGGGGCAGTGCAAGCCAAAAAGCTCCTCTCTGTGTGTATTCTGGCCTCTGCCCCAGAAAGAATGGGTCCTCCCACTTGCAATCACCGTAAATCCAATGGGATGTGTTTTCCGTTGCACTGACACTGAAGTATGTATTTAAAAATATTGAGTGTGTTTTTTCAATCATGAAATGATACCGTTCTTGTGCAAAAATTTGGGAAGAACAAATTTTTGTGGAAAAGTGGAAAGGAAGAAAAAATTCACTGGCAATTTTACCATTCAGAGAACTCTTAACACCAAAGAGTATTTCCTTCCAGCCTTTAGTGAAACTGTGTATATTCACACAAATCTGGGATCGTCAAATATAAATACTTTTGCATCTTGGCATTTTTGTGGAACATTGTATCATAATTTCCTGAACATTTTTCTATACCAAGTACATTTTAGGAACAGCACTTTTAATAGCAAAAAACTATAAGGTATTTAACCATTTCTCTATTTGGGATATTTATGTTATTTCCAATATTTTATTGCTATCTATATTTAAATATTGCTGCATTTAACAGCCTTGACTCTTGGTATGCATCTGAGATTACTTCTTTAGGATAAGTTTGCATGGGTTGTGACATTCCATAGAGAAGACAAGGTGCCCTGAGCTTTTTACATGCTGCAGGATTGGTTCATCTTATGATTAATGTGTGCATTTTTTACAATGCCTGCTTAGCATCAGAAGTGATGTCAGTGTTAAAGAAAGTAGTTTGTGGAATATTTTCCCATGAAAAGCTAAATAACCCTGGGTGAGATATCTGTTGCTCTTGCCTGCTCAGCCTCCATCCCCCTCATTTCTGTTTAAGAGTGTACACTTCGGCAGGGCTCGGTGGCTCACGCCTGTAATTCCAGCACTTTGGGAGGCCGAGGTGGGCGGATCACGAGGTCAGGAGTTCAAGACCAGCCTGAACAACAAGGTGAAACCCCGTCTCTATTAAAAATACAAAATTAGCTGGGTGTGGTGACACACACCTGTAATCCCAGCTACTCAGGAGGCTGAGTCAGGAGAATCGCTTAAACCCGGGAGGTGGAGGTTGCAATGAACTGAGATTGTGCCACTGCACTCCAGCCTGGGTGACATAGTGAGACTGTCTCAAAAAAAAAAAAAAAAAAGAGTGTACACCTCTCCCCACTCTGCATTCTTGCAGTTCCAGTGGAGTCTAATGAGCCCTCACCTTTGTGTAAGGAAGCAGCTAATCAGGTCACAGTGAAGGGTGGGCCTTGGAATTTTGTCGAGAATAGGACAGAGGCTCTCTTTCCTCTGAGATTATTAATCAGGTGGAACATAAGCCCAGCAATGCTGGGAACCATCTCTGTCCCCACATGTAAAGAGTCTACACAAGAACCAAATCAACCTCAACAAAAGCAGAGCTAACAAATGGAGATAAATAGACTCCTCACAACTTTTATAAACTCTGATCTACCTGTGCCTAAAGCTAGCAAAACTACCCCCACAGATTTTGCAGTTATGTGACCCATGAAATCCCTGTTATTACTTGAAATGATTTGAATTTGATTTCCATTTGGTGCAATCAAAAATGTCCAGCTCACACAGACCAGCTTCAAGGATCAGAGGTTTGGGCTTGTCATAGCTGTGTCATCCACAAATAGGCTACGGACAAACTATGTGATCATCTAACACCTGCTGTGAGTGGGATTCGATGCTAAAATGTGCTCGTGAAACTTCAGTAATTCCAGCTCCAGGCTTCTAGAAGTGTAAAGTCTGGCAAGGTGACAGGGAAACAATACAGAAAACAAGCTAGTGTAGAACATGGGACCATGACGGGGGAACCACTGGATGTTCCTCGGGATGAGCAAGTCCTGTTGTACTGAAAAATCATTTTGTTATGGTAGGATTTAATTTAAGCCTTTACATGTTGGTGGAGTTTCCATGAGTGAAAGTAGCGAATGAAGGAATAGCATGCCAACTAAACAAAGCAGGAGCAAAAAGGCAGAAGCTGGAAAGTACTACTGGTAAGCGAACACTGAGTGTGGAACTCAAAGAGGATTCTGTCTCTCTCTTGCAAAATGTCAATAAGCCATTAACTGAAGAGGGGGCTAACCATTACCTGGAGTGTTATTATTATGAGATTATAACTGCCTGAATTACATCTTTCAATGACATATTTCAATTATTTTCTCACCTACTGAACAGAAGGCTTCTTGAGGTTAGGCATAGCCTTTACTCTGTACCCCCAGCTCTTGGCATATTGTCCTGTATTCTGCGGATATTCCCAAAAGACTCATTGACCACAAAGTAGCTTAAAGCTCATTGCAGTGTTCAACTGAACACAATCTAATAGACGTTGCAAGACAACAACCTCACCTTGTGTCAGAACCTTTCCTTGGAAGTAGAGCAGGCAAGTGAGCACATTAGTTGTTTTCAACCACTAAATGCTCTTTGGCTCTGATAAGTGTCTTATTTTCCAAGATGATACTCCTGACTCACCATGCAAGACCTAACAAGGCACCTTGCTTGTAAATAAGAATGCAATACCAATGTTGCAAATTAAATTAACAAGCCATGGACTTTGCTTTGTTTGTTCTTTTAGTTCTTCGAGCTACTCACACTCTTTTCCCACTTCCTGTCATGACCTTACTAGATGTTTCTATATAGCTGTTCTAATATCTGACCAGGTGAAAGTTGATTGGTGAGTTTCCTGGGCAGAATTTTCTGGCCCAGGGTTTCCTAGACATTCCTGATCATGAAAATCACCCGGGGAGCCTGGTAAACATGCAGATTACTGAGTCTTACCTTTGGAAAGCCTGATTCAGTAGGCTTGGATGGGGGCCCAGAAATCAGAGTTCGAAACAAGCACCCAAAGTGATGCTTTGCGTAAGTTTAGAGAACCCTGCAACAGAACAGAGCTATTCTGGCTATAACATGTTAATTAACCCCAATCATGAGCAAGTAGTTAATGTGTGTAAAAGTAGTCCCATAACATGGAAAGACAACTGTCAAGAGAATTAGATGTCATAGACTCAGATCCTGACTCTAATACTCACCGGCTGGGTGACTTTGAGCAAATTACGTAACCTCTGTGAACTTGTACTTCTGCCTTTGTCAAATGAGGAAGGCATTACTTGCCTCTTTCCCTCCAAGGAATCTAATTAGAAGATGCATGTAAAAGTGTATCATCTATGGGAGGAATTGTCAGTGTGCAGTAGTCTTGGCTGCCAGCAGAAGCCATACGATGATGTGTTTGGTGGAAGAGATGAGATAAGCCTCACCACAGTTGCCAGGGATTTGTAAATATTAGCTCCACAGAACCACTCATTGCACACTTGTCCAATTTTGTGCCAACACAACAAAGCTGGAAGGTCATCTCCATAAATAACAATTAGCATTTATTGAGCACTTACTCTACAACAGGCATGATTCTGGATTAGTTATTCAGATTCATCAATTTCATCCTCATATAAGCTCTGTGAAAAAAAAGTACTACTTTTACTGCCATTTCACAATTGGTGAAACTAAGCTGTAACTTGGGTGCAGTTAAATAACCTGCCTGAGGTAAAACTGAGGCATAGCTCAACGACCTATGAGAGGCTGCACAGCTGTCGAGGAGCAAAGTGAGGCTTTGAACCCTGTCTGGTACCAGAGCCCCTATTTCAGTCCCACGAAACCAAGGTGATTTCTCAAGGTGATGGATACTCCCCACAAGGATGGGTAGAATGTCCAAGGTCTCTAATCATCTCTTTCATTACTCCTCTAAAAAAAATGCAAAAGGTGGTAATTTCCTATAGACTACCAATTCATATCCATTTGCCTTCTCTGGAGTTCAGTTTTTCTCCCAAGTGTAACTTAGTAGCTATTACAGAATATTGGATCTTGGCCGGGCATGGTGACTCACATCTGTAATCCTAACACTTTGGGAGGCCGAGGCAGGTAGATCACAAGGTCAGGAGTTCAAGACCAGCCTGGCGAAGATGGTGAAACCTCGTCTCTATTAAAAATACAAAAATTATCCAGGCGTGATGGTGGGTGCCTGTAATCCCAGCTACTCTGGAGGCTGAAGCAGAGAACTGCTTGAACCTGGGAGGCGGAGGTTGCAATGAGCAGAGTTCGTGCCACTGCACTCCAGCCTGGATGACAGAGCGAGACTCCATCTCAAAAAAAAAAAAAAAAAAAAATTGAATCTTAATGGAATGTTAGCAAATATTTAGTCTTGGTGGGTCTCAAACTAGAGTCCCATGTACCAAACGTGCTCCTACAAATTGGTACAGCTCTTGTTTTTAGAATAGCACCTGCCTTTCAGAAAAGCACACACTATGCACTGTGGCATGTTCTACACCTGGACGTTTCACACTTGTCTGGCTCCTAAACATACTTGAATGTGCTCCTCTAATCTAGTCGCACCCCTCAAAGAGGAAACAAAGAGCTCAGACAAATGAGAAGGATTGCCCAATTTCAAAGCAAATTAATGGCTGAATCTGGAATAGATCCCAGTCTCCCAACTCTTAGATCAGTGTTCTTCCAAACCGTGACGGGGGAAATCATGGCAGTTTCCTGGCTATCCCCCCAAACACAGGAAGCACAGCAAGAAAGTGTGATGAGAGCTGAAGACGGGACAGGGAGCATTTCCTGGTCCCCAGTGAGTAAACTTTTGTTCACTCTGACCGAGGACAGGAGAGGACAGGAGCCCAGAGAGCAGCCACTTGCCCCAGACAGTGCCCAGTAATTGTAATGGTGCAGCTGGGAGTCATTATTGTCTGCCTGGAAAGCGGGAGCACTTAGGAAGGGCCCCCCAGCAGCCCAAGGAGGCAGGAGAGTCGAGGCTGCCAGTGCAATTGTGGCATTTTAATTGAAGCCTGCAAGGAAGAATACAAGAGACTGGCCGCCATCTCTTTGGCCTCGCAAAGAAAGGAGCAGGGGGAGGAAAGTGGCACAAAGCCGCCGCTCTCCGGGCTGCGTTCAGGTTGCCATCTCCGAGCGGCTTGTAGCTCTGGAGAACTTTTAATAGAATTCTGCCGAATGAAATGGGCTACAGCTGTTTGCCTTGATAAATATATTTTATGCTACATGCCTCAGCCGCCATCTGTTTGCTGATATGAGCACTTCTTCGTGGCAACTAAGGAGAAGTCATCAAAAGGCATAACAGCAGACGGGTTTGGGAGCAGGTAGGGAGGGTGAGGAGGATGGGACAGGGGAATTGTCTTCAGGCCAGAAGGAGATGGCCTGGCATAAAGAAGATGGGGGCAGGCTCAGAATAGGGAAGTGCACTGGGCAAAGCAGATAATCCACCTCCCATGCACTCTCCAGTAAGCTTTTGGCATACCCTCATTGTCTTCAGTCTCTCCTCCCTCCACCACCCACCTTTGGCCTCTAAAATTTAAACTAAGATGATAAAAAGAAGTATAACAATGCCACCTCCCAGCAAACACTGGCCCGTGGCTAGCATGCCCAGTGGCCCCTGGTAAGAGCAGCTGCTCACCTAAATCAGTCCCAGCCAACAAGGAGTCTCGGCTCCCTGCACCTGATTCCTCTGTTCACTGAGCAACAGCCTCCAGCTCCTCTGCTCGTGGCCGAATGCCCAACAAATATGAACAGGGCAGAAGCTAATGCCCCTGCAGGTAATGCAACCTAGTCAGGAGCCAAAGCAAATCAAGGAGAAGTTTTGGAGCTCTTCTGCCAAGCCTTGTGGCCACACAGCTACCCACCCCTGTGTGGACTGGAGAGATGGTTCACATATGCGTAGAATGGATTTGAGGTGGGAAGCAGGTGAGGGATGAAAAATTACCTATTGGGTAAAATGTACATGATTTGGGTGATGGTTACACTAAAAGCCCATGCAATATATCCATGCAAGGAGACTGCACTTGTAGTCACTAAATCTTTAAAAATAAAAAATAATAAAAATAAATGGGGCAAGGTATAAGACAAATCACATCATATGCTTCTGTCTCCAAAGCTGCCTAATGTTTTAACAGGCAAATTCTGGTTATTATAAACATGAGGGCATCCTGAAAGAAAAAACAAAAAGAATCACAATAGCCCTTGAACAATATGGGAGTTAGGTGCACTGACTCCCTGCTCAGTCAACAATTCACTTATAACTTGACTTTCCTAACACTTCACTGCTAATAGGATACTACTGACCAGAAGCCTTACTAATAACATAAGCACACGACTTTGGCCTCTAAAATTAAAACCAAGATGAAGAAAAGAATTAGAACAGTGCTACCTCTCAGCCAGCACTGGCCCACAGCACTGGTATACACACATTTTGTATGTTATATGTGTTATATACTGCATTCTTACAATAAAGTCAGCTAGAGAAAATATGATGTGATTAAGAAAATTTTTTGAAAACAAGAATGGCTATGAAGGAGGAAAGATGTACCCATTATGGGACTCTAAAATGTTTTCATGCAAGACAACAGATTTGCTCACTCCTGAACCATCAAATCAAGAAAACACAGGGATTACCTTAAGAGAAACCAGCATCCTTGGGGAATGGCTAAGATATTTAGATATTTCTGCTTTCTGAGTGCACAGTCTACATGAACTTGCCTCCCCTCCCCACACTTAGGGAAAAATGTGAGAGGCTGGTGTGACTCACGGCTGTCCTGAGTGTTTCCTATTTCTGGCATCCCATGGCATCACCTACCCATCTCTGTCTCCCACGTGCCAGCCCCTCTGCTGTTCCACTCAGAGAAGCTCAGCCTACCCAGAAATGGAGTAAGTGTGTATGGATCCCACATAGCACCACCCAGGAGCAAACTGAACCCCCAGTGTGTCTCCCTGTTCCCTTCTCCTTCCTCTGTCCCTAGCTGAGTCATGGGATTAGGGAAGCTACCACTCAGATTCCTCCTGTGGGCAACACAGAGACAGAGAGTCCCTATAGTTGCCTCCCATACCCTCCTTCCATACCCCATTGAGGCTGTGAGCCTCTAAAACAACTGGCTGGGGAGCAGGGTTTTGATGCTGGAGGTTAGAGAGGTTATTATTCCTGGCTGTAAAGAATAAACGGACAGCTCAGAGACACGCAAAGCAAAAGGAAAACTGGGTAGCTGAAGAGGGGGTATAAGCTTCCAAAAACACATTAGTCACAAACAAACTGACCGCGCACCCGCTGCTCAGTGCCACCTCCTCCCGAGGACGTGGGCAGGGTGAGTGCTGGTGACATGCTCTGAGCAGCTCTGACAGAAGGCACTAAATCACTGTGTACTGAGCATTGTGATTTTGGGTCCAAGAAACCAAGTACTTTGGATGAGCTTCAGAACTGCTGGCTGTTCATTGGAGCCAGAGCAAGCCTCCGGCTCCATCGAAGCACCAGCCCCTGGTATTAATAAGTGTTTCCATGGCACTTGATATTTTGCAATTATCTTTTCTAACACGTCTGCCTTAGCAGAAGAAGCAGGCCAAATGCGAATCCTTCTGCCCTCCCTTCTTCCTGCCAGCTTTTGAGGAAGGCATCCTGGTTCCCTGGCACACTGTAAGAGGGGATGAGTAGGGGCCACCACTGGAAGGGGCCCTGAATCTGCAGCCTCCTCCATCCCCACTCACTGGCTGGCTCCACACCCACCTCTTCTTCCGCTCTTTCAAGGCCAGCTGAAACCAAACTCCCTCCAATCATGCATCTATTTATTCATTCAGCAAATACCTGTGGAGCACTTACTGTACGCCAGGCACTGCTTCAGGCATCAAAGATACAGCAGTGGAAAAAAAAAAAAAAAAAAAAATCTCTGTCCTCATGTAACTCACATTCAATTAGGAGGTAGATCACAGGCAGTTAAATATTTAATGCTATGAGTAAAAATAAATATGGGTAAGGGGTAGAGAGGGATAATATTGTAGATCTAGAGGTCAGAGGGCTTGAGATCTGAGCATAAATCTGAATAAAATGAGGGAGCAAGATAAGCAGGAGACCAGGGTCTCTTTGCATAAAGACCCTGAGGTGGGAGCACAGCAGGTGTGGAGAAACAGCAAGGAGGCCAGCTGGGCTGGACTGGAGCCCTTGCGGGAAGTGTGTTGTCATGGTAATAGATGTGGTCAAAGAGGGAGGGGGGCCTCTGACCAGAAGCCCTTTCTTCTCTAGCGGTGACTGACACCCTTCTTTGAACTCCCTTATTAGCCCTGCCCCAAGTGGTTCATTTGGACCTTGTCTGTCACCTGCTTCACCATTTCATACCCTTGTGCTTTGTTTCCCCAAAGCAGTTGAAGTTTCCCCAGATTTCCTAGCAGATCTTTTTCAAGCCACATGGTCATCCCAACCCTCTCTCCTTTCTAACTTCCCAAGCTTCTTTCCATCACCTCCTGGAATCCAGATGTTACGGACAAAGCACACCTCCTGAGTTCTATGGTTCCTTGAACCCACCCAAGCACTCAGCAGCACTCATACTTTCAGCTTTCATTTTAATCAGACAGTAACTCCACTGTTCAAATTAATTGTAAACAGCAATCTGTCTTTTGAGAAGGCATTTATTTACTCAGCAGTCATTAATATATTCATTTAACTTTAAATATTTTTTAATTTACTTTGTGATTTAAAAAAAAGCATCTGGAAACTATGCTAGATGCTGAGGATAAAGAGATGAACAAGATAGCAGCAAGTCTAGTGGACAGACAAATGAGAACAAGAGAAGTAAATGCTAAACAAAACAAAAAAAACAAATGAAGAGCCATGAGGCCACAGAGGACAAGGTGATTCATATTTGATTATTTTTGGAGAAGACAGGGGAAGTTTTACAGTGGGGACTGACATTATAGGTAGGGATTCAAATATGTGTAGGCTCTTTCCCAAAGCTGCCCTCCTGCTAAAGCAAAGCATCTCTCTCCTTAGTACTCCTGCCAGACAAGGAAGTGCAAGACATTAGAACAGGGATCCTCAACAGGCAGTGATTGTGCCCCCAGGGGCATGTGGCAATGTCTGGAGACATTTTTGGTTGTCATGACTATGGGCAGGAGAGTGCTACTGGCTTCTAGTAGGTAGAGGTCAGAGATGTTGTTAAACATCCTAGAATGTGCAGAACAGTTCCTCAACAATGACCTGGGCCAAAATGTCAGCAGTAGTGCTAAGAATGAGAGACCCCACTTTAGAAGTAAAGGGAGCGACAGGAACAGAGGCCTCAGGTTGCAGAACTGGCCTGGCAGGTCAGAAGGGCCTGGCAGGCCTAGGGAACAGTAGAAGTTCAGGTGTGAAGCAGAACTATAAACGAACAATGTGGCAGGAGATGAGGCTGGAAATATAGGTAGAGCCAGAGAGAGAACCATCTCATTCACCAGGCTGTGACGTTTTGCTCCATAGGCAACAAGAGGCCAACTAAAGAGAAGGCCGAAGTAGGTGAGAACAACAGTTGGCAATTACTGAGCCTCTACTCTGGGGCAAGAGCTTTATTACATTACTTACTCCTAACGAGAGAGGGACACACATAGGGCAGTTATTATTATTCCTACTTTACAAATCAGGAAATAGAGAAAACAAAGCCCATAAAAGGGGAGTTGCCTGCTCAGGGTAAGCCTCAGGTTTGGTTACAACAAAGAACCCAGATTCTGGCCAAGATCTCTCTAGCTCCTGGGCCACTCGCCTTCCTGAACAGAATAGGCTCCACTAGTCTAGCCTCTGCTGGGGCTGTGAATCCACACTGGCTTTCATAGAGAGCCTTCCCCTCATCCCCAGTGAACTGTAGCCACAGTGTTCTGTACATGGAGGTGCTGAACAAGACCCTTCTGAAGGAAGGGAACGCTGGATAACACATAAATCCATTTGGAATCAATGACATTCATCGATTCCATTCTTCTACCAATTGACGTATTCTGGGCCTCAGAAAACATGTTTTAATTACCTCTAGAGAACAATTGAGCATTTGCTGGCCTTTTCTCTTTTTTTCTTTCCTTTTCTTTCTCTTTATTTTCTTTTTGCTTCTTTCTTTCCTTTTTTCCTTCTTCCTTCATTCTTTCCTTCCTCTCTCTTTCTTTTTCCTTCCTTTGTTTTCCTTTCCTCTTCCTTTTTTCTAGGTGTGGTTGGCAAACTATGATGTATTCACTAAAATTAATTTCCTTTTTCTCCTGAGCATATACCCAAACTACACTTCCCAGCACCCTCTGTGGCCATGTGACTGAATTCCAGTCAATGAAATCTCAGTGAACACTGACTATGCCTCATCAGAGCATGGCCCATAAAACCACTCATGTGCTAGTCCTGCTTACTTTCTCCAGCTGCTGCCACATAGAAGATGTGAAGGGCATACGGTTCAGTAGAGACACAGACAGAAGGACCACGTGTCCCTGGGTCCCAGGGAAGCTGCTGGCTAACCAGTTATGTATGCATTTGTCTCAACATAAATAACAAACTTTTGTTGGGTTAAGCTACTAAGATTTAGAAGTTGTTTGTTACAGCAGATAAATTTACTTTCCCTACCTAATATAGGCAGCATAGGCAAGAGATATAGCACTGAGAATGGAATTCCCTGCATGCACAGAAAATTCAAACAAGTGGCTTCTTACACTGAAATCCAGTCGTAGGCAGGTATAGCAGTCATCAGGTACCAGTGTCCTCCTAAATGTCTGCTTTATTACCTCTCTAGGATGTGATTCTGTCATCGAATTTGCCTCAAGATCCGAACAGATGTCCACATATTAGGCAGAAAGAAGAAGAAAGAGAAAAAGCATCCCCCAGCTGAGTCAGCTTCATTGAAGGACTTGCCTGGAAGTTCCACCTGATGACGTCTGCTCACCTCTGATGGATGAGCCAGGCCCACTTGCAAGGGAGGCAAACAAGGTGCATCATTTTCCTTGATATCTTGTTCCCCAGGGGGAAGAAGTCAACATTCAGTTAGGAAGAAAATGGAGCCTGGATATTGGGTGGGGAAACTAGGAGTCTTTGTTAAAAGAAGGGAGGAAATAATGGTTTAGGCTGAGAAGATACTGCCCAGACCGGTGATGTAATTGTCTGCTCCCCTCTTAAGTGCTGGGCTGTTTCTGGCTTCAGCAGCCTATGGATGGGAAAAGGCGTGGGTCTCTAAAATGGCTCTGCCCTGGAAGGAGGGGCTAGAGAGTTGAAGCGTCTGCCACCCCATCCTCTCTTGCTTGATTGCCTCTAAGACACGATGCATCCCACTTATCTCTTGCACTCAGCCCAAGCTCTCTGCACACTCACTCTCACGTCTCTTTCCCAAAGCTGCCATCCTACTAAAGCAAAGTACCTCTCCTCTTAGTACTCCTTCCAGCACATCTCCCACAAAGGGGAAGCAGCCGGGAAGGCTCCTGGGAAGGAGCTGCGTTGGCGCTCCTGATCACTGGCTGCTTTCACTCCTTCACACTTAACACCATAAAAACACACATCTCCTGCCATGAGACTGAGCCAATTTCCAAGTCATATGTGGAGTTATTGCTGCTTTCTCTGCCTCTCCTGCTTGATGTTGCTAAATGCCGTTCCCTGTGGCACTCAGCACAGGCCTGCAGGGAGAAAATAACACAGAATTAACCTTGAACATAGGTGTGGGGGTGCAAGAAAACCAGATTTACCAAAAGAAAAATAATAAAGGGCCAGTAATCACCCCCTTAATGTTAGCTCTTTGGGGTGCCACATGGGGGAAAAGCTGTGCTGTATTTTCCATTTATAATCAAATGCACTCAATTAGTTCCTCTTCTTCCCACCTGCACACCCAGGCAGTAATGGCAAAGAGGTAAGCTGAAGAAATGGAAATCAGCCTGCCCTGGAATCTGTCCTCCAGGTAATCAAGCATAGAAGGAGAAGGACCATCTAACTGAACAATGCACTGGTCATGAGCCAAGGCTGGTTCCAATAGCTCATGCCCTGGGCACTCGTATGCTGAGATTTCAGGCATAGACTTTACATAGTTTGGCATAATTCAAGATTTGCCAGCAGGTTGAACTGCCTCTGTTTTCTCCTATTTCTATTTTATTGTGTCTGATTTCCTTTTATCCCTCAGCTATGAGAACCATCAAGGATACTTTGGTAATCTAGGGCAGCACTTCCAAAATTTTAATGTGCTTACACACCACTTGGAGATCTTGTTAAAATGAAATTCTGATTCAGTAGGTCTGAGGCGGGTCTGAGATTCTGAATTCTATCTAACAAGCTCCCAGGTAATGCCAATGCTGCTAGTTCATGGACCATACCTTCATCTTGATGTTCTCGGCACATAAACTTGTATGGGGTTAAGCAACTGAGATTTGGAGATACGTTTGTTAGAACAGGATCTAGAAGGCAACCAGGACATTGGATGGAAGACCTGTGACTTTTAGAATTGCTGATTCCTGCACCTCAAAAGTTCATGTCTTGAGACTTGAAGGTATATTTGAAGCCAGAGCACTCTGACAAATGACTCAGCCATGAAACGTCAAGATGTATATGAGAATGGAATTGTTTCCAAGAATCATCATTGACATTACACAGGCTATAAACAGGTGATCCTTTACTGGATGGTAAACCTGTGGAGAGTTCTGTCTGCAAGTGGCATCCCAAGCAGAGGGGCCAAAAAACCTTCTGCTTCATTCTCTCTTTGATATCATCAAATGGCTTTGTCAACAGCATCCCAAAGACTGATGACCCGCTAGGCACAGTGGCACATGCCTGTAATCCCAGCACTTTGGGTGGGATGGGTGGGAGGATCTCTTGAAGTCAGGAGTTTGAAGCCAGCCAAACAAAGTAAGACCCTGTCTCTTGAAAAAAAGAAAAAAAAAAAAAATGAGGACCTTGGGGAAACTAAGGCAGGACACAATGTGCTCAACAAAGCACAAATCTGAAGGTCTTTTCCATGTAAGCTAGCCTCACAAGGATCACATGGTAATGTTAGGAATAATAGCGCCCAGCCCAGTACTCCCTTTCAAATGCCCACGACCACCTTCCAAGCACACATCAGCCGTCATGTGAAAGGGCCTCTCGAGTGTGGAGCTTCTTTAAGGACAATATCCAGAGCCACTCAGTCCTCCCAGTTTTTTTGCTCCTCACATAACCTTCTCTCACTTCTCCTAGCCACTGCCCTCACCCTTTCTCTCTCAGATCTTCCCAGTTGTTCTTTGGTTTGTCCTTGCTTCACTCTTCGGATATGACACACTCTACTGCCTTCCCAGTGACAAAACCCTGAAACTTCAGGTTCTCTTGTCTCTGTTTCAGCCTTTGGAGTAAGAAGTACATCCTTCAACCACCTCAGGGAAGAATCTTCCCACACTAGACTCTCTCCAGGTGATATCATCCGCTCCATCGTTTCAGTGATCATCTGTGTGCTGAGATATCCGCAGTCTACATCTCCAGACCAAACCTGTCTTCAATGTTCCAGACTCAGATATCCACAGACACATCAAATTCGACGTGTTCTCAGCTGCACCGATCAGCAAGCCTGAAAGAACAAAGAGAAGAAAGGAAAGCAAGAAGGAAAGAAAGAACTCGCTTTTTCATCCGCCACCTTGTGAAATGACTCAGTGGCCCATGCACCTGCTCTGCCAGACCCCTGGGAGCCATTGGCACTCGTCCCTCCCTCATCCTCTGCCAGGTCAACCAACTTGTAAGTCCTGGGACTTGCATCTTCTAGATTGCTGAGAATCTGCCATGTTTTTGACTACTTTGGGGTCTTCACACAATGCTTCTGCCACTACCCCTGCTTGGGTACTTTTCCTCCTCCTTTTAAATGGTTTACTATTAACCTGCAGGGCTATGTCCCAACTTTCCCTGACTCTGCTCCAGAGTATTATTTATTATTATTATTATTATTATTTTATTATTACTGAGTGGGTAACATGAGAATGTGATAAATGAATGCTAAGTGAGTTGGAAAAGGCCATTAGGAAGTTAGACATTTTAACAGGAGATACATTGCCCTTGGCATTCATGTCATTTAAGCAACACTGCTGGGGACACAGGTATTTTCCCCAGGAGTATGATTCCCAATTATTCCAAGAAAGAAGAACTACGCCCATGACTCAGCACAGAAAGCAAACTCTGTCCACTGGTGATGTCTTTTTCTCTCCAGAGATCAAGTCCCTGTAGGTGAAAGTTTACCACACAAATTCCCCTCTGACTTATTTCTGGTCAGCAGGGAGCTAGGAGAGATGAGCGATTGTTTAGAAGAGGTTAATGAGCCCATGTGCTGGCTGTTTCAGACCATTGTTTCTCACCCTTTCTTTGTGCCTCTCATCCTTCTGCCTGGGAACACTTCTCATGTAAATCCTTCTAGTCCATGAAATGCAGCCCAGTTTTCCATGGCGCCTTATACTGTCTGCCTGAAAATGCTTTATAGAAGCTAATAAACAAGGCGGACAGGTTGCATGATGTTGCTTGAACTAGATTCTCAAGACTTGATTCCGAAATGCTGAGTCTAATACTTACTCAGGACATGAAGGTGGGTGAGGTCTTTAACATCCTCAAGACTCGGTGCCTCCATTGATAAATCTGATCCCTGCCCACCACAGTTATTATGGTAATCATCAGAAGTAATATTGACATTTTATAAACTCTAAGCCATGCTGAAAAAATAAACATTACTACTACTGATGATAATTATAAGTTATAAATAAATGTTTGGGGGGAGCTGGTTACAAATTGCTCCAAAATTATTAAACATGATCAGAGAAAAAAATAAAGCAGAGGGAATAGGACAATAGACACAAGAGGAAATGAACATTCAGCTTCTAATCTGGGGCCTCTTACCTGATACTTCCTTGGCCTACTTGATTTGTAATAGGCCGGGGTTTATTTCCATGGTTCCTTAAATTTTATAAAGCCTTTCGTGGTGAGAAAACTTTGGGAGAATCTTATTAGATACAGCAAAGACCAAAATCAGCACAAAACTCACATATAAAAGCTTTAGCAAAAAAAATAAGGATTTCTCTAGAGGCTCTATATGTGCTTAAATGGCGCAGAGAGCTAAATTGTGAAATTACAAATGAGATGTGGAATGGCACATTTGATTATACAGAGTCATCTGCAATGCCTCATAACATGTAAGAAATTTGAGAGACTGTTTATCCGGCACCGAACACCAGGAGGAATCTGCGGAAGAACTGAGCGAGCTCTAATGGGGCACTGAGAAGGCAGAGGGTGGGCTTCCAGAGGAGCTACATGGGCTCTTCTTCGTGCCGGAGGCCCTAATCCCTCTTTCTTCCCCATGTTTCAAAGGCTCACATGGATATTATTTGGTTTGACTCACTGGAGAATAAACAGAAAGATTAGCTCTGTTTTTCACAGGTAATGAGACTGTGTCATAAAACAATTAGAAGGCATGGTCTGTACTCTCCACCAATTTATGACCTAACAGGGTCCGAAGACAGGCCTGTGATACAAAGAGCTGCCCTGCTCGGCCCACTGCTAACGTGGTGTTCTGTACCTGGTGGGAGACAGTGCAGCAGGGGCTTCGCAGCCAGGCCACCCTGGGATTAAATCCTGACTCTACTACTTACTGGCCTTGAGGACCTGGATTTCCTCAACTGTAAAGCAAGGATAGCAATGCCTGCCTTAAAATGCTGGTGTAATTAAATGAAATACCATGATACATACAGGGTGCATAGCCTAGCGCCCCCACACTGGCAGCGTTCAATAGCTATTAACACACCACGTGTGTTACTGATGGCACTTACGACTAAGGGTGTAGTGGAAAGCATCCAGTGACCCAGGGGCTGAAAAGAGGGGAGGACTTGGCCTCCTTTGATTCCTAGATGGCACCTGAGTCCTAGCCACAGTATCCCAAGATGCAAATGTTATAGTAACAGTGTTGACAACTGAAGAATTCTGCATTTCTCCAAGTAGAAGCCAAGATAACCAGACAAAAGCAGTTGCCCTCCTTGCAGCACCCAACTTCTGTTGGAGGATCCAGAGCCAATCTTCTGTCCCCACCTCTAACCTTGGCTTTTCTCTCCCTGCCTCTGGCCACGGGAACTCAGAGGAACAGGAGCTGCTGTGCCGGGTCCATCTGCAGCAGACCAGCCACTGGAGCCGCTGATGCTGCAGCAGCACCCGGCAGGCAGGTGTGCGAGAGGAACACACAGGAGAGAACAGATTGAGAAGTGCTTTGGGAAGTCTCTGGTACAGATGCAAAGGCAGAAGGGGAACTTTTCTCTGTGCTCCTTCTTCCCACTGTCCTAGCAATTCAAGGAGACGGGTGATAGACTGGAGATTGGAGCTGTTCATCTGAATCCAGCAATGTCCTGTGTCTCCTCTTCAAATCCAGGCAAATGATAATGTGGCCCTGGAGGTCGACATCAAAGCATGTTTATTAAAGCCCAAGTGTAAAGGTCCACGCCACTCCCAACCACATACATTTATATTTTGACTATCGAGGGAATATACTAACTCAGCACAGAAGAAAAAATAAACAATAAATCTATGTGTGTGGCCGGGTGCTGTGGCTCACACCTGTAATCTCAGCACTTTGGGAGTCCGAGGCGGGCAGATAACCGGAGCTCAGGAGTTCGAGACCACCCTGGGCAACATGGTAAAACCCCGTCTCTACTAAAACACAAAAAAATTAGCAAGTGTTGTGGTGTGTGCCTGTAGTCCCAGCTACTCGGGAGGCTGAGGCACGAGAACTGCTTGAGCCTGGGAGACAGAGGTTTCAGTGAGCCGAGATGGCACCACTGCACTCCAGCTTGGGCTACAGAATGACACTCCATCTCAACAACAACAACAAAAATCTGTGTGTGTGTGTGTGTACACAAGCTCATGCATACGTTGACATAGAAGGGATAGGGAGATAGGACACTTACATATTTCAATTTTATTTTACTTCTTAATCAGTTCTAAATGAGTAAGGATGGGACTTACAGATAGTGAAGAAACACAACAAAGACATAAAGAGAAATATTTCTTCTACTGGGCTCTCTCGCTTTTCTTCATGCCATAACTACTTTCCAAGAAGAGTCCACAACAGCATTACGGCATTTCCTAAAATTTGTTGCATTTTATAATTCTTGCACACACACACACAGATGCACACACAATTTAAATGCCATTTCTCGGTCTGGGGGGTTTTCAGACTCTGCCTAATGTCTCAACTAACTCAATCAACAGAGATATGCTAAACGCCTACCATGTGCAGCGTACTGTACGAGACATCCCAGAAGACACAGAACAAGAAGGCATATGATTTTCCCTGCGCTTATAATCAGTCACGAAGCCCCACTGATTTCCTCTGCTAAAGTTGTCCCTAATCTGCCAATCCCTCACTGTGCCTATTGCCCTTATCATCTTTTTTCCGGACCTCCAACCAGTGACCTTGGATGCCACATCCTCAGTCCCCATGGCCCTGACTCAGTCCCCTGCTTTGTTCAATATTCCTGTCTGCATCCTCAGAGAATCTTAGGCTTATGTTTTCTGTAGCACTTACCATATGGTATTAAAATCATGTGTTTTCAGATCTGCTGCTGACCCTACACTGATTGTAACATCTTAAAGGTCTTTGTACCTCTATCACATAGCACAGTATCTACCGCTCTCAGTACCTGCTCCAGTAACAACTGCTCACCGGTGCTCAGCCTCCATCCAACACGTTCTGCCATGTGTTGTATCTGCTCATGTATCCAACCACCTCCCTAACATGTAGGGGCTCCTCAAGGACAGGACCCGATTCACCTTGGAATCTCCAGTACCCAGGAGGCAGAGGGCTGCAAGATTTCTCTGCAGATTTGTTTGAGGCCTGGGCCCCATTGGGCCATGAGGCCCCAGGCAACTCTTGATATATCATGCTGAGATGTGGGGAAGGGATGAGCTGAAAGGGAAGGAATTCCAATTTAGATGCTGGATAATGACATAATTTATGGATGAACTCATGTCAGTTCATCATATTTTCCCCAAGTTTTTATTTTGAAAATTTTTAAACCTGTGGAAAGTTGAAAATATGAAAACTCATCTTTCGTTCCCCTTGATTGCTAACGTTTTGATCTGTTTGTGTTCTCTCTTTCCCTCTGGGTTTGTGTGTTTATCTCTCTCAGTTGAATATTTTTGCTAAACCATTTGAAAATTAGTTACAAATATCTTAAATTTTCTAAGAACTAGTTATGAGCAAATGAAAGAATGAATGAAACTATACATGAACACATAAATTTCTGAACTCCTTTCGAGTTCTTTATGGCTTTCTAACTCTAAGAGTTGCCATGTACCACAAGAGCACACAGACAACAAGCACCCACATTTCACGGGGTAGGGGGTGGAGGAGGCCATTTTCAGCTAGAACAGTTGGGAAAGGTTTCAGCTAGGCCTGGACGGGGAAGATTGGGATATACTTATGAAGAAGGGAAAACATTTGAGGAGGAATGGAGTGCAGCAACAAAATACAGTAGGCAGGAGAAGCAAGCCCTCCAGGCACCATGCTTGTTCACTATCTGATTTGTATGGAAAATGAAGAAATGAAGTTGACTTTTTTACCCTTCTCATTTCTCTTCATCTACTTCAGAATTCTCAGAGCTAGCATGTTATCTAATTCTTTCTTCACATACGATTCTTCATAACATAAAGATGCTGTGGTAAGGTGGGAGGGTCATAGGGTGACCCATGGTCCCAGTTTGGCCAGGAATAAGGGTTTTCTGGGACTCAAGACTTTTCAATGCTAAAACCAGGCAAGTCCCAGGCAAATGAGGATGAGATGGTCACCCTAGCCCAGTTGCAGAGATGGGAAAAAAATGAAAGAAGCCTGATTAAACTTTTAAAACCACTTTTCACCCCTCCCCTACTGTGGGCCCTAGTTCCTGATTTATTTTTAACTTTGGGGACAAAAGGAAATAATTTTAAAAGTGAAAGAAAATATTCTTTCTCTCCAAGAAGTTTTCTCTCATGCCTTCTCCTCCTAATTTAGGTTAAGTGCACTACCTCACTGCTACAGTATGAAAATTGCTGTCATGCATTTACTAATTATTGTGTGGTAATAATAATACACAAACCACTCTCTCTCTCTTTTTTTTTTTTTTTTTTTTTGAGATGGAGTTTCACTTTTGTTGCCTAGGCTGTAATGCAATGGCGCGATCTCGGCTCACCGCAACCTCCGCCTCCTGGGTTCAAGCGATTCTCCTGCCTCAGCCTCTGGAGTAGCTGTGATTACAGGCATGCGCCACCACACCCGGCTAATTTTGTATTTTTAGTAGAGACGGGGTTTCTCCATGTCTGTCAGGCTGGTCTCAAACTCCCGACCTCAGGTGATCCACCCGCCTTGGCCTCCCAAAGTGCTGGGATTACAGGCGTGAGCCACCGCGCCCGGCCAATCCACTCTTCAGTAGAATAGACCGTGTCTTATCTTTGCAGCTCCAATATACAGTACAAAGCAAGCAGCCCAGCACCTATGTGTTGAATGAGTAGATGCATTTATTGGTTGGTTTATTGGCTGGTTAGATGGTCGTGGCTGGTTATTTGAATATTCCACAGTAATAGTGGATCCATCCAAAAGCAGCTGGTGGGCCAGGCACAGTGGCTCATGCCTGTAATCCCAGCACTTTGGGAGGCCGAGGTGAGTGAATTGCTTGAGGTCAGGAGCTCAAGACCAGCCTGACCAACATGGTGGAACCACATCTTTACTAAAAATAAAAAAATTAGCTGGGCATGGTGGCACATGCCTGTAATCCCAGCTACTCAGGAGGCTGAGGCAGGAGAATCACTTGAACCTGGGAGGCGGAGGTTGTAGTGAGCTGAGATTCTGCCACTGCAGTCCAGCCTGGGTAACAAAGCGAGACTCTGTCTCAAAAAAAAAAAAAAAAAATACAGTGGTTGGTGTATACCTTTCTCCTAGAAACAATCAACTTCTTTATTTGCAGTCTCCATTTTATAAGAAAGGCTGGGGCAGCTTTTGCTGCTGAGCAGAAATCTGTCCTGTTACCCCAAATTTTAGTCTCAGGCATTAACTCTCTAAGCAGAAGGGCTCGTGAAGCCTTAGGCCACTGAGGCCCTGCAGCTCCCCAGACACTCTTTTAGGTTCAGTGATGAGTCAAACAGCTTCCACGAATAGTCCCTGCTGGTGCAGCAGCAGAGTCCAGAGGTGGCAGAAGGCTGCAAAACTTCTCTGCAAATTTGTTCGAGGCCTGGGCCCCACTGGGCCATGAGGCCCCAGGCAACTCTTGCTATATCATGCTGAGATGTGGGGAAAAGGATGAGCTGAAAGGGAAGGAATTCCAGTTTAGATGCAGGATAATGACATAATTTATAAACTAATGCCAGTTTATCTTATTTTCCCCAAGTTTTCATTTTGAAAAATTTTAAACCTGCAGAAAGTTGAAAACAAGGTGAAAACTCATTTTTCTATTTCCTTTACGCTAACATTTTGATCTGTTTGTTTGTGTTCTCTGTGTGTGTGTGTGTCTCCCTCAATTGAATATTTTTGCTAAGCCATTTGAAAATTAGTTACAGATATCTTAAATTTTCTAAGAACTAGGATGTTATCCTACATAAGCATGGTGTTTTTTTGCATTACCAAGACATTTACTTCCCAATATATTAATACAATAATATTATCTAAAATACTGTCTATATATACACTTTCTAATTTTCTTATTAATGTTCTTTGTAACTTTTTTTCTGACCCAGAATCCAGTAAAAAAAAAAATCATCCATTGCATGTCACTCTCTTCAGTCTCCTTAGTCTATTTAATCTAGAATGGTCTGTTACTTATTTTTTTATTTCACTTTATCTTTCGTGGCTGATAATTTTGGAGTTCAGGCTAGTTGTCTGGTAGAATGTCCTATAACCTAAATTTGTATGTTTGTTTCTTCATTATTGAATTCAGATTAGACATGTTTGGCATAAATGCTACCTAGGTGGTGCTGCATATATTTCATCCCAGCATATCAGGAAGTTCAAAATGTCATTTTGTGTCAATATTGATAACAATCCTGCACTGATGTCAAAAGTTCAGGAGCAAGAACTAGCGAGGCAGTCATTTCCTTCTGTTACTTGGTTAGGGTGATGTTAGCCAGAGTTCTCCACCATAAATGCTCCTTTACCCTTTGTATGTAATGAATAATCCAGGGAGTGAGACCATGGGAACATCCCATTCTCTAATAGCATTCACCCAGTGGTTTTTGTCATGCATTAATGACCTTTGCATGAATCAGTGATTCCACTGGTTGTTGCAAATGCTACCTCTTCTAATTCTACCACTTCTTCTACAAATACAGGCAGAAATTTTTCCATGAAGAGTATCACCCCCAACGCACACACACATATACCTTTTTTTGTTTATTTGTTAACTTTTTATCTTGAAATAACAAGTCCACAAGAAGTCGCAAAAATATTACAGAGAGATCCAGTGTACTCAAAACTTATCTTCCCCTAGTGATAATAACACCTTCCATATTATGTTATCAGAACCAGGAAATTGACTGTGGCATAACATGATGAACTAGACTACAGATCTTACTTGGATTTCACCACTTGATAAAATGCTAACTTTAATTTTAATTTCTTAGTATCATGTTGGACTCTATGTTTATTATGTTATACTCTATTACCATCATTATTCTCTTTGATGCTCACATTGTCTGAAGTTTAACTAGGGAGGACTCCTTCAAGCCAGCTCATGACATTTTTTGATAAGCCACCATCCGTGTTTCAGCTCTCCTTTGCTTTCTGGAACAAGAAGATATTCGAGGCTGCAGACCTGTAACTAGCCGTGTCTCTAAGAAGCATTGGTTTCTTTTAGCAGGGAATGGTATTTAGGAACTAAGATCTGGATATTCTGGTAACCGTAAGTTTTGATGTCCAGATGTATCTCCTGATCCCAGGTCCCATATGCCCACTGCCTACTGGACATTTCCATGTGTGTAAGCACTACAAACTCAACATCTTAAATACACTTTTTTCTAATTCCCAAACTTGCTGTTCCTTTTATGTGCACGAGTCAAAAACCTCACAGCCAACCTTGATTCCTCTCTAATGTCTGATCCATATGTCCAAACATTGGGTCATGTGTGTTTGTCTCCTAAGTCTCTCAGCACTTGCCCACTTTTCTCACCTCTATTGCCACCACCATAGTCAAAGTTGCCATTTCTTGTCAGGATCATCTCAATAGTCTCCTAGTTTCCTTACTGCTATTCCTGTTCCCTATCCTTGTTCCTTCAGTCCACCCTCCATGTAATAACCAGAGTGATCTTACTAAAATATAAACACTTTGTTGGTTTATTGGCTTTATTGTAAAAACTAAGCTTCTTAACAAAACTTGCAAGAACTTTACTCATCTTTACTCCCTAGTCATATAAACTTATTTCAAAGTTCTGTCCCATGACTTATAAGAAGGGTACTTCTTGCACTCTCTTCACTCGACTAGCTGCTTTACTCAGCCTTTAGTTCTCAGCTTAAATGATCCTTGCTGCCTACTGTTCATACCCTCATGTAGTCCTGTCTCACTGAATCATGGCTGTTCTGTGTGATCAACAGAATACTGTGAAAGTGACAGTGTGGGATTGCTGAGGCTAGGTCGTAAAAGACATCCCCGTCTCAGCTTTAGCCTCTCTTGTGCTGCTCACTCAGTGGGGGGATGCCAGCCGCCATGCTGTGAGGGCACTCAAGCAGCCTGTGGAGAAGGGCACGTAGGCAGACACTGGTCTCGGTGCAGCAACCTGCATCATCTTGCCAGCCATGGGGATGAGCCATCTTGGAAGTAGATCCAGCTAGCTCCAGGTCAGCCTTCAGATGACATCACAAGAGATCCTGTGCCAGAACTGTCCATCTATGCCACTCCCAAATGTTTGCTACACAGAGACTATGAGGGTAATACATGTTTATTGTTGTTTTAAGCCAATTAAAAACAAGAAACCGAGTCTGGGTGTTAAGTGAGCTGATTGCTAGTGGAGTTTGTTGCTTCTAGGACATTTCAGTGGACACATCTGAGTTTAGACTGACTCCTTTCACTGGAATTAAACATCCAGGATTCTTCCTCATCTTTCCCTGTGCTATGTTTGCATACTCCTCCCTGATTCCTAACACCATCAGTATGTCTAACTCATTGGCTCAGTCCTACAACATATTCAGAATAGTTTGGGGATTACTGTACCAAAACAACCACCAGCAACAAGCCGACTAAATACGTTTAAGATGCCGTTACAGATCTTTTTTTTAGACTATCACCCACTAAGAATGTACAGTCCGAATGCTGCATTCAAAAGTTTTTGAATTAGTTATTTACTTTCTGTACAGTTAGGTTGTCAATTTGATATGTAGTTGGCTTTCTTTGTTTCATTTTATATTGAGCTTTAAGATTTGCTTTGTATTCACCCTTACTGATTTGATTTAATTTTACTTTAACATACAGTATATAAAAAATTTATATGATTTATATGTCAAAGTTATATTAAAAGATATATTCAAAGAAGTCTCAGTACCATCCCTAACCCTGCCACCCTTTTCCCACACAACCCAAATAGGCAACCATTTTCATCAGATTCTGTCATGCATCCTACTTTTTTTTTTTTTTTTTTTTTTTTGTAAAAATAAGCAAAGAAGTACATGGGTTTGGAGGGTTTTTTCTTCCTTTTTTCTTATACAAAGGATAACATACTGTATGCATTCTTTCACATCTTTCTTCCTGCCCTTAACAACATATCCTGGAAGTCATTTCTTATCCATTCATAGAGCTGCTTTATTCTTTTTTACATTGTGTGCATTGTGTTGTATGGATGTACCACAGATTATGCAACTTATCTACTACACAAGGGCAACAATAATTCCAACATTTTGTTACAATAAATAACATCTCAAAAAATTACCTTATCACTAGTGGTTCATGTTTGTGGAAGTGTATCTCAGAGTAAATCTCAACAAGAAGAACTGCTAAGTCAAAGGGTAAATGCATACTTTTCCTAGATATACCACATTCTCCTCCCTGGAGACCGATCATTTTACACTCTCTCCAGCAATTTATGAGTGTATCTCTTTCCTGACAGACTCACTGAAAATGTATGTTGTCAACCTTTAGAATTCTGCCAATCTAAGAGGTAAAAAATAGTATCTTAAGTGTAATTTTGTTTTTGTTTCTCTTATTATAAGTAAGTGAGTAATTCTTTGTATGTTTAAAAGCCATTTGCATATATTTTTCTGTGAAACATCTATTTATTTTGCTCAGGTTGCTTTCAAGTTTTTGGACTTTCATCTCTTGATTTTCAAATATTCTATATGTATTAGGGGGATATTAGCCCTTTCTCTGTAATGTCTATTGCATATACTCTTTTCAATTTAGTTACTTGTCTTTTGAATTTGTGATGTTTTTGCCATGCAAAGATTTGGGTTTTTTGTTGTTGTTGTTTGTTTGTTTGTTTGTTTTTTTGAGACAGAGTTTTGCTCTTGTTGCCCAGGCTGGAGCGCAGTGGCACAATCTCGGCTCATCGCAATCTCCGCCTCCTGGGTTCAAACGATTCTCCTGCCTCAGCCTCCCGAGTAGCTGGGATTACAGGCGCGTGCCACCACCCCTGGCTAATTTTTGTATTTTTAGTAGGGACGGGGTTTCACCATGTTGGTCAGGCTGGTCTCAAACTCCCGACCTCAGGTGGTCCACCCGCCTTGGCCTCCCAAAGTGCTGAGATTATAGGTGTGAGCCACTGTACCATACCAAAAATTTTGAGTTTTATTAGAATGAAATTTGTCAATCTTTTCATATATTAAATCTGGATTTTGAATCAGGATTAGCAAAGCTTTCTCCATACACATAAAGTAATTCATCCATGTTTTCTTCTAGTACATAAAGTAATTCACCCATGTTTTCTTTAGTACATTCATGGCTCCTTTTTTTTTTTAACATTAACTCTCTGATCTGTTTGGAGTTTATTTTGGGTGAGGATGTAAGATATAAATCCATTTTTATCTTCTCCCAAATGGCTATCCAGTTGTCCAACCCTTTATTACTTAAAGTCCATCTATTTCCCAGTACTTCTTCAATTTGGAGGCCTTCTACACTACAAGGTAAGTCCTACAGTGAATATTTGGCATGTCAAAACAGGAACCAACACATACGGGATTTTCTTTCTGTGGCTGTTCAGTATGAAACATGCAAACTGAAAGGAAGAGAGGATACTGATGAAAAGGGACCAAGAGTTTGGAGCTCAGAATTTCTAAAAGTACATATTTGCTTTATATTTTTAAGCAATACATGATCATGGCAAAGATTTCAAATAGTATGAAAGTTGCACAGCGAAAGATAAAATCATCTTTCTATATCAGAGTACAGCCTCTCTAGAAGAAACCACTGTTGTCAGTTTCTTATGCATCCATCCAAATATGATATATGCCTTTGCAGAGAGAGAGAAAATGACAGACAGACAGAGAGAGAGAGAGAGAGAGACTTTAAATGAAAAAGGAGGGGCCGGGCGCGGTGGCTCAAGCCTGTAATCCCAGCACTTTGGGAGGCCGAGACGGGCGGATCACGAGGTCAGGAGATCGAGACCATCCTGGCGAACACGGTGAAACCCCGTCTCTACTAAAAAATACAAAAAACTAGCCGGGCGCGGTGGCGGGCGCCTGTAGTCCCAGCTACTCGGGAGGCTGAGGCAGGAGAATGGCGTAAACCCGGGAGGCGGAGCTTGCAGTGAGCTGAGATCCGGCCATTGCACTGCAGCCTGGGCGGCAGAGCGAGACTCCGTCTCAAAAAAAAAAAAAAAGAAAAAGGAGACAAATGAATTAATTCATACCTAATGAGAGACCCTTGGGTTCTAAGCACACACACATTGTCACGCTTTATCTCACAATGGTCCTCTGGGTTCTATGTTTTTATTCCATCTCACAGATGAGGAATTGAGGTTCAGAGAGGTAAAGTGACTTGTTCAGAGATCTCAGCTAGTAAGTATAGGATGCAGATTTGAATTTCCACTGTCTTCTCTGCACCATGATGTGAACATGCAGGGAGTGGGTGGTCACCACATGGAAATGGCTATTTGGAACTCTTGGAGGCACACTAAGAGCAGTGTTTACAGCCCCCCAAAACGATTTGTCAGTAGGAGGAAAGGGGTATCCGAGCTGTGCCAAGAAATTAACATATTATTTCATATTCTTGTGCTACTTGTCAGGAGCTCTTGATGATGGTAAGGGTGGCCTGAAACCTCCCATCCTCAAACACTTTGAAATTTTTGTAAGCCTTGCTACCAGGAGAGAAAAAAAAAATCAAAAGAAATACCGAATTGTGTCAAGAAATGTTAGCAGCTATGACTCAAAGATTTATAGGGGGGCAGATCTGTTGACTCAGAAGGGTCCATTTCTTAGTCACTTAGCAGCTTTTGCCACACTTTAATATTTTAGAGAAAGAAAGAGATTTACAAAGTGGTAGGGGGAGGTAAAAATAAAAGATTGCAACAGAAGGATTTGCTTCACAACAGCAGTTCGTGGCAGCATGCAAGGAAAATATAGAGGAGAAAGCATTGTTATGCTAGTCCAGAGAGAGGATTTTTGAATAGGAAGTAGACGGGTGTCAATTTCTGTATATTACAACATTCAAAACACGGTTCCATTCTCACAGAACTTCTCTCTATTGTAGTGAAAATGTATTTTCTTTCTTATCCTTATGAATTACAGACTCTGTAGAAAAGTATGTGTTAAAAGCAGGGGTTATGGAGTGTGGGGGGTGCACCTCCCCTGGAAAGTTCACAGGCTGTTTTCGGCTCCCTGGGGATTTTATTGGTGTAGACTAAGATCCTTGAACTACTTCATTCCCTAAAATACTGGAATGCTTTATTGGGATGGGACTTTCCAATAAGCACTTTATTGGGGAATGTCAGAGATCAAGTTCATGACCATCCTATCTATTCCCATCCCATCCCCTATCTACTAATCCCCAACTGTCACCACCACAAAAGATTGTGGAAGCAATCGAATTCAAGATTCTGTCCCTGAGTACTACATGTCTTCATTCCGTCTATTCTGTTCCCCAACTGCAACCTGCATTTCTCTTGCCTCGCATGGATGCCCATCTTTGCATGGATGCCCGCCTTTGCCTGGATGTCTGTATTTGCCTAGACATCCATCTTTGCATGGATACTCATCTTTTTGCATGGATGCCCATCATTTTGCATAGGTGCTCATCTTTGCATGGATACCCATCTTTCTGCATGGATGCCCACCTTCTCATGTATGCTCATCTTTTTGCACGGTTGCCCATATTTTTTGCATGGATGCCCGTCTTTGCATAGATCTCCATGCAATCAGCTGTTTTCTCAAGGACAGGCTCTACCCCAGCATTTACCCTCTGACCCCTCAGCCTTCCTTTTCTCCATCCTTTACCTAATTTCCTTCAACTTCTTCTCAATTCAGATTCTAGCCAATGAAATATGCTCTTCTCACTTAGATCTTCTTATCTCTACAGTCAGTATTTCTCTGTTCTTCCTAGCAAGGTTCCACCCCCCTTCCCATTTAAAAATTTTGTTAAAAATCCATGACTTATAGCAAATATCCCTTGAATTTTCCAAATGTTTCAAATAACTCCATTCTCACCCCTTAGCAACTGTCTATCAATCCATCAACTAGCATATTTATTAGACACTTGCTATGTGCTAGACATTGTGCTAATATCAGGGAAAGTGACATTTGTACAGTGCTTTCCAGTTCGGAAGGCATTTTCACATCACTTTTCCTACTTGATCTCCACAACAACCCCCAAGGTAGGAAGGGCAGAAATAATTACTAATCCCATATTGCAGATTAGAAAGCTAAAGCCCAGAGAGTCCGATGGCTTCTAGGAAGTGGCAAAGCCAAAATTTCAAACACACATCTTGTTTAAAAGCTTAGGCACTGGGTATTAACCATAAAGCATTATGCACGTGCCCCTCCCCCCAGCCCCTACCTGACACGCACCATCTATTTTTATAGTTTTCATTAGTTGTAAGCATGTTTTTCTCTGTTTTTCTAAAGTGTTTGTTCTGTTTTCCCTTTAATCGATAAGGTCCCCATGGACTGGAGCTCAGAGTGGCTCTGTGAGCTTGGTGCTGAAAGGGGTAAGGAAAGTCAAATAAATCCACAATTCTTATGGGCAAAGCTGGATAAAGGTTTCAGTGTGCACAGATGCAGTCCCATCTGAAATGGGAGCGTGAGGCATCTTGAGCCAGTGCAGGTGGGCTCCCTGGTATTTTACCCATTTAATAAGTATTAGCGTTTTCTGAAGCAATTTCCATTCTGTCAACACAGCACTGAATAAATCAGCTATGCAGTCTCCATCTCAGTCACATTCCCTCCCCTTCACACAAAAGCTAGTGGTACATGAAAAGCCCCCATAGTGGGCATATAATTATCATCCAACTGCAAACCCATTTCTCAAGGATCCTTCCCCATTGCTAGAGAGCTGGATTAATCAGCATGGCTCGCAGTGGCTTTTGCATCTCTTAATTTACTACCAAACACTCCTTCTCTCCTGAGACAAGATGTTTTGTTACGTGTAATTAGACCATGTACGCAGTCCTATGTGGGACTTGTTATTTTTGCACAGGAGGATTACGGAGCTGTCTCCAGGTGGGGAATGGTGACATGCTGTATGAACAAAGGTATGCTGTGTGTTCATTTGCAAACCTCCACCAGAGTGGCACGGGCTCTGTTGGGGAGATGTTAGGGCTGTAGACACACGTGAGCTCAGCTCCTCTGATTAATTGTCTGGGGCCCAGAGGTTCAGAAGATAATGGCTGAAGCATATGGCTTCTCCTGCTTCTAAGGTTGTCTGTCTCCTGAGAGCAAGGCCAGGAACAGTCACCACAGGGCTGAAGGGCCTGGCAGTGTCTTGGGCACCAGCCTTCCTGGGATACAGGCAGGAGGCTGGAAAATCTCTATGTAGAGCTGCCTCTGATTTTAGGGAAAGTGGAGGGGGCTGGGCTTTGAAGGAGTGTCCCTGAGGGCCTTGCTCCCTGATCCTGGCACTTTTCCTTATGACAGTTCAGCCCCCTCCTAATACTCAGCATCCCCTGAAACGAAACTCTTGAAGCACTCTATTACACCAGAAGCAAAATGAAAAGAGAGGACTGAAGCACTGCAGCCTGTTTCAAAAACTCTTCACTGACTTGCTTGGAACCTCCACTCATGACTCAAATTGTACTAGAAAAAGCTGTTTAGCATTAGAGCCAGTCAGTGAAAAATATACTATGTTTACTTTTTCCCTCGGCTGTTTTGATTTTCCTATTAATGATCAAGAAGAAGGGTCTCCCAGAATCACTTAGGATCTAGTGTTTTACAGAAGCCAGAAGCATGCTGGTGGGACTGGAGGAGAAAGACGTTCAACAGCAACCACCAGGCCATCATTAGGGGGCACTAGGGTGTAGAAAGGCTTCAGATCAAAGGTTCCTGGTTCCTACTTGATCACTCACTAGCTATGTGACCTTGGGCAAGTCACCTAGCTCTCTGAGTCTCCATCCCTTCGTACATCTGAGGATGATGATAGCAATAGCATCTGACCTACCTCTGGGGCCTTGGTAAAGATTAAATGTGATCATGGAAGTGAAAGAGCTTCGTAAACCATATTCCTCTATACAAAGGACTGTCCTTGTTATTAATAATAACGGCCCTTCCTGCTGATAATAGCTCTCATCTGGGAGTTGGGGTGGGGTTGCTGTTCCAGCAGTGCCCGTCTCCGTTACAGCGGAGCCCTTTGTGAAGAAACAGCACCGAGGAGTGACTCGCATGTGCCCTGTCACTCACCAGGTGACATCTCAGGAGACAGCAGTCCAAGGTGCTGAGGAGAAGAGACGTGGCATCCTGCCCCTCAGGTTTGACACAGCATAATTGTTTTGACATATGATGGAATTTGTCCTCGCATGGGTCAGGATAAAAGCACAATACTGATGCTTTTCATCTAATTTCAATTACAGTCATTAAAACCCTTACTCCTGAGTCAAACCTTTCCAAAAAGCCATCAATGACAGCCCATTACGGATGAGTTATTTATAGTGGTGCATGTTAATTTTACAGTACCACAGACCAATGATTCATGGCTTGGCATTAGTGAGAGACATCATTCACTGGGCTGAGTGATCCCTGACATAACAAGCACCGCTCTGTATCTCTGCAGGGACGACTCAAGGCCTCAGACTTAGAGGTCTGCCCCTGTCCAGCACAGAATAGCCAGAGCATCTGAGCCTTGACCCACTACCCAAGGAGACATTCTGCCCTATGGAAGGAAGAATGGGACCATTTGCTTGGGGATTGGAGTGTAACATCCAGAGGCTGTCTGGCCGAGATGATATTTGGCTTGAGCCAGACATTTGACTTTTCTTCTCATATTTATATCTATTCGTATGGGCCTTTAGGAGACCTCATATTATTTGCTACTATTCAATAACTTGGAAGAGGTATCTGATACTAACGTGGACTTGATGGAAAAAGATGTCTCTGGGGCCATAGAAAGCCCAGAATCCTTTTATCCAAACTGCTTCCACCTCAGGCTCATAAGTGCCACTTTGACCGATCAATAGCGGGCCTCTTGATTCTTGGTCTATTTGTAGCTGAAATTCTCCCCCTTGATTAAAAATTCACCAAGAGGCAGCCTGATGTGACATTTATGAGTTCCTGGAAGTCCATAAATGTTGAATGTTAGAAATTAGCACCAAGTCATTCAGATAATAAAAAGCAATAAGCAAGCAAGAGGACTAATACTCAACACTCCTATATTTTCATTGTCTATCTGTGCAACCTCAAAGCAAAGTGGAACTAAAATTTGATACAAAGCACTTCTGTGTTTGACATAACCTTCATGCCAATCCCTGCCTCTAAATTAAACCCCCTTCTAAATAAAGTGGAAATAGCCTTGATGAAACTGTCTGACTCCCCTATTTCCTTCCAACTTTGTAACACTTTGTCAGATAGTAGCTTGTCCAAGGTCCCTGCTCTATTTTAACACCAGCCATGATAACAAACATGGAAATTGATTAATTCTTCTCCTTCTTTGTATAATAGTATCTCTGCAATCATTGGGAAGGTAGGTTGGTAAAAATAAATGTGTGACCTCATTATTTTGGAGTTTTCAACCACAAGACTGCTTCATACAATACCTAATGAATATTTTTTTCAAGTTACTTCCTACCCACATCCAGCCCTTTCCTGAACCTCTGTTCCCTTCTTTTAGTGGTTTCTTCCGATATTTCTCTAATGTTCCCTCTGTAGACCTTCTAAGGCATTGATCATGTTCTGGGATCTTTCCGCACTGCCTGGGAGATGTTGTCTAGTCCAGGTTGGAGTCAATGAAGAGAAAGAGAAAGTTAAATACTAAAGCTCTAATCAAGTAGCCCAAATGCTGTTCTACCTATTTTACTGCATGTCCATCCAGAGAGTGGTTTGTATATGGAATTTCAATTCTGATTGGTTGCTGGTACATTTTACAAAATATAATGAAACAATTCCTCTTGACTTGCAGATGTGAAAATGTAGAAATATGCTGCATTATGTCCTGATGAAGGGAAGAGCAGTGATAAGAGGACTAGAGCCAAGTATTTGGGGTTGACTCTAAGCTCTACCATTTACTAGGTTTATGACCTTGTTCCTTGACCTCTCTATGCATGAATTTTGTCCTCTGTAAAATGGGGCTATGATGGTACCTGTCTTATGGGGGTTGTTATGAGAGAGTAAATGAGCCAATATTTGAGGACATTACCCAGCAGGTACTAAATACTGTATAAATGTTTGCTAAATAAGAAATTTTTTACTTTGAAAAATATTTTACAAAATGCCACTGCCCACTGTGTGACATAGTGTTAGGCACTGTGAAAATGTAGGAAATTGACAAAACATTATGTCAGCCATTGAGGACAGTTTCTGGAGAGGGAGAGAAGAACACTCAAATAACTGAAGGAGCCAAGCTGGCATGAGCTCTATGCAGGTCTACTCACACAAATGTGATGAAAATACAGAGTAGGGTAGGACTGCTAGGGCTCTGAGAGGACTGAGAAGATTGCACAGAGGAAATGGCATTTAAGTTGTTCCTTAAAAGATGAGCAGCATTTCCAAGGGCAGGATAGACAGACAATGGGGAGCAGTGGTAGAAGACTATTCCATGTGTGCCCAGCATGAACACGAAACCAAATTGCTACCACCCTCCACATTTATCAATCCCATATCTATCTCCTCTACCACTCCCTGCCAGGTCTATCTGCCTTTCTTCCTTGTTTCTACCTGTTCTTCCACTTGCAAATCTACCCCCGGCCTCTCTTTTCCTCCAATTCTTTTCTTCTTATTTTATCTCTCTTGTAATCTCAAAACCAATGCAGGCAATTTTTAAATAATCAAATAATATATGGAAAGGTATAAAATGAAAAGCAAAATCTTCTTTCTCCACCTCCTACTCCCTAGAGGTAAGGACTGTGTCACAGATATAAAACATGGACACAAATTCTTGACACTTCTGTCTCTGAAAGGCAGAGTTTATTTCCCTCCCCTTGAATCTGTGTAGGCTTACACTGCTTCAACGCATGGAGTAGTGTAGAAGTGATGCTGTGTCTTCCAAATCTGTCATGAAAGACCACAAAGCATCTACCTTGTTCACCCAACACTCTGTCTGGGAGCGTTGAGTTGCCATATAAAAAACTCAGCCTTGTTGGAGAGGCTACATTCTGGCACACTGGGCCCAGCCTTTCAACCCCAGCACTTGTAGAGCTACTTATCTTAGTTAACATATTCCATTACACAAATATACCACAATCTATCTAAACACTCTTCTAATGATAAATATTATAGTAGCTTTCAGTTTTGTGCTATTATCAATAATGCAGCAATGAACATTCTTCTCCATACATTTTTGTGCATTATGTAAGTACTTCTGCAGGACAAACTCCCAGAAATAACATTGCTGAACCAAATAGTATGAGATTTTTTATATTTATTTATTTATTTATTTTTGTGATGGAGTCTTGCTCTGTTGCCCAGGCTGGAATACAGTGGCACGATCTCAGCTCACTGCAAGCTCTGCCTCCTGGGTTCATGCTATTCTTCTGCCTCAGCCTCCCGAGTAGCTGGGACTGCAGGGGCTTGCCACCACACCCGGCTAATTTTTTTGTATTTTTTAGTAGAGACAGGGTTTCACCATGTTAGCCAGGATGGTCTCAATCTCCTGACCTCGTGACCCACCCGCCTCAGCCACCCAAAGTGCTAGGATTACAGGCGTGAGCCACTGTGCCCAGCCCAGTATGTGATTTTTTTAAAAAAAAAATTGGGGCATTGATATCATCCAATTGCCCTCCAAATAAGCTGTGCCAGTTTAGACTTCTGATGGTACATAAGAATGTCAGTTTCCCTGTATCCTTACCAACACTGAGTATTATCAAACTTTTTAATCTTTATCTTTCTGATGTTGTCTCTGCCTTCATTATGATGTGCCACAACTGGATGCCTTGTAAGTGAACTATCCTAAGTATAATGTGACCTAGCCTGCAAACTATAGAGCTCAGGTACATGTGGGAGGGGGGTTATTCAAGATGGTAAAGGAAAAAGTTAATGTAAAACGACAAGCTGTCAACAGCTCAGGTGAATGAGCATTCATTTAGCATAAAGATGAGCCACAGAACATCACAGACTTGCAGGGCAAATGTGTCAGGACATAATGAAATTCAGCTCAATGACATTCTGCTAATGGCAAGTAGTATATGAAGTCCAGAATGACCCAGTTGGTTGGGGATGTAAGGAGTGCGGAAGGGAGGAAAAAAATGAAGTTCTCAGTTAATCAAAATGCTCACTGGACAGCTGGCTATAAATGGAACATTTTGCAATGATTGATTTCAACCTGGATGATTCTAAGGGACATTCAAGAATAGTGCTTCTCAAACCTAGCTGCCCAGCAATATGACCTGGAGTGTTTTTTCAGAAAAATAGATATTTATTTTCCTCACATTCACCCCCAAACACACATGCACTCAGTCACCACAGATTCTGATTCAGTTGGTCTGCATTTTCAACAAGGCCATCAGGTGGTTCTGAGACAGAACAAAGACAGGATCTCACTCCGTTGCCCAGGCTGGAGTGCAGTGGCATGATCAGGGCTCACTGCAGCCTTGACTTCCTAGGCTTAAGTGATCCTCCCAACTCAGCCTCCCAAGCAGCTAGAAGTACAGGCATGCACCAACATGCCTGGCTAAATTTTGTAAGGAAAATTTTTGTAGAGTAAAAAATTGAGCTTGCATCAGAATCACATTGGAGACTTACTAAAACACAGATTGCTCAACCTCATGGCCAGAGCTTCTGATTCAGTAAATCAGCAGTGGGACATGAGAACGTGCATTTAAAACAAGCTCCCTGATGATGCCAGTCCCGAGATGCACCTTGAGGACCTTTGACACACCAGCAGCAGCAGAAGCAGCAGCAGCAGCAGTAGCAACACCCGGGAGCTTCATGAAAATGTAGAATCACAAGCCCCTACCACTACCCATGATGCCCACCGGTAAAGGCAATCATAATATCCTTTCTACTTCACAGAGTTTCTGATAAGTAGTGGTGCTTCCCCAACTTGTCTGTACATGGGGTCACCTGCAGAGCTTCAAAAATTAGTAGTGTCTGGTACCCCAAATATTGTGATTTAATTGGTCTGGGTGTGTGTCCTGTGCTTAGACTTTCTTTTTAAAGACCCTCAGGTGATTGTAAAGTGCCAGCAAGTTTGGAAATCACTGGTATAGGCCATATTGATTGAGTGCCGGCAATGAGGTAGGAGAGAAACTGTTGTATTTTGAAGAATTCAAGTGAGCCACCTCTCAATTGATTATTTATTTATTTATTCATGTGTGTATAATTACTAAGGACAGACTGTGCCAGTGCTATGCTAGGTCCATAAGACTCAAAGAGGAATAGCACAGCCCCTGCTCTCATAGGGTTTCTAGTCTACAAGAGGAGATGCAGACGGGTAAACAGACAACCAAGGCACAGTGTAATCGTTCTATGATAGTGCTGTGGGACGTATGAGGGACGGGCACAGGGCCGTAAGTCTTGCGTGCAATTACATGTCTCAGATTCAGGAAATCGGGTGGGAGTTCTGACATGAAGCGCATATTGTGTTCACTCATTCATTTTTTATTCATTCATTCAAAAAATATTTAATGAGCATGGGTGTCATGCACCCATCATTGAGCTAACTGCTGAGTAAATTACAAATGAAGCAGCAGACTCAGTAAACATAGAACTCATGCTCCGCTCAGAATTTTTGAACTTTCTAGTAGAGTAGATATTTCTTGTCTTTACCTGCTTGTTATTCATTTTTACTTCTGGTACCAGCACTCAGAATTGGAAAACAACTTGTCCACAGTCCGTGTTGTCTGGGGAATCTCCTCTATTTTCTCCAGTCTATCAAGTCTGCTTGACTCCTTTCATATCTTGGGAATTAAACCAGGTATGTGTGTAGGGATGGAATTATTGGCTATCTTGTGACCAATGGATGGAGGGTAAGAATGAAGCCAGCGTGAAAGACAGAGCCAGGAAGCAGAGACTGCATCTGATGACACTATTTGCCCAGATGAAACCATGCCTCTATCTTTGCTACACAGACTAATAAATTCCCTTTGGGGCCTAATCCAGTTTGAGTGAGCTATTCTGTTATTTGCAACTCAAAGAGTCCTAACTGCTAGACCTAAAATGGATTTTTCTGGAGTATTTGCTTTTGTGATTGAAATATAAATAAGCCCATTAATATCTGTTCATGAAATGCTCTGTTTCCTGTTTTACAAAAATACGTTTTGTAGAGATTCTATTCTAATGTCTTGAGGTGTATAAATGGTATTCTGTAAAGTAAATCAGATCACGAGCTCAATATGTTCTTAAGAAAAATTATTTAAATGGTGCTACACCTAGTTAGCAGCTGCCAGCCAGAGCTCAGAGAGCATATGGAGAGAAAGATTCCAGGTTGTTCTATTCGCCTTCTAACAAAAACTTGAGAAACCTTCTAGGTTTGAAGAGAGTGGGCTGGGAGCTTTCACTTTCTGGGTAGCATTGCTGCGTGATTGGGAATCACAGACGAAGAGGAGCCAGTGAAATGCTGCGAAGATTGTGAATTGAGCTAGAAGACAGATTGTTAAACTAAGGCTATCTCTTCACCAAGTATTGCTGGTCCTTCTTCTAAGCGTCTCTCAAATTGTTCTCTCATTTCCAAACATCCTCACATTTTTGTCCAAATTCTCATCATGGCTAGCTTAAACTAATGTAAAAACCTTTCAATTATTCTTCCGACTCTGAAGGAATAGCATTTCCGCCTCCAGGCACACCCTCAGTCCTTCCTCCACACTACTGCCAGAGTGAGCCAATCACACTATCAATGTAGAAACCTTCATATTTGTCCCCTCACCAACAGAATAAGGTCTATGATTTCTGCCAAGGTATATTTATTCTACCTCTATCTATCTAGCAAACCTCTACATCCAGTTCCCAGAATGTGCTAGGCTGCTTCAAGTATCTGTGCCTATGGTCATTGCATCCTTACTGTCTAGAAGCCCGCTAGGAAAATTCCTCTTCACCTTAAAAAATACAGTCAGACATTCCTTCTTTAGGAAGCCTTTCCTTGAATCCCTCTACCCTTAAAGTTAATCTCCCCTCGTCTGTACTTCATTGGTAATTTCTACATAGAGTTTTATTCCCTAACATTCTGTTGTTATATGTTTGTCCTTTTGTCTAAATTTGAGCCCCTTTAAGATAGAGACAGTTTCTTATTTATTTCCCCATCTCTAGTACTGAGCATAGTGCCTGACACATACTAAGCACTCAGTAAATGTTCAATGAATGAAGTTGCTTGCCTCTGTCTCCAAGTCAGTATTAGGGACAATTTAGAAAGGAGCATTCTAGCAATCTAAGATCAGATCAGAATTAGGTAAGGATGGAATGGATAATAACTAAGAATTAGTGATAAAAGTTTATCCACATGTTGTCTTCTCCAAAAGATGATCTAATTTAGTATGTAAGCCTTACTATATTTCGCTTTTGCATTGGAAGTAATATATTGTGACTAATATCTAAAAAGCATGTATTTTTAAAGTGTGTAGGTTTGAGTTGAAATCTGCATAAAAATTTCAAAAACACACATACATATACCCAAACATCTTCTAGTTCATTCTAGGAGAAAATGAGATTCTAATTACTTACTCTAAATTAAGTAAAAATATCTAAGAAAAAAATATTTTTTTTAAAAAAAAGACATTGCCTAATTCCTGTGCATGCAAAATTAAAATTAACTAGCTGAGATCACCTAGGCTGAATCCAGAAAGGTCAGGATGAGCAAAGGAAGAGAGCAAATCTTTGTCATGACACTGCCATTGGATTCAGGTGACTGGCTTCCTGAGTGGTGATGTTCAAGCAATCCTGCCCAGAGACGGGGGCATAAACCACATGGCCCTTCAATATTTCATCTGCATCTACATTCACTCTTGTTGGATGAGCATTGAACCTGGTTTGTGTTCATTCCTGGTAGAGTTACAGCATCATGTTAAACTAGCTACAGTAAAACAAGGGAAAAAAAGCAAGCGATAGGGAAATGGAGATTGCCTTGTAAAACTGGCAAGGACTTTCACTTGGTTTTTGCTGGCGTGCTTAAATTCAAGGCTTGTTTTAATGTTCCAGGAGCTCTATTTTGCTATTGACTGACACTCAGTGGAAAAGGCAAGGAGTTCAGGGGGCAATTTTTCCCCATTTTACTTCCTTGTTTAGCATGTGAATTCTGTGGTTAACATAATGAGATTAACTTCATTCTGCAGTGGAAGTGTGACTTCCCCCATGCCAAGACCACCAATCATGTTCATAAGTACAATAAGTACTTGTCTAAAAATCCAGCAATCAAGAGACAAATATAACGACCTGGAATTTCTGGATTCTCCACCAATCTAATTACAATGGCAGTGAGAGGACATGTACCTAATTAAACTGCCAATCACACCAAAATGATATGCCTCCTATTTATGCAAATATTTACTCCTCGTGGCTCGAACCAGCCATTTTGGCAGGGGAGGCAGCAACTGGTAATTAAAAAACAAGTGGGATCAGGTGTCTCCACAAACAAAGTAAAGTGACTTTGCTTTACTTAGAGGCTAAAATACATTTGATTCTTTTTTTTTTTTTCAAAAAAAAATTATCTTTTTAATAAAAAAGGCACATGTCATAATATATGGCTCAATCAATTTTCCAAATTGAATACACCCAATTATTAGCACCTCACAAGTCCACCTCTCTCCCTTTCCAGGAACTGGCCCTTCTCTTCCCAAGGGTAACAACTATCCTAACTTCTGTTAGAACGATTCAGTTTGGACTGTTTTTGTCCTTTATGTGAATGGAATCATACAGAATGTGCTCTTTAAATGTGTGTCCTCTGTCACTCAGCATGACATGGTGAGGTCTACGCCTGCTGTTGTGTGTTACATCATTCACTCCCACTGCTGTGCAGTCTCACTGGCCGGTTGTACCACAATTCATTTATCAGGGCTGCTGTTGGCATTTCACTTGTTTCCTGTTTGGGATTCTTGTAAGTAGTGCTCCCATTAACATTCTAGAACATGCCTTTTGGTGAAATATGTTCACAGTTTCTGTTGGGTACCTACATAGGGTGGTAGTTACTGGTTCATAGGTAACTCCTATCTTCAGCTTTCACTGATGCTGTCATACAGCTTTCCAAAGTGGCTGTAGCAATTCACACTTCGACAGGCATGGTGACGCCAGCTACCACTTGAACACTTCTGGCATTCATCTTCACAGCAGACCCTTTTTCAGATGAGGAAGCTGAGGCTAGGGGATGCATCAAAGATAATACCAGGTAACAGCTGCAGCTGCAACCTGGGCCCTTGTCCCTGGAAAGCTGGAGCTCTTAATCCCTGTGTTCACGGCCTCCCAGATGTTTTGATTTGGTGTAAGGTGCTGAATACACCTTATTCTTCATCTAACTCCTGAGCTCCTTTCTCTCTTCTTTCTGCTTTATTTCATTCTGTAGGGTTTGATGGCTTTACTCACCCCTACCAATCCTTTTCATTCTCTTCAATTTCTCAATCCAAGTGACAAAAACTTCGCTTGACTTGCAGGGAACTACATTGTCATTTTCCTTCCATCTCAGCTGCCTCCTCCTCACTTTCTCAACCTCTGAATGTGGAAGTGCCCCAGGACTACCCTTTGGCCACCCTGCCTTCTCCCTTGGTGACCGTGGTGAATACTACTACCCAGTACACCAAATGTATCTCCCTCTCTGGCTTCCAAGTGCATGGTTGGGTCCTGTTTCCTTTATCTCCCGACACCTCTTATACTTGGCTAGGGCCATGTGGCTAGTTTTGTCAATGATTGTGAGCAAAAGTGACACACGTCTCTTCTGAACTAGAATTTCATTGCTGAAGCAAACCCTCCCAAGTTCTCTTGCCTCTCCTTGTCTTGTCCACCTGAGTCCTGGAGTGAGGAAAGTGGGGCAGAGCTCTAGTCAAACCAGGTGGACATACAGTATAAACAAGAAAGAACGATTTTGAAGTTACAGGCCACTAAGAGTTGAAGCAGATTCATTGCTATAGCATAAACAAGTTTATTCTGATACAATAAAAACATTTAGTATTGTGAATTTAGTTATAATCTATATTTTCATGATTCCCAAATTGTATCTATTGGTTGATCCTGAGCCCTGAACTCCTGACCCATTTATCCTACTGTCTTCTCTGAATCCTCTCTGGGAACACTAATATACACCTCAAAATTGTCAGGTCCAAAATGGAATTCTTGATCTCCCCCCATCCCCCAAACTTGGATCATCTATAATCTTCCACATCTCAGTTAATCACAGCTAAAATACTTTCATTGCTTAGGCTCAGAATGCAGCGGTATTCTTGTCTCTTCTCTCTTGCTTATGCCCCACAATGAATTCATCAGTAAATCATGCATGCGGGCTTACTTTGAAAATATATCCCGAATCTGACCTCATTCCCACCTTGGTTATCTAATTCTAGATAACATAGGTTTTTGAAAATTCATTCTTCTACATAATGGCATTTTTACCACCCTTTCTTTGAAACTTTCTCACAACACTCCGTCTTATTCTGCCCCCGACCTATGTACATGACATCGTTTCACCCTGGTTCTTCTTTCTTTCTTTGTAATTCTCAGGCCACGTTTTCTCTCTCACTTTAGCTTCCTAATCTTTTCAGTGTTCTATTTCCATGAGAAAGTAAGTGCCCTATATGGCTCTAATTTTTATTTTTATTCCTGTCTCACAAAATGTATGTATAACAATGATAGTACTGAGAATGATTTCAGGAGGTATACGAATGAGTATTTGTATTTTAACAGTCATGATTTTATTTTAATGTGTCTGAGACAAAATATAACTAGCATATAAAGCCCGAGATTTCACAGATATTATTGCTTAGATGAAGGCAAATAAATCAGTTTAAGTTGAATTAAAGTAAAAATTAAATCAACAATACTACAGTAGGTATGAGATGGGGAAAATGTAAATAGTACACAAATGGAGATAAGGAAACTTCGAAGAGTAAACTCAGTCCATTCTCTTTAGCGGATCAATAATTCTGATGGTCACCTGGAAAGATCCAGTGGGATGGCCCCCCATACCCTCAACATTAGGAAATAAATCTCAGATTGGCTTTTCCTGTGAAACCAGTTCCTCCTCTTATTCAGTGATGCCCCTATTTCAGTAGGTCAAGTCCAACAGCTAGAAGTCATTTGGGGCTCATTTCTCTCTTGTGTCCTCTTTATTCACTAAATGTTTAAACACTGAAATGTCTATCACATTTGCCCTTTCCTTTTATTCTCATTAACATCATTCTAAGCGATGACCCAATTACCTCATACCAAGATCATTGCAATGACCTCCAAACAATTCTCCTGCTTCCCTCTGAATTCAGTTGCATTCTGCCAGTGCCCTGGAAACATCCTTCCCATGTTCAAATGTTCCACTGTTCAGTAGCTCCTTCCGAAAGCCGTGTCTGTGATCCCTAACCCTGTGCTAGTAATAATGCACATTTATTGAGTGCTGTGTGCTAAAAGACTTAATAGGAATTTTCTTATTTAATCTTCATGACAACCCTGTGAAGTAGATACCATAGATGAGGAAACTAAAGCTTAGAGGTTAAATGATTTGCCAAAAGCTGATATATGATAGAGACAGAATTTCATCCAAGTAGCATAAGGCCAGAATCTTTACTATGCTGCCTTTCAATAAAGTTAACATCATTCCTCATGCGAGACCCTCTGTGTCCTCTATTCTATTTTCTTTTCCTTCATTCATGAGAGTCTCATTTCTGTACTATCAGGCCTTTGTCAAGATCCACCTGGGTTTTGATTTGCTACCCCTCTTACACACACACACACACACACACACACCACCTTCTGACACAATCTCCAAATTGTACTTCTCTTTTGGGACCCAGCTCAAGTTCAACCCATTCAGTCTCACTAAAACCAGAGCTACCACTGGAGTAAATAGACGTCTGTCCTTTTATATCCAGAGTTTATTTGACCCTGGTCCTGAATTATCCAGCTCCAGGTACCTGATATGAACTTGACACTGTGGACAAATAGGGGAAAAGAAAAACGGTGACACCGCCATGCTATGAATAGCAAGCAGGTACCTTCATCTCCAAATTAAGAAGATTTCAAAGTAATGCAAGTGGGTGCAGTTCAAGGCATTGCTTTTCAAGTTTTTAATGTGCACAGGGTCTCTTTCAGCTTCTGATTCTTTGTGCTTACTAGACACTCAGTAACTGTAGTAACACAGGCTGACTGCCAGATGTATCAGTATTTCACAGAACAAAGCCGGATATGAGTCCTGCCCAGAGAAATCATGGCTTAATGGAACATTTGGTTGAGCAGGACACTTTTGGCTCACTAATCTCTTTTCGACTGGTAAACTCATTCCTTGAGGCATTGTCCACAGAGAGCAGGAAAACAAATATAGATGGTAAAATAAGTGGTGTCTCTTCTGTCCTTTTTGTATAATACAGTTGCAACAGAAAATATCATAAAATTAGGAAGAAACTTGGATATCATCTAGTCCTATCCCTTCATTTCAGGAATGAGAAAACTAAAGCTCTGACAGGTAAGTGATCCACACAGGGTCACATTCATGAGTGGCAGATTCAGAATCAGAACCCAGGACTTTGAGTCCCAGTGTGGCTTTTAAATCCTGACTCCACCTAGTAGATTTGTTAGCTTTGTAAACGCAGACAAGTTACTTACTCGTTCTGAGAGCAGTTTTCTTAGTTCTGCAACGCAGACAATATTAATGATTACACTCATTTTAAAGGATTGTTATCAGAATCCAGTAAAGCCAAATGAAACAAGTAATGAGCAAGCATCAGCACATAACAGGTGCTTGATAGATGTTCATTTATTTCCTCAATGGTTAAGTTAGTTGATGTCCAAGAAGAATCTAGAAAACAAGTATTTTAGGAAGGTGATGTAAATGTTGAACATTATCACACAAAGTTTCTGAAAGTCTAGGAGAACCTTGAATTCGGAGTGCGGAAAAGGGAGTCAGCAGGGAAAGGGAAGGTGTTGAGTGGTGAAGGTGTCTCAATAGTTTGTTTTTAAAAGGAAGAGGTGCATGTCAGCTGGGCGACTCATGAAACACTAAATGTTTTATTCTTGTTATCCCTGCAAAACAAACAAACCACTTTTAGCAAAGCTAAGCTTTATGTAGACCCAAGAAAAAAATTTCCTGAGACTCACATTAATTGCTTTTAAGAGATAGTTTTAAGTTTTGGGTTTCTCAAGCTGTTACGTGAGTGTTAGAGCCAAGTCATAAGGCAAGTGGTGACTTCTAATCTAGGGTGAAAACAGGCAGAGCCGAGGGAAGTTGTTCCTGACTCTTCCCCACTATTGTAAGTTAGGGTCTCAGGCCCCGTACAGCGTCTCTGTTTAGCACAGGGTGGGCATGGTGCCTGATCCTGGCTAGGCTGCCACACTCCAATCTACCTTTGACTTGCTGGGACCCCTTCAGAAGGCATTTTCTCTGAGTGCCTCTTTTGGTCCTCACTTGTTTGCTCTGGAGACTATAAATACCTGGACATGGGCTGTGAGTGCTGAGAGTGAATTGCCAGGAGAATATTGATCATCCAAAACGTTTTGAGTTTTTTAATTATAAAAAATGTATATGCACATGAAAGTATAGAGAATAATTCAGTATATACCCATGTGACACTCAGATTTAACACATGTTAATTGTTTGTTCCTATCTGCTTTAGAAAAAAGTCTGAAGTAAAAAGTCACAGATAAAATTGAACTTCCCTTTTATTATTTCTTTTTCTCCGTCGTCAAAGGTAATCATCACCTTAAAGGTGGATTTTCTTTATATCTATGTTTATATTTTTACTACTTACATATTCACAAACAATATATAATATCAATTGGTCCCTGAATAATTTTTAAGAACACATAATTTTTTTGTAACTTTCTCTTTACACTCAACACGTTTTTGTGATGTACCTATATGGATGCAGTTAAATCCGTTAATTTTAAATACTAGAGAATGTTTCTTTATATGAATGGACTATAGTTTATCCATTACCTCATTGATAGACATTTAGCTTGCTTCCAATTTTTTTGTGATTACTAAGAAGACTGCAATGAGTATCTTTGATCATATCTGTTTGTGTACACAAAGATTTTCTCTACGATACACATCTAGAAGTCAAATCCTGGAATGTAGGGTGTGCATATCTACAGCTTCACTAGATATGGACAAATTGTTCTCCAAAGAGGCTGAATTAATTTATAGTCCTTTCCCTAGTTTATGACGATTCCTCCTCAATGCTTGATATTACAAGATTTTAAATTTTTTTCTTAATTAGACAATTGTAAAAATGACCTCTCTTTCTTTTTACTAAGAAGTTTGCACGTTTAAAAGTAATTATTAGCCATTTGAACTTCCTTGTCTGCAGATTTCTTATTCATGTTTTGTGTCAATTACACGCTTGCATTTAAATATGCATTTGTAGACAAATAATTTTGATATTCTGGAAAAGACCCCTTATTAACTCTGTGATATTGATTTCCATGCTCCTGAACTTTTGATTATTCTATTGAGTGGATTCAAATGTGAGAGCAGCCATGGATTCACTCTCATGTTTAGTGTTGCCCAGGTACAGTCTGTATTGGGCAACCACAGGAGATCTGTGAAACAATTTTGCAGAGTGGTTACAGCACAGGAGTAGGGCTCAGAAGCCCCGATTTCCAATCTCAGTTTGATCACTGATTATCAGAGAGTTACTAGGAGGCTTTTTCCTCATCTGTAAAATCGCAACATTAACACCAGCCTCAAGGGCTTTTGTGAGAAGTGAATCAGAGATATAAAATCACCTTGCAACGTGCTATACAAATGTCAGCCATTATTAGTAGCAGCAACCCAAATACAAGTTCATCGTGTTAGTCTGCTCAGACTGTCACGACAAAATGCCATAAACTGGGTGACTTAAGCAACAGAAATGTATTTTCTCACAGTTCTGGAAGCTAGAAGTCCGCTATCAGGTGCCACCGTGGGGGTTCTAGCGAGGGCTCTCTTCCTGCCTGCAGATGGTCCTCTGCCTTCTCACTGTGTGCTCACGTGACCTCCTCCTTGTGCAAGCTGAGAGAGGGAGAGCTCTGGTGTCTTTTCCTCTTCTAAGAGCACCCGTCCTATCAGGTCAGGGTTCCACCATTATGATGTCATGTAACTTTTATGACCTTCTCATTGGCCTTTTCTCCAAATCTGGCCACATTGGGGGTTAGGGCTTTAACACAGGAATGTTTGGGGAGACACAGTTCAGTTTTTGTAGCAGTCATGGTAGATGGTTGCCTGTTCATTTGTTTCCAAATAGGCTTACATTTCTTAATCTTAAATCCTTTCATTGGGGCTTGCAGACCTAGATACGAACACCATTAATTTTGTGAAGAAGTTATCTCTGGCTTATTCCCTTCAAAGGCATTATTATTATCAAACCAAGGGTTGACCAGTTCTCCAACTATCATTCAGAAGGAACAAACCCTGATTGTCAGCCATTACCCTAGACAGTGCCAGCTTAAACCTGATTGTGTAAAGAGACACATCAGTGCTGTCTTGTAGCACTTTCTGTGCTGATAGACATGGCCTATAAAATGGTCTATGAAATCTGCGCTGTCTAATACAGTTGCCGTTGGCCACATTCAGCTATTAAGCACTTGACATATGACCACTGTGACTGAGGAACTGTATTTTTTATTTAATTTCAATTAATGTCAACTTAAATAGCCACACGTTGATAGTAACTACAGCAGCAGGCGGTGCAGGTCTAGATCATTTGTACTCCCCAGTCATGAAGCGACTCCTTCAGCCACTGATTTCTCCCTTTCTTTGTGTGGTCTTAGGTCCCAGAGTCTGTGCAAGATGGTGGCTGGTGTCTTCGTATTTTCTAACAGGGACATGTGATGACAAAAAAGAAAAAGAATGGAAGTTTGGAGCTCACATCGGAATTGTGAATCAGTGGGTGGATGTATGTGAATGTACTGAGAATTAGGAAGTCAGAGAAGGGCATTAAGGAGTGATATAAAGTAAGGAAGCAGAAAATTCTATGGAAATCGTCCTTGTAGAAAGTGCAGCAATAGCATATGCTCCAAAGGTCAAGCATTTGGAAAACATCAAGTTTTTACCTTTTCCATTTTTCTTTTACTTTCAGGAAATCTGTGAACTAATCCTTAATGACAGAGGGTTTCCAGATTCATGATGAAGAGGCCCCCGTGCAACCACTCTGAACTAAAACTCAGCATGCCTGAAATGAGAAGAGAAAAAAAAAGCAGTCACTTGTTACTTAAAACATTTCAACTTTTAAAATGATTTTACCTGGGTCCCAAATAGGAACAGCTCACAAAAGAGGATCACAAAGCCTGGACAATCCAATCACAGTCAGCCAGTGACACCTGCCATCCCAGGCTCCCATTCTGCCCCCAGATTCCATTAGGAACATGCCAAGGAAGGTTCACAAATGCAAGTTCCCAGAGCATCTGAAACTAAGACCAACCTGTTCAAATGAGCACGGTCCCCTAGTCTCATCGACGAGAGAAAACAGTATCAAAGCCATTTATGGAAGCCACGATTCTGAATTTTTGGTTAAACCAGAAGACAGGATGGCCCAAATCTGCTCTGGAAAAGCAGGTTGTAAAGCACCAGCTTTTTGATCAGGTGTTCTGAATCCCTTTTTTCCCCACATGGAAGAATATTTAGTGGTATGGGTAAACATTCATGATAGAAAGCAAACTAATTTTTCTTTGACCTCAGCCATGTTGAAAATTTTGCATAGGAAAATATTAGGATACATGAATATTGCAGGTACTTATCTTATTTTCAGTTATTTTCTTAGAGGATTTTTTGGATTTTAAATTTTCTAAAGTGTACATTTACTTGTATGACAATAAATATATATATAAGCATAAGATGACTATATTCTGTTTATATTTTTTGTAAAGCTCATTTTCCATTGAGACTTTTTCTTTTCTTTTTCATGATACTTCTATAAAAATGCCAGTTTCTTTAGAACTGATCAAAATATGGAGAATAATTGGACTCTTCTCTTTTTAAATTTTTATTTGTTTTTTTAATTGACAAATAGAAATTGTATCCATTTAAGGTGTACAACAGGATGTTTTGAAATAAGTTTTTCATTGTGGAATGACCGAATTAAGCTAATTAACATATGCATTACTTATCTCACATACTATCATTTTTGTGGTGAGAATGCTTAACATCAATTCTCTTGGCAATTTTTAAGGGTACAATGCAATGTTATTAAATATAGTCACAAAGTGTTCAGAATCTTGAGAGCTACTTCTCCAAATGCTCAGCCTACATTTTCACCCCCTGTCTCCTCTCTCTGGCTCATGCCTGCCACTCACACACTGGCAAATCATGTTTACTGTATTTGTGATTGAACAAATGCCTTTGTGTGTCTGACAACATAGGCATTCAAATTATGAAAACTGTATGTTGTGCTCAGATCACTGGCCAAACCCACATTTACTTTTTAGCTCAGAAAAAGCTTTCCATTTTCCCCCCTAGTGGCCTTTAACATCTGTGCCAATAACCATCAAGCCAGGACTAAATGTCCCAGAGCTTGAGCAGGAAGGTGGGACGTGGGCCACAGGACTGGGTACACCTTCGTCTAACTCGTCAGAGTTTTAAAGTTTCAGAAGTCCCAGAGGAAATCTCCCCTTCCAAAATATCCACTCCTCAATGCAGCCACTCATCCACTCCCTCCTTCCCCCTGAAAGCACTGCTGGGGGCCACCCGTGCCCTTGCCTTGGGTCTGGCACATCACCAAGCCTTTCCAAGGCGGTACCAGGATCCAGATTACCACCGTGACACAATCTGGGCCCACATCATAGAGGAACAAAGGTTGTAGGGATCCAGGTGACTGTTCCAAAGTCTTGTTCTAACCCTATTACTCACTCAGTGGGCCCAATTGCCATTGTTATTTCTTACCACCCATCCTGGCGTCTGATCTGAGAATAACAAGAGCAAGCAAAGTTTGCAGAGTGATTTACACTTAATCATGCACTTTCTTAAGAATTCTTTCCAGTGGCCACTCCTTACTCCATTACCCTGGGCCCTGGACAAACCACTCCCTCTTCCAGCCTCTATTTTTCATCCATTTTGTGGGGATCATAATAGTCAGAGACCCCATATGGGTATTGGAATATTTGAAAGAGATAACATATTGCATCCTTAAAAGGGCCACTGTGGCCAGGTGCTGTGGTTTACACCTGTAATCCCAGCACTTTGAGAGGCCAAGGTGGTGGATCACTTGAGGTCAGGAGTTCAAGACCAGCCTGGCCAACATAGTGAAACCTTGTCTCTACTAAAAATACAAAAATTAGCCAGGTGTGGTGCAGGTGCCTATAATCCCAGCTACTTGGGAGGCTTAGGCAGGAGAATGGCTTGAACTGAGGAGAGAGGGTGCAGTGAGCCAAGATAGAGCTACAGCACTTACTCCAGCCTGGGTGACAGAGCAAGATTCCGTCTTAAAAAAAAAAAAAAAAACCGCCACTGCAGGCATAAGCGTGTGCTGAATTTAATTCCCCATCTCTATTAAAACTTACTGCAAGGAGTGAGGTAGAACTGTTTTCTCACCACCCCATCTCTCACCTCATCTCAATAACAACAAATCATAATAGGCTTAACACTATCCATGGTGGCATTGGGGCACGTCTTGCACTTACAGATTTGAGAAGAAAAGAAAGAAGGGAAAGTCTCAGTTGGACTGTAAAACAGTTGGACGGAGAAGAGCTCAAGGCTGTGTCATATCTCAGTTCAGCCCAGCCTGGTCACCTTCCACATTTCTCTCTTCCCTCACTCCCTGACTAAATTGCTTTAGGAACTCACCTGTTCGACAGTGTGGCCCCTCTGAAAGTCCAGCCTGGTAGGGCCCAATGCCCCTTGCGTGATCCACAATGACTCCTTAGTCTTTCCCTAAAATCCCAGGTGTCCTGTCGTAGCCACAAATTTGCAGACCCATGCATGCCTCCAGGTTTTGCCATCTCCTTCTTGCAGGTGTCATTGCAGCAAGCAAAGACAGCTGCAGAAGACAGGAGGGACTAGGCTCTACTTTCAAAAATGCATGTCACAGTGGAGGTAAGCACCTGAAGTATTTTTTTCTTTGAAAGCTACAGCACTTGTTCCTCCCCACCTCCTATCTTCACACGCTTTGGGGTAACTGACCGATGACTCATTTGTTCATTCTTCCTGGAGATTCCTAAGACTGTGCAGGGTCTATCAGTAAAAACGTTAGAAATCTCACAGTGCTGAGCAGGACTGTGTCCACCTACTGGTGAGAAACAAGAAGAGACCCTCGAAGGAGCCCAGCAAGGGAAGGCTCATGCCATGCAGGAAACCGTCAGGAAAACTGGGACATGGACCATCAGAATAAAAGAAAACCAGACAAAGAAAGATATTCTGAAAGGAAAGACAGTGTGTTTGGGGTCGAATTTGCTTCGAGTTATCATTGCACATGGAAGATTTAGAAGGAATTTATTTCCCAAAAGGCCTGAATTTGAAACATCAGATTCAAATGTATAAAAAACAGGGAAGGTAGAAAAATCAAGTACCACAAAATTGTGGATTTTAGCACAAAACTGATCGTCTTGTCTCCCTAGATTTTTAAAAATTGGACAAACATTGAATGCATCTTGGTTCTTCTGAAAAAGTCTGGCCACCAGGGATAATTTTCAAGCCCGTCTAAAGGACACGAGGTTCAGTCTCTTGTGTATACTTACCCCAGTTGTTACATACCTACAGCATGTGGGCAAGGCCCCTTCCCAATCTCCGTGCTGCAAGTAGGAGAGAGAGCTATTTTTCCCTATGCATATGTTGATATGCAGAAAGGAGGACAGCACTACTCAGTGCAAGCTGTCCTATTGAAGCCTCGTTTCCTGTCAATCTTCTTTTTTTTTTTTCCATGAAGCTTTAATTTTTTGCCACAGCGCTTTCTTCATTTTAGTTTCCTGCAAACCTCAGGAAATAGACTGAAATTAATATCGTCAGATGCTTCCGAAAGTGCTGGCTTGGCGGCATTGCAGAACGCTTTCGGATGCCATTTTGGGATCAAAATATACCAGTTATGCACCATTGTTTATAAGAGAGATCTGGGAAAGGAGTTGTGTCTGAGATTGTACCAAATTGAAATGTAGGTTAAAAAAAAAATAGGAATAGAGACCTGAAGTCCCAGAATAGGCAAAGTTGGCAGGTAAGCAAACTGAAAGAGCAAGCTAAGAAGAAACACTTTCAAGGGTCACAGTGGCCTTACAACGCCTCATCAATGTGGGAAACTGAGGCAGGGCACCTTTGCTCTTGTTTTCTATATAAACTCTGATGCTTTGAATAAGACATTCATGTCCTAGCGCCTCCAGATCTGACACCAGAGAGAAACATAATGTGTCAAGTGACATAAAAAGAGATAAAGATATTATTTATTAGAGCATGCACTCTGGAACTATTAATGTGTTGGGGGAGGGAGCTCCCAAATCCTAGGTTTTCTCATGTCTCACAGGCCTCAAGGAGCACCCGGTCAGGGGTGAGGCTGGCTTAATTCCTAGTGCCAGCTCTGCCCCTGGCTCACCTTCACACTTTGGGCAGATCCCTGCTTCTTCAGATGGCAGTCTCTCCGTCGGGCTAATGGGAAGAGATGACACACACCTCCCTTCTTCACAGTGCAAGGGCATTGCAATGATAAACTTGCAACAACTATATAAACATGCCTGGAGTTCCTGAGGGGAAAAGTGTTAACATGAATTGAAGTTATTTTTATTGTCGTTCGCTTCTATGTCTATGGCTTCCTAAGAGTAATAAATAAAGTCATGTGCAATTTCTACATCTCCAAAAATGTATTCAAAACCTTTGTAATATTGAAGAAGACTCAGTCTTTATATTCTTTATGTTTTAATCACTTTTTGGGTCAGTCAGCTACAACTTCTCTACACAGCACAGCCCCCACCCAATCAATCTTGGAGACCCAATTATTTCACAACCAACATGTTTTTCCGCATTTCTATGCCCCTGATTCAAGATCTCACCACCTTCTACCTATCCAAGCATAATAACCACGTTACTGGCTTTCCTGCTCTGAACTCTCCTCTCCGCAGGCAGCCTCCACATTTCCACCTGCCATCTTCCTAATATGTTGCCCCAGTCAGGAAACCATGGAGCTAGATGATCCTTCAGAGAATTTCTAAGAAAATGCGTATTTTCTAAATGAGGATGCAATTCCCAGAAAAGGTAAGTGAATCACCTTGAGTTACCTGGCGCTCCTGGGATAGAGCTGAACTCAAAGCAGCCGGATGACCAAACACCAGGTCTTTACTTATTATGTCTAGGGATAGAGCTGGACTACAGGTTAAGGCCCCTGACCCCATGTCTGTGCTATTACTTCTTAGACTTCAGTGGTTCCACATATCCTATAGCATAAAATCAAGCACTGAGCTATTATATGCGGCTTCATATAGCAGAAATATGACCACAGAGGCTGGAAAAAATCGGGCTTTACTTTTCTCACCTAAGAAGTCCGAAGGTGGGCCTTTTGGGGTGGATACTGTTGTTACAGGAAGTCATCAGGAAACACGTTCTTTCTCATTCCTTTCCTGCCCTCCCAACCGTGAGCCTTTGTTTCAAGGTCACAGGATATCTGTTCTGCCTCCAGGCCTTGGATTTGCATTCCGGACAGAAAGATGGAAAGAGGAACAAAGGACAAAAGCCATGGGCTATCTGAGTCCCTTTTTAGCAGTCATACTACAGCTTTCCCAGAAACCTTACCTAGTAGATGCCTGCGTACATCTTGTAGGTAAGAATTGGGTCACATCATACTCCTATACCTACCTGCAAGGGTAGCTGGGGAAGTTCATCATTTTAAATGAACATGAGGCCACTCTGAAAAACCATGGATGGTGTGCTGTTAGTAAGGATGAAGCAGGGAATGAATATTGAAACTGGAATCTCAGTCCCAAATACCTTAGCGTTGATATTCAGTATTTTATGGTCCAACCCCAGTAGACTTTTCCAGTCCCTTTCTCACCCCCAGTCACTCATTCTGTATCCCAACCATTCCAGGGCCATCCACATCTCCCACACATGCGCTGTGCTTTTTCGCCTTTCTGTTTCTGCCCACCTCCTTGCCCCTACTTCTTTAAGACCCAACTGAAATATCACTCTGCTTTCCTTAATATTCACCATAAAGAGTGACCTCCCACTTTTTTATTCTCCCATAATATACTGTATTTACCTGCATTACAACACTAATCACATCTCAGTTTAAATTATAATTTGCTTTACACATATCTGTCTCATTCAGCAGAATATAAGCTTCAGAAAAGCAAACAGCATATCTTGTTTATATCCAGGGCAAAGTCTAAAATTTTGTGTGTCCCATAGTAAATTTCCAAGTGTTTATAATTTAAATGATTTTTTTCACTTTACTTGCATGGTGAATAATGAATCAAAACGTACAGCTCATAAAATGGTGTGAATAAAAAGACTGAGACCTCCCATCTCCCTGGAATAGTCTATCAGTGCCCTCCTAGAGGCAGGGGGATGAACCCCGGGATTCTCTCCCAGCCCAGGGAGTTTACGATGGTGTCAACACCCAAAAGAGCAGGACTCTCCAGGTTCAGTGACTGGTACTTTACTCTCCACCCTTCAAGCCCTAAGGACATGAGGGCGACACAGACAACACTTTCTTTGCCCTTTTGATTTAATCCTGAGCCTAATGAAACTCTGCCAAGGTTTCGTTTCCCGATCTGTTTTCATCTCTAGTCTGAATCTCTATTAGGCTGAAATGATGGCTATTCTCTGTATCCAACCCCACCATCACACCATCACTACCACCACCAAAATTCATTATCTGACCTTCTCCACTTTGCTCTGTGCCCTGAGGTGCTGATCCTGTGGAATTAGCTCCAGATTTCCTTTCTGTCTGATTTCCAATTGGGCTCAGCCATCAGCCACAAAGCGAGATAGGAATGCCAGAGGAGGGGGAGGCAGGAGTATTTCTCCCCGCTGCTCCCTTCCTGCTTCAGTGCAAAGTTCTGCCATTGGCTGCATTCTGTCCCTCCAGGACTATAGCTCCTGGCCGGTGGCCCTTCCCCAGTGGCCACAGTCTCAACAGGCTCCAATAACACTCATTCCTCCCTCACTACTCCAGGGCTTACGATTGTTCCTCATCCCTGAGTGCCTCGACACCCACTCTAACCCTGCCCACACCTCTATAAAGAGTCACCTTATGAAATGTTATTCAGAATCTCATCTGAGCACACCTTATTTTATGCCAGGAAGCAGACTGACATGGCCACCAAGGCTTTTGCTCCAGACTTACGTCTGGATGACACATGATGAGAATCATTCCGAATTTTTGAACTGGCTCCATAAGCACATACCCTATGATGGTTTCCAGAGAAGCCCTGAGTAGTGATTTTCTTGTGTTCTCCCAGGACTGAGTGAATCGTCAGCAAAGACTTGATTGTTCCTACAACTGCATCAAAAAGTCTTGTACATTTAGGAATCTCCTTCTCTGATACAAAAATAACATTTCTCCTGTATAACTTTATTGCTTATGTTTTGGAAGATGGGGAGGAGGATAGTAGATAAGGACCCAGTGGATGACAAGGTATCTGATTCACTGGGTCTGAAACCAAATAAAAAAATGCTTCCTCAAAGACCATCTCACTCCAGAGTGGAATAATTTGAGTATAGAGAGTTTACCTAATAAACATCAGATGATCATACCATAAACTCAGAATAAAACCTTTTCTGCCTTGTTTGTGTGCTCCTGGAACCTCCAACCCCTCCATAAGAAGAGCACCTTAAAACTCCTTCCTTCCTTATTTCCTTCCCTCCTTCTTTTCTGCCTTCCTCCTTCCTTCCTTGCTTCCTTTCTTTTTCCTTCTTTCCTCCCTTCTTCTCTCCCTCCTTCCTCCCCTCCTTCCTCCCTTTCTTCCTTTTTGTTGTCAGCAAAGGGGCAGTAATGGGCAGCATACCATTAAAGCACTTGCACATTTTAGGATGTACATACTGACCAACAAATGTGGGCTTGATCATGATTAGTTAGAGGTCAGGATTGCCTTACTCCCTGAGGCCAGCTAATCATTGTTTACCTAAAAGTTTCAAGAATTAATGTTTGGTCTTTTTGCATTCCCTGTATTTGGGGGAGGCTGGAGACTCATTGTGGCTCATACTATTTTCTGCACCCTCACCTTTTCCCTTCTGCCCCCTTTTGCTGACCTGGACAGCAATTACTGCTTTCTTGGGAGACTGGATCAGATGTGGATGGATGAAAGAAGCAAGTCTACCCTGGGAAAGCAGAGCACAAAACTAAATGAAGACTTCAATTTCTGTTTCTTTCAGGCACATTTAAGCAGGCTATCATTAGAAAAACCTGCGAGATATGCTAAATTTGAAGAAGATGTAATTGCAGAATAATACATCCTATTTCTGATTCTATTTATGCATGTGCATGTAAAAACTCCTTCTTATATATGAATTCAAATACATAACAAAAGATTAGGAATGTCCACACCAAAGTGCTGGTGGTGGTTACCCCGGGAGTGGATTTGGAATGAGGGTGAGTGAAAGAAGGCATTCACGTTTTATTCAGTATTCTTTTGTAATCATTGATTTTTTTCAAAATGAGATTATCTTTTAAGTTTTTGCTTACTTAAGTAATATATGGATTCCATCACCAGTAGTGAATTTTTTAACAATTTTTTAAGTGTTTTCTTTCCCTTATGTTCTAAAAGGAAGCACCAAATTATTCAAAAAGAAAGTTTTAAAAATTAAGATTTCTTCATTTGAAACACATCCTCTGTCATTTTGGGGTGTCATTGTGCTTCCTGATCATGATTTAAAATAGATAGTAATGAATCATCTTCCATTGCAAGTTTGACTCAGTCAAGTAAAAATGGTTCAAAGGAAATCAAAATTAGGAATTAATCTTCTCCTCTATTACCACAATGATGCTTCTCCCATGGGGTTTTAATGCTTGTGTTTTGGAAGATGGAACATGAAATGGAGAACCATGGGGCAGTGGGTATTGGGTCTTTAATTTAACTGGGACTAACGTCAGATTTGAATCCTGTTTCTTTCCGCTCTGAGGCCCTTGGTGAAATTCTTCTGTCCAAACACAGAAAATGCTTCCTTTTCAGAATATCTGTGTCACTGGATCACTTTTCGTTTCCCTTAAAAGCTTACACTGTTGTATTTTGTAGCTCACCGGACCATAACAGATTCCTTGAGGACAGAATAGATATCTTTTTCATCTCTGTGTTGCAAGTGCCTATATGAAGCACCTTACACAAAGTGGGCGCTCAAGAAATATTTGTAGCATGAACATGTGAATGAATCAATAAATGGCTGGCTGAATCTAACGATCAATGCCTCTGTATTGGGTCTTCAACTGGGTTGAAAGGTACTTGAAGTCAGAGGACTATATGTCTTGAACTTCCCACATCCCCTACAGTACTTTGAGAAAGTAAAAATTCAACAAATGTTTGTTGATCAATTTCCCTATTTTAACAGATGATAAAACATGTTCACAGAGATTTATATTTTGATTTGTTTACCAGCCTACTGACACACAAGCCAGGGAGAGAAGCATTCTTTCCCTCATTTTGCAGATAATTCAAATTCAAATGAGGCACAGAAAGGTAAGACGTTTGACAAATGAAGAGAAGGGAGATTCACCTCCTGACCATTTCAGGTTACTCTCTGGGGACCTTTGTGGCCCCCTCAAGAGCCCAATGTTTTCTGACTATGCGCCTTTTCCTCTCCCATGGGGAGCTGGCCAAAGTTCAGTAGAGGGTCCATTGCTAGATGATCTCAGAATTTCAGGTAGTTAAAGTGGAAAGTGGCACTTCTTAATTAGGTAGTAATAGCATAATTATTTGAAAGTGCCTTTAATTACATGCCTCCTCCCCAAGCTCCTTAGCTGCCTTGACTGGGATCTCAAGTTCCTGTCCACAGCTGGTCCCATGTCAACGCAATGCCTGGGCCAGGCATTTACCGGAGATGGTTGTATCTTAATAAGGGAGAAACACTCCAATGGATTGTCTCTCAAAAACTCAGAACTCATGGTCTATCATTGCCACCACACAGAAAACTCTAGTTCAGATCATCTTACACACTGGCCAGATCAATGAGATGTGAAGTTGAGAGATCACCTTGGAGCAATTTAACCCAGGTGCCTCTGGAATATTTATCACAAAGGGACTCGATGACTTCACTAAACCATCCCAAGGATTCCCCTTGCTGTCATACACAGTTCTTCATTATTTCTAACTTCCCATCTCATGAAAAATGGGCTTTCTATTATTTAGCCTTAAAAGGGAAGAAAAATCACCATCACTCCCCAGCACAGAAAATCTTTCTACACTTTTCCTTCCTCTTGAGGTGGAATGTAGCTCCAAACTGACAGCCTCTGAGCAAGCAACGTACCCAAATATCAGGGCAGATTGCAAAAGTAATCAGCTCAGGGGAAAAGCAAGGAAGCTGTCAGTCAGTAGCATCCATCCCCCATTTTGAAACATGGCTGACTGGATGAACACCTCTTCTCAAGAAAGGAAGGACCAAGGGAGTCATTAATGAAAGCAAGAAACTCAGCTTTACATCTTATTCAAAAGATGGATTCACTGCCCTCCTCCCGATCCAGGTGGGTGAGTTAGTTTAGTGCGGAATTTGTCTGCCCTCACTGAAAACTCCAGTTAGGCAATGAATTATTCCAAGTAAATTAAGTGTATTGATCCCCTCCCCTTTCTGACACTTTGCAGATATTGCTATCAAATCATGCTCCGTGCAAGTGTCAGTTTTTGCCACAGACATCTGAAGAAGAGAGCAAATATTCTCTTGAGTTTCTCAGAGTGTAGTAAGTACTCGTAGACTATAATAGGACATGAGCAGACCAGGGAATGACATAGGCCTGTGATGAGCCTAACTGGCTACCTTGTAATCTCTGCACACTCAGCCTATGAGAAGAGGGTCATGGGTTTACCCCTGGATTCTTCAGGTAAGATTAGGTCAAGTCATGGGTTGCATTTTAACTCTAACCACTTTTTATACAAATGCAAATGGATCAGACGGAAGATCAGGCAGAAGAGTATAGATAAGGACTGTGAATCTATCACAGTTCTGGGGAAACAATCAGCTGACGTACTCTATGCATAGGAGGTAGTGCAATACCTTTATAAACGGTAAGGAGTCAGTCTCTTTCAAGGTGAAGACATGCATTATTTTGCCAGGGTCTCAACTGAGGACTTGTTTCTTGTGGGTTCATTTTTCTTCCCCATTGTTTTGGACTGGATGCTCGTGTTTCCCCAACTGTATGTGTTGAAATCCTAAATCCCAGTGGGATGGTATTAGGAAGTGGAGCCTTTGGGAGGTAAATAGGTCATGAGGGCGGAGCCTTACAAATAGGATTAGTGCCCTTATGAAGACAGACGGGAGAGCTTCCTCTCTCTTCTCTCTGCAGCATGAGGATCCAGATGGCCATTTGCAAACCAGGAAGCCCTCACCAGACACTGGATCTGAAGGCACTTTGATCTTGGACTTCCAGCCTCCAACACACTAAAAATAAATTTGTTGTTTAAGCCACCCAGTCCATGATATTCCATTGTAGCAGCCTGAACAGACTAAGACTGTCACATTCATCTTTTAATAAGGATCAAACTCACCCTTTTTAAAATAATAAACTTTTAATCCTCCAAAAAAGAGGTCCTTTTTCACTATTATCCAGTTGAACTGTCTTTTTTGACCCAAAACTACCATATTAAGGCTGCTGAGTATTCTAAGGATGAATGGTCTAAGGATAAATCAGATATTTAACAACTGTATACAATGAAGTATTATCTCCATCCATATTAAAGCCCTTATCGCATGTGGAAATACGAATGAAAGGATATGATATCTGAGTGTGCTTCAGAATAATCCAGTGAGATAGAAGGAAGCGGGGAAGATAGAGAGAACAGTATTTGCCATAGCTTGGTTATTGTTGGGGTCAAGTGATGGCTCATGGTGGTTCTAATAACAGTGATTCTCAAATGTAATATGAAGCATCAGAATTATCTAGAAGTTTTGTTAGAAAACAGGTATCTGGGTCCCACCTCAAAGGTTTTGATTCAGGAGGTCCCAGGGTGGTGCCTAAAAATTTGCAATTCTCAGGGGATGTGAGGCTGCTGGCCCAGGGACCGCTTGCTGGGAACCACTGTGTTATTCTATATCCTCTATTTTTACTTGATAAAAAAAAATAAAAAAAATTTTTTAAAAAAGCTCTTTTGTTGTGCCAATAAGAGCTAGCACAACAAAACAAGATGAAGGAGGAGTCTCTGCCTCTGCCTGCTCCCAATCTCAGGCAGACAGCAGCTGAAGAAGACAAAGAAGAGATGCAGACCTCAGAAAAACACTGAACCATCAATTCAATTCAAATTGGACTGAATATGGAAAAAATTAATGTTGGCTTTCCTCATTTACTTTGAACCTATGTCTGCATAATTGTTATAGAGTGTGATAGCTTCTCGACTGATTTGGAATTGTGCAGTTAAGAAATATGAATAAGCTGGGTTTCTTATTTGTTTGTTGTTGTCGTTGTTTTAATGCAAGACCTAGAGTTAGGCCTTTGTATAAACCTTGTGATTTATACAGATTGATGGCACCACTACCCACATTTGTCTGAACGTGGGTCGGATTCAAAATGTATAGTCAGAAATGCTCCTCTGCAGTCCTTCAGTTGCATATCCAGAAGATGGATATGAAATTTCCTAGATCTAGTTTGATCTAAAGGCATCAGATGATGAAGAAAGAAAAGTTCAAGCTTGGGCTTGGCTGGTCGCAGGAAGGACACCAGGAGTTTTTGTTGAATTTTGCTTTATTTAAACACCATTAGCAAGCAATTACTATATGCCAGGAATTGGGCCATATATACACTCAAACAGGCAAAAATAAATTCGAAAAGATGGTCCTTGGCCTTAAAAATCTCATATCTAGTTTGGAGGGTAAACATATAAATAAATAGTTAGAATATTGACAGTTCTATAATAAGAGTTCATAAGAATACTGTGGAAACCTAGATGAATAAGCTGTTCATTTTTGACTGCGGGGAGGAAGAAGTGAAGCAAACTTCTCATGGATGACATTCCAGCTGATTCTTTTTTTTTTTTTTTCTTTTCTTTTTTTAATTTATTTATTATTATTATACTTTAAGTTGTAGGGTACATGTGCATAACGTGCAGGTTTGTTACATATGTATACTTGTGCCATGTTGCTGTGCTGCACCCATCAACTCGTCATTTACATCAGGTATAACTCCCAATGCAATCCCTTCCCCCTCCCCCCTCCCCATGATAGGCCCCGGTGTGTGATGTTCCCCTTCCTGAGTCCAAGTGATCTCATTGTTCAGTTCCCACCTATGAGTGAGAACATGCGGTGTTTGGTTTTCTGTTCTTGTGATAGTGATAGTTTGCTAAGAATGATGGTTTCCAGCTGCATCCATGTCCCTACAAAGGACACAAACTCATCCTTTTCTATGGCTGCATAGTATTCCATGGTGTATATGTGCCACATTTTCTTAATCCAAGCTGTCACTGATGGACATTTGGGTTGATTCCAAGTCTTTGCTATTGTGAATAGTGCCGCAATAAACATACGTGTGCATGTGTCTTTATAGCAGCATGATTTATAATCCTTTGGGTATATACCCAGTAATGGGATGGCTGGGTCGTATGGTACATCTAGTTCTAGATCCTTGAGGAATCGCCATACTGTTTTCCATAATGGTTGAACTAGTTTACAATCCCACCAACAGTGTAAAAGTGTTCCTATTTCTCCACATCCTCTCCAGCACCTGTTGTTTCCTGACTTTTTAATGATCGCCATTCTAACTGGTGTGAGATGGTATCTCATTGTGGTTTTGATTTGCATTTCTCTGATGGCCAGTGATGATGAGCATTTTTTCATGTGTTTGTTGGCTGTATGAATGTCTTCTTTTGAGAAATGTCTATTCATATCCTTTGCCCACTTTTTGATGGGGTTGTTTGTTTTTTTCTTGTAAATTTGTTTGAGTTCTTTGTAGGTTCTGGATATTAGCCCTTTGTCAGATGAGTAGATTGCAAAAATTTTCTCCCATTCTGTAGGTTGCCTGTTCACTCTGATGGTAGTTTCTTTTGCTGTGCAGAAGCTCTTTAGTTTAATGAGATCCCATTTGTCAATTTTGGCTTTTGCTGCCGTTGCTTTTGGTGTTTTAGACATGAAGTCTTTGCCCATGCCTATGTCCTGAATGGTACTACCTAGGTTTTCCTCTAGGATTTTTATGGTATTAGGTCTAACATTTAAGTCTCTAATCCATCTTGAATTAATTTTCATATAAGGAGTAAGGAAAGGATCCAGTTTCAGCTTTCTACTTATGGCTAGCCAATTTTCCCAGCACCATTTATTAAATAGGGAATCCTTTCCCCATTTCTTGTTTCTCTCAGGTTTGTCAAAGATCAGATGGCTGTAGATGTGTGGTATTATTTCTGAGGACTCTGTTCTGTTCCATTGGTCTATATCTCTGTTTTGGTACCAGTACCATGCTGTTTTGGTTACTGTAGCCTTGTAGTATAGTTTGAAGTCAGGTAGCGTGATGCCTCCAGCTTTGTTCTTTTGACTTAGGATTGTCTTGGAGATGCGGGCTCTTTTTTGGTTCCATATGAACTTTAAAGCAGTTTTTTCCAATTCTGTGAAGAAACTCATTGGTAGCTTGATGGGGATGGCATTGAATCTATAAATTACCTTGGGCAGTATGGCCATTTTCACGATATTAATTCTTCCTATCCATGAGCATGGTATGTTCTTCCATTTGTTTGTGTCCTCTTTTATTTCACTGAGCAGTGGTTTGTAGTTCTCCTTGAAGAGGTCCTTTACATCCCTTGTAAGTTGGATTCCTAGGTATTTGATTCTCTTTGAAGCAATTGTGAATGGAAGTTCATTCCTGATTTGGCTCTCTGTTTGTCTGTTCCTGGTGTATAAGAATGCTTGTGATTTTTGCACATTAATTTTGTATCCTGAGACTTTGCTGAAGTTGCTTATCAGCTTAAGGAGATTTTGGGCGGAGACAATGGGGTTTTCTAAATATACAATCATGTCATCTGCAAAGAGGGACAATTTGATTTCTTCTTTTCCTAACTGAATACCCTTGATTTCTTTCTCTTGCCTAATTGCCCTAGCCAGAACTTCCAACACTATGTTGAATAGGAGTGGTGAGAGAGGGCATCCCTGTCTTGTGCCAGTTTTCAAAGGGAATTTTTCCAGTTTTTGCCCATTCAGTATGATATTGGCTGTGGGTTTGTCATAAATAGCTCTTATTATTTTGAGGTACGTTCCATCAATACCAAATTTATTGAGCGTTTTTAGCATGAAGGGCTGTTGAATTTTGTCAAAAGCCTTTTCTGCATCTATTGAGATAATCATGTGGTTTTTGTCTTTGGTTCTGTTTATATGCTGGATTATGTTTATTGATTTGCGAATGTTGAACCAGCCTTGCATCCCAGGGATGAAGCCCACTTGATCATGGTGGATAAGCTTTTTGATGTGTTGCTGAATCCGGTTTGCCAGTATTTTATTGAGGATTTTTGCATTGATGTTCATCAGGGATATTGGTCTAAAATTCTCTTTTTTTGTTGTGTCTCTGCCAGGCTTTGGTATCAGGATGATGTTGGCCTCATAAAATGAGTTAGGGAGGATTCCCTCTTTTTCTATTGATTGGAATAGTTTCAGAAGGAATGGTACCAACTCCTCCTTGTACCTGTGGTAGAATTCAGCTGTGAATCCATCTGGTCCTGGATTTTTTTTGGTTGGTAGGCTATTAATTATTGCCTCAATTTCAGAGCCTGCTATTGGTCTATTCAGGGATTCAACTTCTTCCTGGTTTAGTCTTGGAAGAGTGTAAGTGTCCAGGAAATTATCCATTTCTTCTAGGTTTTCCAGTTTATTTGCGTAGAGGTGTTTATAGTATTCTCTGATGGTAGTTTGTATTTCTGTGGGGTTGCTGGTGATATCCCCTTTATCACTTTTAATTGCGTCGATTTGATTCTTCTCTCTTTTCTTCTTTATTAGTCTTGCTAGTGGTCTGTCAATTTTGTTGATCTTTTCAAAAAACCAACTCCTGGATTCATTGATTTTTTGGAGGGTTTTTTGTGTCTCTATCTCTTTCAGTTCTGCTCTGATCTTAGTTATTTCTTGCCTTCTGCTAGCTTTCGAATGTGTTTGCTCTTGCTTCTCTAGTTCTTTTAATTGCGATGTTAGAGTGTCAATTTTAGATCTTTCCTGCTTTCTCTTGTGGGCATTTAGTGCTATAAATTTCCCTCTACACACTGCTTTAAATGTGTCCCAGAGATTCTGGTATGTTGTATCTTTGTTCTCATTGGTTTCAAAGAACATCTTTATTTCTGCCTTCATTTCGTTATGTACCCAGTAGTCATTCAGGAGCAGGTTGTTCAGTTTCCATGTAGTTGAGCGGTTTTGATTGAGTTTCTTAGTCCTGAGTTCTAGTTTGATTGCACTGTGGTCTGAGAGACAGTTTGTTATAATTTCTGTTCTTGTACATTTGCTGAGGAGTGCTTTACTTCCAATTGCGTGGTCAATTTTGGAGTAAGTACGATGTGGTGCTGAGAAGAATGTATATTCTGTTGATTTGGGGTGGAGAGTTCTATAGATGTCTATTAGGTCTGCTTGCTGCAGAGATGAGTTCAATTCCTGGATATCCTTGTTAACTTTCTGTCTCGTTGATCTGTCTAATGTTGACAGTGGAGTGTTGAAGTCTCCCATTATTATTGTATGGGAGTCTAAGTCTCTTTGTAAGTCTCTAAGGACTTGCTTTATGAATCTGGGTGCTCTTGTATTGGGTGCATATATATTTAGGATAGTTAGCTCTTCCTGTTGAATTGATCCCTTTACCATTATGTAATGGCCTTCTTTGTCTCTTTTGATCTTTGATGGTTTAAAGTCTGTTTTATCAGAGACTAGTATTGCAACCCCTGCTTTTTTTTGTTCTCAATTTGCTTGGTAAATCTTCCTCCATCCCTTTATTTTGAGCCTATGTATGTCTCTGCGTGTGAGATGGGTCTCCTGAATACAGCAGACTGATGGGTCTTGACTCTTTATCCAGTTTGCCAGTCTGTGTCTTTTCATTGGAGCATTTAGTCCATTTACATTTAAGGTTAAGATTGTTATGTGTGAACTTGATCCTGCCATTATGATATTAACTGGTTATTTTGCTCGTTAGTTGATTCAGTTTCTTCCTAGCCTCGATGGTCTTTACATTTTGGGCATGTTTTTGCAATGGCTGGTACCGGTTGTTCCTTTCCATGTTTAGTGCTTCCTTCAGGGTCTCTTGTAAGGCAGGCCTAGTGGTGACAAAATCTCTAAGCATTTGCTTATCTGTAAAGGATTTTATTTCTCCTTCACTTATGAAACTTAGTTTGGCTGGATATGAAATTCTGGGTTGAAAATTCTTTTCTTTAAGAATGTTGAATATTGGCCCCCACTCTCTTCTGGCTTGGAGAGTTTCTGCCGAGAGATCTGCTGTTAGTCTGATGGGCTTCCCTTTGTGGGTAACCCGACCTTTCTCTCTGGCTGCCCTTAAGATTTTTTCCTTCATTTCAACTTTGGTGAATCTGGCAATTATGTGTCTTGGAGTTGCTCTTCTCGAGGAGTATCTTTGTGGCGTTCTCTGTATTTCCTGGATTTGAATGTTGGCCTGCCCTACTAGGTTGGGGAAGTTCTCCTGGATGATATCCTGAAGAGTGTTTTCCAAGTTGGTTCCATTTTCCCCCTCACTTTCAGGCACCCCAATCAGATGTAGATTTGGTCTTTTTATATAATCCCATACTTCTTGCAGGCTTTGTTCATTTCTTTTTCTTCTTTTTTCTTTTGGTTTCTCTTCTCGCTTCATTTCATTCATTTGATCCTCAATCGCTGATACTCTTTCTTCCAGTTGATCGAGTCGGTTACTGAAGCTTGTGCATTTGTCACGTATTTCTCGTGTTATGGTTTTCATCTCTTTCATTTCGTTTAGGACCTTCTCTGCATTAATTACTCTAGCCATCAATTCTTCCACTTTTTTTCAAGATTTTTAGTTTCTTTGCGCTGGGTACGTAATTCCTCCTTTAGCTCTGAGAAATTTGATGGACTGAAGCCTTCTTCTCTCATCTCGTCAAAGTCATTCTCCGTCCAGCTTTGATCCGTTGCTGGCGATGAGCTGCGCTCCTTTGCCGGGGGAGATGTGCTCTTATTTTTTGAATTTCCAGCTTTTCTGCCCTGCTTTTTCCCCATCTTTGTGGTTTTATCTGCCTCTGGTCTTTGATGATGGTGATGTACTGATGGGGTTTTGGTGTAGGTGTCCTTCCTGTTTGATAGTTTTCCTTCTAACAGTCAGGACCCTCAGCTGTAGGTCTGTTGGAGATTGCTTGAGGTCCACTCCAGACCCTGTTTGCCTGGGTATCAGCAGCAGAGGCTGCAGGAGATAGAATATTTCTGAACAGCGAGTGTACCTGTCTGATTCTTGCTTTGGAAGCTTCCTCTCAGGGGTGTACTCCACCCTGTGAGGTGTGGGGTGTCAGACTGCCCCTAGTGGGGGATGTCTCCCAGTTAGGCTACTCAGGGGTCAGGCACCCACTTGAGCAGGGAGTCTGTCCCTTCTCAGATCTCAACCTCCGTGTTGGGAGATCCACTGCTCTCTTCAAAGCTGTCAGACAGAGTCGTTTGCATCTGCAGAGGTTTCTGCTACGTTTATTATTTACTGTGCCCTGTCCCCAGAGGTGGAGTCTACAGAGACAGGCAGGTTTCCTTGAGCTGCTGTGAGCTCCACCCAGTTCGAGCTTCCCAGCAGCTTTGTTTACCTACTTAAGCCTCAGCAATGGCGGGCGCCCCTCCCCCAGCCTGGCTGCTGCCTTGCCAGTAGATCACAGACTGCTGTGCTAGCAATGAGGGAGGCTCAGTGGGTGTGGGACCCTCCCGGCCAGGTGTGGGATATGATCTCCTGGTGTGCCTGTTTGCTTAAAGTGCAGTATTGGGGTGGGAGTTACCCGATTTTCCAGGTGTTGTGTGTCTCAGTTCCCCTGGCTAGGGAAAGGGATTCCCTTCCCCCTTGCGCTTCCCAGGTGAGGCAATGCCTCGCCCTGCTTCAGCTCTCGCTGGTTGGGCTGCAGCAGCTGACCAGCACTGATCATCCGGCACTCCCCAGTGAGATGAACCCAGTACCTCAGTTGAAAATGCAGAAATCACCGGTCTTCTGTGTCGCTCGCGCTGGGAGTTGGAGGCTGGAGCTGTTCCTCTTCGGCATCTTGCTCCGCCCCAGCTGATTCTTGAGCAATGAGTGTCTTTAGGCAAAAAGACACATGAAGGGAGAAAGACACACCAGGATGAGGAAACAAGTATACAAAAGGTATGGAAAAGTAACAGTGTCTGCTGTCTCTAATCAATAAAGAGGCCTTTGGCAAGACCGAGGTTCAGGCTGTGAAGGAGGGAACTGGCAATGGGACAGGAAAGCTATGTTGCTTTGACTCTCCCTATATATCATGATAACAGGTTTATGCTCTATCTTGGTGACTACTATGGACTGAATTGTATCCTCCTGAAAGTCATAGGTTAAAGCCCTAACCTCCAATGTGACTGTATTTGGAGCTAGGGCTTTTAGGAGGTGATTAAGGTTAAATGTGGTCATATGGTGGGGTCCTAATCCAATAGGATTGGTGTCCTTATGAGAAAAGGAGGACAGAGCAATGTCTCCCATTTGAGGACAGGCCATGTGAGGACACAGCAAAAGGTGGCCATCCACAAGCCAGGAAGAGAACCCTCACTAAAACTTGGCCATGCTGGCATCCTGATCTTAGACTTCCAGCCTCCAGAACTGTGAGAAAATGGATTTCTGTTATTTAAGCCATCAGCCTGTGATATTTTGCTATGGCAGTATGAGTGGATCAGGGCAGAAACCATCCACATGTTTAAGCAAGGGAATGATATTACAGAAATGCGTTTGAAATGCACTTATGTGGTAGAACAGTAGCTTAGGCAGTGGAGAGGGTCTTTGTTAGTCTGCAGACTAGGCAGTGAGTTGAGGATGCCGTAAGTTCAGATAGAGATCATGAAAATCTGGTCTAGGGCTGAGCAATTTGGAATATTTGGGTAGGAGGCACATTGATTGCTAGCATGGTAATAGAAAAGTTTTTTGGGTGTGTATGTAAAGTTTTGCATATATATATGAACTTATATAACGTTACATGTTACATATATAACTTATATCTAATATGCTAATATACACAATTTTATTATATAAAGATGGGAAGGAAAAAGGAATACTGTATGTAATAAACAAAAAGAAAAGTAAAACTTGTCATCTAAGAAGAAAGCCTAAAGGAACTTTGAGTGAGATCTTTCACTCTCTTGGCTGCTATAAAAGTTTACTAATTTATAACATAGGTGGGAGGTATGGGGGATGGCTCAGGGGAGGGGCATGAAAAAGAAGAATGGAGGAAAAGAATAAATGCAGTATAATTTCTAAGACTTTGAATATCACAAATGAGTCATGTAACTGGAATATCACTTTGTCTTCCAATAATTTCTACATAATTAGCCTATTCATATACACAAAAAGAGCACATGGCATATTCCAAAATGACACAAGACCTGTTTCAAACCCTAAAGAGGGAAGCTGAAGCTTGTCTTTGGTGCCATCCCCAGAGCTTTTTGGAAGGTCCTGGCCTACGCACCCAGCCAGCAATGACACAAGGCATGGAGCGCTGCCATCTCCTTTCACAATATTTCTTATATCTTTTCTTCCCTGTAAATTACACACTCTTCAAGTCTTTGCTGAGATAGATAATGCAGCTCCCATGTGAATTGAATACCCAGTGCCCTGCATGCATGAGTGTGTCAAGGCTAAACAGGTCTATTGTTCTTAAACAGTGCTGTTAGAGAATTGTATCCTTGTGCAGAATGATGCTGAAGAGATAAAAATATCTTTCATTTCTTTAGTGCCATGCCTCTTAAAGTGTGTTCCACATTTTGCAAACTATATATAGACTCAATTCATTACCCATCCTCATAAAATACAGCCAGAGCAGTGGCAGGCACATGCCAGATGTTTGACAATGGTTTAATAACAGAGGGAAGAATAAGTTAAATTGGATTCAGAAAACAGGAAATAGGATGTGGGGCACTAGGTAAAACTTTACTACTCATTCAACAGTATGTAGTGAGAGCCTACTGCTTACCTGGGTAAGAGCTGTGGACACAGCTGTGAACTAGAGAGGTGCTGTCCCTACCTTCATCGGGCTGCCAGGGTACCAGAGAAAATACAGGATTAGACACTTTTTACAGTAAAGTGTGATTCACATTAAGACACAAGAAATACAAGGCAACTTTGTCCTCGCTCCCTTTAAAGGAAGTCTTTTCCAGTTAGCCACTCTGGCATCACCACTCTTACTTTAACACAATGTTTGCATTTTGCATCCAACATGGTTGTAGAACGTATGTTGAAGGAAGTCTGTTCTGGAACCCAGAACCAAGTCTGGATGTGGAGTCTGGTTCTAGGGAAAACAAGGAGACAAGGGAAAGACATGAGTTCAGTAAGTTGGGGAAAGACTGAGGGCTCTCAGACTGAGTAGAATGAACACGAAGCAGTTTGAGGAAAAGTCAGAACCCATCACAGCAGAGAGGTCCACGCAGATCTCAGGATTGTCACTTGCTCACTTGTCTCCTTGGGGATGGTGACCCACCACTTGAAATCATCTGCCCTAACCCTGATGGCATTAAAGAGCACTTCCATATGTCTGCATGAGGAAAGGTGTGACCTCTGGAACAGAAGACAATGGGATTTTAGGATTCTGAGGAATCCTGGAGATCCACTGGCTCAAACCAGTCATTTAATACATGAAGAAAGGTGTGCCCAGGTTCATTAAAGGGCTACAATGATTAGCAGTGGCCAGGCCAGCACCACATCAAAAGGCTCACCAGACTCCCTCCATGAGGCCTCATCCTTGATGAATCAGGGGAGCAGACACCCTGCCCTTTGGGGGATGCTTCTGAAAGTTGAATATCTGGTTCTCTGATACTTTCCCTCTACAATGGAAAGACCAACTGCAGGGAACAGGGGTTAAGGTCTCGTAATCCACCTTCACAGAAGTAAGGAAGAAATCTGTTTCAGATAAACGAAAAAGAAATAGGCCAGAAGACTGTGACTGCCCAGGTCATAAAGGCTGCCACCCAGCGAGGACCTCTGACGACTCTCTGGAAGTGTACGGAGCTTGGAGTCCCTATTAACTTACCTACAACTGGAGAGTCAGGTTACCCTGAACTCCCAGTAGGAGGCTGTTCAAAATGTGTTAAATCCCTGGACAAAAGAGGTTTAACCAGTACTGGCAGGATATATGAAAAACAAAAAGGGAATGTGGTTTCTAATGTATCTCTGCAACAAATACTGTGAAGAGGCATTGAACAGGAAATTCTCTGTACATGATGACTGCCCGTCTCTTAAAGAGCCGCTCCCTCTCCTTGGTGATAATGGTGTCTCATGAACACAGAGTAACTGTGACAGGGAGCCTGGCCAGCATGGCTGTGGGGGAGATGGAGAAGGATAGGACAGTGGGGACACTGGGCCCAGATGGGGGCCCTGGACTGTTGCCTCAGCCTGCAGCTTTCCTGCAGGGCCCCAAGCAAGCTAACCTAGAAGGATGCATCTCTAATGGAAAGGAAGGGCCCAGGCAGATGCCATCCAGGGCAATTTCTCTTATTAAAATGCCATTGAGATGTTTTATAATCTTTTCTCACATACACACCTGTATATACCTCTTTCCAATTAGAGGATAAACTTTCCAGGAACAGGAATCCTCATAGTCATTCCCCATGTCTTTAAGTATCCAAAACAGGCCTTTGGACAAACTGAGGGAATAACACATGTTAGACAATGGGCTGACAGCTAGGAGGAAAGTCAGGAGAAAGTGGCGGTGAGCTGAGGTCTGCAGTGTGCCTGAATGCCAGCCTGCTCAGAGCACTCGACAGCCGTACCCCTCACTCTTGCACCGGGACCCAGAACCTTGCACATCACTCTCTTCGTCCCAGATCTCAAAAAACCCTGGGAGCAACTTACTGCCTCCAGGCAGCAAGGCTTGGAAGAGCAGGAGAGCAGGGCTTGGAAGCTGTCCGGGGGGGGGGGGGGGGGGGAGCCTTGCCCTCCTTTCACTTTTCACTTCTTGGCCAGCCAGCAGCAGAACCTGGGGCGGGCCGGCCTCCTCTGTAGGCTCCCGCCTCCATCTGGGCCACCCTGCTCCCGCTCGCCCGGCTGGCGGAGGTGGGGGGCGGGGCCAGGGGCTCACAGGACACAGCACTTGGCACTGGAGGCTTGGGGAGGGGGCTGGGGACTGATGGATTCGGCCTCCGGGCTCCACGCCTGGTGAAGAAACGCTGGAGAGGATGCCACCTGCTGGCATCCCACCGGCTTGCACGGTGGGCTCAAGAGACCTGGAGCCAGCCTGGATGTGCAGAAAACCGGAATTCGGGCGGTTTTCCAAGTTGCTGGCTTTCGGCTGTCTCTTTAGGGCTGCCGCCTCCACCGACTGTCCCCGGAGACCCCGTCCCCCGCGCGCCGCCCCACAGACGCGAAGGCTTCCAGCAGGGGCGGCGGTCTCTCTCCTTTCCCCTCTTGCAGCGCACTCCGAGGTCTAGGGACTCTCCGCGCTTCTCCATCAGGTGGAGCCGTCGGCTCCTCGCCGCCTCCCTCCTCCTCCCTCCTCGGGAGCGAACCGCGCGCAGGCAGCCTTGCAGCGCCAGGAGGCTAACCGAGCCCCCGGAGGAGGTGAGGCCGCGGGCAGCCGGGCGGAGATGGCGGGGCCGCCGTCGGGGCTGGCGCCAGAGCCCGACCGGCTGTGGGTCCTGCAGGTACTGCTCGCGTTCTCTGCCCCACGTGGTGGCTGCCTAAGATTGCCGTGGGTTTTCCGGCACTCAGGCTTGAGATGCCTCCTGGTCCTTTTAGAGGCGGGCAGCTCATCACTTAATCCAAGCTTTTTTTTTTTTTCTTTCTGCCGGAGACCGGAGGTTACAGGGAGGGAGCAGAGGGGAGTGGAGAGGGGAACAGGCCCAGCTGGCTGGGCGGTAGGGGTGAGGGGGGTACCTGGAGCCACTAAGGGGGCCATGAGGCCAGTGTTGGGGACCAACGGGAGAGCGAAACAAGATCCTTCCAACCTGGATCTCCCAGGCCCCCCTCTTCTTTCCAAGAGTGAGTGCGAGTGTGGAGTGCGCACGCCTGTACGTGTGCCTGATTATTGCGTATTGCACACTTCACTAGCCTTGTGACCCTGGTTTTGTAACAGTTCCCTCTGGGGCCGAATTAAGCAAATCTGGTCCCTGGGCCATTGAGGAATTAGCACTCAAAATTAAACAACAGCTTAAAGGATAAATCTTTAGTTAAAACATCAAATGTTGCTAAATTTGATGAAGAATCTGCATTCTAATATGTATCTTATTCACTGCAAGAATGGCACGCAGACACCTGAAATTTCTCCCCAACAACCCCACAGGCTTAATGGAAACCTAGTACTAAGGTGACGGCGCTATACATAGTTATTTTCAGTCTTAATGTGTTATTTGGCATATGTTATTGAAAATTATTCCTCATCTCCTGTGTGTGTTTCTGATTTGCCTCTTCCATTTATTGCATGATCTCTTATACCAGGCTAATGGACTCAGGCTGAGCTGACACTGCTTCAGTAACTTGTTTGTTAATTTAGCTAATGGGTTGCCTCTTCTGTGTCCTCTTAGCTTCTGTTGCTCAGCATTTCTTTTTCTCCCCCCCCAAAGTTTGCTTACAAATTTCCCTTTGATATGTTTAACAACCTCTAAGCGATGCAGTTAAACTATTAAGTTAAGAATAGAAAAGTCAACAAAGCAGACACCTACCAATTTGTAGATCTTTGGTGTCAACTACCAGGTATCAGCTCCTACTAGCACACTTCTATATGCCTCTGCTTCTTTCTTCTTGTTCACAAATACCAAGGGATAATTTCTTAAAGTTAACATTCACATGGAAACTTGGAGTTGGAATGTGCCTGGTAGTCAGCAGAGTCCTCAAAAGGTGTGCTACTGAAGGAGGAAAGGCTAAGAGTTTCCAGAAGGCCTCCCCAAGGTCCAGGGACTGAAGAAAGCAATGATTGATTTTAGAATTGAACGCTAAATGGCACATGTCAGGGGAGCCTCTTTCATTTCCTCTCCTCTCTCTTCGCCTCTCTTTCTCACACCGCATAACATTGAATATTTTTCTGTGTTGCTTTGTTACGTCCTTAGAGTTTGTATCTTCTGTGTATACTCTGCTTGCACACTAGATTATGAGCTTCTGAAGGCATGGTCTGTGCCTATTATTTTACTTCCCTCCATGGCCTGTTTATACCAAGCATGCCTAAATGTCTATTAAGTAAATAGACCCAGATAAATTCATGTTGGTATCCTGGAGGAAATCGAGTTTGATTTGAGAGTGGAGTGTGAATTTCATGACAGGTAAAAGACTTGAAGATCCTTAGGAAGCGGTTGCCTATGACCTTGGCCTCTCCTTCGCAATTGGACTCACAGCACCTCTTGGAGAAAACACAGGCTCAGAGTGATGGAGCGCTCATTAGAGAGGCTCTGAATGCAAAGACAGGCTGCTCTCCTGTCCTCGTTAGGAAATGCACAAACCAGGATAATAATAATAAATGGGTGTGTGTCACAAACCTACTTGCCTTTCCTTTAGTTCCTGCATTTTGTCTTCCAGGAGTAGTGCAAAGCAAACTAAGATCCAAATGTTCAGGTTTTATTACCTACCTCCCCCCTCCACCTACCCACCCACAGGAAACTCTCAGAAATGCAAAGCATGCTTATCTCTCCTCCAACTCTGAGCCTCCCGCTGCACACATTGGCCAAGTCCTTCCTAGGGAAAGATGCACACCCCCCCTTCCTAGTTCCCTTTCAGCCTAGTTTCCAGTTCCTGTGCAAAGGCAGGGCATGCATGTTTTTGTGCACATGCATGCATATACCCATCCTTAACTTCACTGTTAAACAGGATGCCGTGTGGACAAAAAGTCACAGCTCCGCTGCAAGCTCAAGATGCCTTTTGGTCAATAATGACGACAAAAGCTGAATTTTTCCCTATTTAGGGAAAAGAAAGAACACAGCCTTTTCCCCCACTGTCCGTTTTGCATAGATCTCTTTTTTTTCCGACTGTTTCCTCTTTAATTATGACCTGTCTCCCCTCCCTCTCCCCTCGCCTCAGCTTCAGTGAAAGGAGTCCTTCTGTCACTCGTCACTAGCTCGCTCGCTCACTGTGGGAGGAGCCCGCCTGAGGAAGCCGTGTGCCTGGGATGCCAAGAGCCAGAGAATGGATCTGCTCCGAGTGGGGACATTGCTGACAATCCCGGCTTCCCGAGGCGGCTGAAAACAGGCAGTTTGTGTCTGCTGGCTGTAGATACCCAGAGGCACAGAGACCGAAGCCACCCGGAGGGACCCACGGACGGACAGATGGTAGGCGCGAACCCGAGAGGACCGGCGGAGGCTGAGAACCGAGAGCCGCCAAGGAAGAGAAACTAACTGCATACCCAAGTTACCCCGCCGGCTTTCCTTCGCTGCGCTAAGGAATGAAACCTTTCCAGCTCGACCTGCTCTTCATCTGCTTCTTCCTTTTCAGTCAAGGTAGGACCCCTGCGCTGCTGGAGTTGGAAGAAAGTCGGCTGGGTTGTCAGGGCGCGGGAGGCTGTGGGCAGGAATGTGGGCAGGCTTCGGGAACTCGGACTGATGGATGCGTCTCTCGGTGCCGGGCTGAGATGCCCTGGCATTGCCTCTTTGCCTTTGCAAATGCAACAAAATGGTACTGTTTATTTTCCTTTGGAAAGAAGGGGTATGGGAGGGGAGGGGAATGACTTTCTCCTTTCACTTGTCAATATCCAGCTCAAACTCTCCAATGCAAATGAGTTCTTTATGCTTCTGGTATGTTAATTAGGTAGTATCTCTGTGGTTATGCCACTCTGAACTTCTGGGCACCTCCTCTCCTTCAGACCCAGGCCAGGGAAGGAGATGGCAGGGAGGGGGAGCTTGGTTTAGGTGAATATTTCAGCTTGAATAGGGTCTGACTTGCACAAGTGTATTCGAAAGCGAATGTGTGTGGTTTGCACTGTTGAAAAGGGGGTTGCAATTACAGAATGCATTGTGGGGGGTAATTTGCAGTGCTTGGGAAAAGCTTGTAAAGAGTTTCATTGAACGTCAATGAGTTCTCTAAATTAGGTTGAATTCTGAATCCTACACAGGACTGAATTCAGGGTATAAAATGAAATTTCGCCCGTGGTGCTGATTGTTTCTTTTCTGCAGCCTAGCAGGGGCAGAGAAGCAGGTGGACTCTCCAGAAAGAACTTTGCCACCTCTAGGCTCCTTGCCACTGGGAGCCCTGGGGCTGGTAGTGGTGCAGGAAGGAGAGGGAAATTCGGGAGAGGGAATGTGAGTGCCTATTTAGAGAAAGGCATCAAAAGTCACCTGTGGAATTGAGTTTGAAGGGGCAAGTACATGTGTTCCTTCCCACTCTTTTGGAATGCCAATGCACCTCTGCCATCTGAGGCTGCATTTATGCCAGCCAACACAGCTCTTAGAGGTGCAAGACTCTCAGAAAAAAATCCACAACAGAGCACGTCCATCTGTTGATTAAATGAAGGGTAAAAGTTTTCGAGAAAGCAAAGCACCTCCAAGGGTGGCTGGCTTTGCAAGCAAACAGCATGTCTTCTGTTTCTCCCCTGTCGGGGAGAAGCCAAATGTAAGCAAAAACCTGGCTTCCTTCTTCTGTTCTCCCACCAGTACTTGTGGTCACTGCAGATTTTCTCCTTATCTGTGCAATTCAAACTTTGCTTCTGGCCCTCCTGATGAAACCGAAGGGGCCCCTTCTTCGTATTTGTATGTGCATACTAATGCCTGTGTATAATGATAATAATGTATGTACACATACACACACACACACTCATATATTCATATGGTTGTGTGCTTCTCACCAGGGCTCCCTACAGCAGCAGGAAGATAAATTGCCTTCCCCAGAGTTTCAGGCTGAATGAATAAGAACTATCTCAGAACACTGGTATAAAGACAGGTTCAGTTATATCACCATTTTGTAAGATTACCCTCTTTCTTGCATGTGTGTGTGCTTGCTTATGAGCGCGCACACACACACACACACACACACACTCGCTCACTCCCATTCTTTGCTTCTTACCAGTTCACTCAGGAAGTTTCAATATAGAACCCCTGAGAGAAGGAAGGAATCTTCCAACCAACCCCCCATAAACACACAAACTCACATTTGCATGGGACCAGTGCATACTCTAATCAGTCTTTTTTGTGTTTAGAAGCTTGATCCGTGATACTTACCTAGATTGGCATAAGAAGGCTATAGGTGTCTAAGTATCCCTGTGGCTGTCTGAATCATTACAGTGTACATCTTCTGTTGTGCTTATTTCTTTCTTGGTCTGGAGATGTTTCTTGACTGCTTCATGTGAATCTTTAAATATTTACCTATGGAGGTTAAATGCTCTATTTTATCTACCCTGAGTCCTGAGAGCGCTAGGAAGAAACCATAACATCATGCAGTTCTTAATGCCTTGTGCTCCTGGAGTATTCTGAGCTTGGCCGTCACTGTCCACCCTACCAAATGGTAGATACCTGGTCCAGAGGCTGGAAAACAGGTCTAAACAAAGATTAGGAGACCCAAGTGGACATGGCTGGTCAGATACCCTGCATCCCTGTACATGGTGTGTTTCTTGAATAGACAGCCTCTGACTACAGGAATTAAGGGGTCAAGCCATCAAGTGAGAAGGTGTTTTATGGACTTCACTGCAATATGATGTGGTTATCTTTTGCCTTGATCTGTGGACATTTGTTTGTGTGGGTGTTGTTTTGAGCATTATGAATTCCCCAGAGGATTCTATTTGACCATCTTCACATATATGCTTAGCTCATGTACTGTGCCCCACCCCTACCCAGTGTCATGCATTCATCAACTTATTGGATAGAACGCATCCATGTCTAACAGGTCATAGGAGGTCCAGCCCACATGGCTCTACATGGCTTCCACTCTCATGCCCCGGACTGAGGTCTGAGGTTACACCCCTACCTGGCAGTCTCACAGAGCCAACTGCTTGACCCCTGCCTCCTGCATGCTGGGATGCCTCTCCCAGGAAATGCAAAGAGACTCAAGGGATGGCCTTTCCCTCAGAGACAACAAATGTCCAGGGTTGTTTTTAGTGCCTTATCTGGCACTCCGATGACATGGCCATCTGCTGTCCAACACCTCTCACAGTGGGAATCTGCGTGGCACTGAGGAGTTTCTGGGAACACGATTCCCAAGCTCCATGCTCCCAGTATCTTGGTCCCCGTGCAGAGACAGTGCTCCAAGCAGTGCTCTCAAGATACAAATAAACTCTTAAAGTCCGTTCCAGTCATCCTTTTCTTCCTAATTTGTCAAATATTTATTTACCTTTACTTTTTTTCATAACCCTTTAGAGAGACAGAGAACAGAAATCAACGTATAATTAATATCAGTAATATGGTGGGTCCCTATTCTTTGAAAGTTTGGGCTTTTCATGTAGATTGAGATCAAGTATTTCTTTATCTTTCTTAAGGTGGCGGTAGTAAGGCTAAATAACATTCCTCCCGATTCCACCCCTGCCAGCGTCCCTGGGCCTGGCTCCCAACGAGGGAATGGAGAGCTGCCAGTGTGTACTGTTTGTGGGCTTCTCCCTTTCTGGAGATACCTCTTCCCTCAGCTGTCAGGACGGTTGTGCTTTGTTCAAAGAGGGATAATGTCACAGCACAATTTCCCTCCTGCTGAGAATAGTCATGTTCTGCCCCTGGGTGAAAAAATAATCGATTATCTTGTCATCCATAAACTTAGAACTTGCTATATTTTTTCCCCTTTATCATTTCACTTCAGCCACAACTATTTCCTTCCATGCCCTCCTTAAGCTTCAAGCCCCATCCCATCCAGCCTGCACATGCACATCTTAGGTAGCTTGAAGGGAATAAGGTCCTAGAGGACTGATGCTCCCTGCCTCCAGGGAGATCTCCGATCTCCACTTCTGAGACAGGGGAGACACAGTAGCCAGAACTTGGCACCTTCTACTCCAGACACTCGTAAGAAAGGTGTTCTTTCCCTCGCTCTCTGGCATTTTGCTCTGGCATTCCTAGAGTGTCCTGCCTGCCTTGTGATTTTGCGGTTCTGAAGGTTCTAATTCTGCTGAACCCAGATATCTTGGCTTTGCCTGCACACTGTACTCTATTGGGGTAAAAGTGAAAACTTGCATTGATCTGTTAATGGCATCCCTGGGCTAAGGATGCATTTGAGGTACCATCTCCCTACTGGGAAGAATCTAAGCAGCCCACTTGCTCTCCTGCCTGGCTGGGAACACCAAAAGGGGCGGTCAGTGGCTGTCAGTGGCTGGCAGAGGGCAGAGGGTCATGGTGATCTGAATCTCCTAGGGAATAGAAAGGTGTCTAGTAGACAGAAAGGTAAAACAGAGTGAGTGGAGGGAGCAAGCCAGGGTAAAGGGAGCCATGGAGATGACAAGAAGCATGGAAAGGGAGGAGCCACTGCAAGAGGCTTGAACTAGCAAGGAGTTCCCTTGGGAGGGCCAAGGTGGGGGAGGCATCGGAAGAGAGCCTGAACACATCAGAGGTGGCCTAAGGAATGGAGCGATCATAGAGGGTACAGGCAGAGAAGGAATCAGGAAACAAAGTGGGGAATGAACAGCAACTTTGGAAACACTTACACTCACTCAGAAATGTCATAAAACAAAAGATGAGGGAAGTAATGTGTGTTTCTCCCTCCTACCAGAACCCCTAGTGGGATGACGTCTTGTCTAGAGGAAGAAGAATCAGTTCTTTTGTGCCGGAAGGTCAATGCACAGCTGCCAAGGGTGTGGGACCACTTCTTTAACAGATCTTTGGGTGGGGGAACTGGGGCATGTCTGTTGGAAATGGGGGTGGCTGCGTGTCTATGTCTCAGTAGGGAGTCCTCAGTTACCAGCCAGACCTATTGAGGATGGAAAAGAAGCTCCCTAGGGGAAGGACGGGTGGGGTGGGGTCAAGGCCTTCACATTGCTCTAAGAGGATACCATGGGGTCCCTCTCTTGGGTGTACAGAGAAGGATTTGGCTTGGAACAGGCAGCCACAAGCTAGGCATGGTACCAAGGAGCAGCCCTGCCTGGTGTGTGCCTGTGTTGGTGGAAGCCAGGGCCAGCAGGAGATGGGGTGGAGCAGGAGATTAGGCCTGAAGATGCAATTTCTCTTTTTTGTTCAGCCCAGTGGGGGTGACTTAGGCAGCATTATATTGCAGACCCAAAAAAGCACATGAATAATCCAGAGCGAATTGAAGAGATTTCAATGGCAAAATAATAACAATACTAATGATACCTTTGATTTGCGGAGTACTTTTCTTCCAAGGAGATAAAAAGATAAACTGTTTTGGAAACATGGATAAGGAAAAGAAAATTGCCCATAATGGAGGAGTGAGGAGGAGGGCCAAAAGCACTGGTTTTATGGTCTTGACATATATGGGGGGTGCTAAGGGGGCTAGAGGGGCATAGGCATTATTTTGTAGCTACAGTCCTTATCCTTGTAAGTTGTTGAGATGACCTTAGGTAAAAAAAACAGTGCAGGCATTTTTTATTGGGGTCCATCAAGAAACAGACAGGCACTGAACTTGTCCTGTGCGTGGAAAGAGGGGTGTTCTAATTCATCAGTGGAGAAGGTCAGTAAGATCATGAGCATACTGGAATGCACACTGCAACTCTCCCCACCACAGTGATCTTGACTTTAATGGTGGTGCTTGCAGCAGAGTGATTGGAGCTCCAGTCTTGCCTCAAGGCCAGGAGACATCCCAGCATTCTCGGAGCAGGGTCGGTGGGAGCAGCTGCTCTGGGGGCTAACTGTTCCCTTGGATTTCATATCCCATCACAGCTATTCATAAGGGAGTGAGCAGCAAAGCCAGCCAGTATATTGTGCCCAGGTTGTAATCGCTTCATCCTGTATTCCAAGTAGAGTGGGATTTTATTTCCAGTTAGAGGAATGATGTGAGAATCGACTGCATCGAGACACAGTACTGTTCCATACGTCATTGCATGTCATTTTCTTTTCCCAAGAGAACGTCAGAATTTACCCAGTTAGAAGTGCATGTCAAGTAAGAATATAGATACCTTATAGATCATCAGAATACTTCTCTCACGGTCGGGGAAGGGGTGCTATGTTCTGCCATCTGCCAAAGCTTTATTATGAAGCACGGAAGGGCTTCAGTCCTCCCAGAAAGCACTGTGTCATACAGCCAAGGGTCACAAGAGGGTGGGGGATCTTCTCCCTCATTGAACCTCCCCCAACTGCACGTTAACTTTCATTCACTCAAAGCTTCTAACCCACTGAAGGAACTAGGACCATTATGCTTTTTAATTCTTTCTCTTCTCTCCCAGTGGTAAAAATGAGTATTCTGGCTGTATACTTCTAGAAGTTGGTAAATGTCAATATTGGATAAGTGTTTCCTTTATATCACTGCAATTTAGCATAAGCTGCTTGGAAACAAATGTCTTCGGTAAGCATACAATGTTTCAGTGAGTACACAGTCAACACCACTATGAACATTAAATAAATGTCAGCTATTCCTTGGCATACTTGGTAACAAGTTAAAGCCATGGAAATAGTGGCCAGCACAGGTGAATCTGCTCTGTGCCAAGCTGTTCTGTTGGGGCATGAAGGGTGGAAAGAGGAAGTCATCCTTCTTCTCCTTGGAAATAACTGCAAAGGAAGCAACCAAACATAGACACCTGCCTGCATCCCCTGGACAGGTTTTTCCTGGCATCTGGAAGCCTTCCCATGCCCTCCTGACCCCCTTACTGAACACACACACACATACACACACACACATCCCACTTAATGTTGTATCAGTGTGATATCTCCAGAACTTACAAGAAATCAGCCACTTTCCTCAAATGGGAGCTATGCTCTCACCCTACTCTTTGCCTGTCTTCATAGGCAAAGCAAAGTAGATTTATCTGAGGCTGATTGTTTTTTGACAATTGAAACTAAAACTGCAGTGGATGGCCTATGTATGTCAGTATCAGAAAGGATGTGTGCGTATCATGCTGAATTATCTAGATGGTCTGCTCACTTGGCCTGTATTCACTGGATGGTTGTTGCAAGTTCAGATTCTTTGTAACTTATGCCTAGACGACTGAAATTTGAAATCTGAGGCCAGGAGTTGCAGCAATAACAAACAAACATCACTGTCACTATTCCACATTTTTCCCCGGGGGCTCCACATAGTCTGGTGTCTCAGTGGGTGAAATATACTGCTCCTTCCTTTGTGATCAAATACCATTTTATGACACTGAGGCTCAGCCCTTGGCCACTCAGCCAGCACTCACTGTGGGCCTCCTATGCAGCAGGCACTGTGCTGGGGCTTTTGATGCAAAGATAATGAAGATAATATTTCTGCCCCAGAGCTCTTAGTCTGGTTGGGGAGCAGACACTTCCATTAAGGTTACAACATGTTGGGCTCAGAGCTGTCAGAGTGTTCTGAAAACAGGTGGATCAGCAAAGATATCAGAAAAGGTTGCAAGAGGAGATGATGACATCGTGCTTGATATTATAGGATGCTCAAGAGTTCTCTAAATGAAGCATGAAAAGAGATTTCCAGTCTCCTACATACCTTACAGTAATTGCAAATACAAGAAGGCAGTACAGAATGTGGTATGTTCAGAAGCCATGGCAGTATGAGTGGCTAGAGTGCTACTGTGTTAGGGAAGTGGGAGAGGAAGCTTGGGAAGGGAAGAGTCCACTTGTGAATGGCCATGGGTACCATTATACATCTTTTGAGGATGGATTGAGAGAATTAAGTAAACACCTGAGAAACATTGCTAGTAGCCTATTGGTTTGTGGTCCTCTCTAAGGGGGTTTAGGGATCAACATGTTATTTTTACTTCTTATTATTTCTTTTGTTTCACATGGGGCTAAAAAATGTAAAATTGAACGGAAATATACCTTTTCATCTTTCTTTCTAGCTGATGGTTGAAGTGAGCAAGAGAATAAGTATAGGGGGATCTGACCTTAATGGTTAGTCTACATTCCACAGAGGAGGCACAGAAGGATGGTAGGTAGATGAATGCCAGAGCGATGTGTTAGCTAAAGAAGGTGGAAGAGAAGAAAAAAGATCATGGAAGCACACAGAGGCAGGACTGCTGGCTGCATACTGGACTTGAGCAGACAGCGTGCATTGAGGAATGGGATTTGCCAGTTTGTGGGTCTGCTTGAAGGCTAGTCAGAGACGCAGGCAGCCTAACATTGAAGATGAGTGCTAACCAGAAGGGGAAACAGCACTGAATCAGGTGAGCACAAAAACCTAGGGACATTTTGCTGATGATGTGTTTCTTGTTCTCAAGAGGAAGCTAAGTTATACTGGCTTTAGGGAAACCAAGGTTACAAGTTAAATGATTCTACTCAGAAGATGTTGGAAATGTTTTACAAGGCTACCCTTCATTTAAGATTAGAGAATGTCATCAGATCTACCTGTATGTTCCACACTTTGGCCTGTTCTCTTCAGGAACTGGTGAAGGCTAGCAGGACAAGCTCAATGGTGAAGCAAAACCCCGATTGTTCCGCAAGAAATCGACGGTGTTATTTCCATGACTGCGGATATGTAAGTCTCATGTCTAAGGCTGGCCCACCGAACAGTCTCTTATTGCTGAGAGTGTTCTGACTCACAGTGGAATTCAGGCCATCAGGAATGTAGGAGTCAATTCCTAAGAAATGGGTTACAGAGTAGACTAGATGACGTCCAAAGTCTCTCCAACTGTAAGATTCTCTGAATATTATCTCTTAGCAACAATCTATTTATTTTGGATGACACATTTCTAGGGGGTAGGTGATGCATTCTATTTGCTCTTTGCCAGCAAATTTTCTTGTAGGTGCCTGGCAAATTCTTTTGGTTGTTGAGGGTGTTGTTAGTCGTGGCAGTAATTATGTTCTTATGATGATGGTGATGATAACTAGCATTTGTATAAAGCTTCATAAGTTGCAGAGTGACTTTTGCAAGCACTACCTCATTTCATCAGCAGAAGTAACGAGAAGTGGGCAATAATGCTGTCATACCCCCAGAGAGGTTACTTTGCTTGACTAAAGTCATTTTCAGTCTGGTTCACTTATTCATGTGCCTTGATGCTCCTCAAGATACTGGTAGATCCAGCTGTTCCACATCAACACTAAAAAATGCAGGAGAGTATCCTAAGCTGTGATGTCGTAAGACAGGTCGTGGTCTTATAATTTGTGGCAATCCCCAGTGTCTAGGCCTGGAAAAGGATTTTAGGGAGTTTTCCTATGAAAATCATGGAACTGAATCCCAGGTCTGACCTTTGAACAAGGATGTAGCATCGTAGCTCGATTTTTTTTTAATTCCATACTCTTTCTGAGTCAGTTTCTTTACCTTTCTGGCATTCAGCTTTACCTCGGGTACAAAGTTTCCAGAGGAAATAACAGGCCAGGCTTTGGGGCTGAAGAGTAATTAAGGACTTACTCCTGGAATAGCTCCGTTTGTGGCTGTTCTGACTGATAATAATAGTAATAATAATAATAATAATAATAAAGGAGACGAAGGCAGGGACTTTGCTTCTCTTAATCGGTTGATTAAAATCCAAGTCTTTTATCACCCCTGGTATCTAGCACACTGTTGGGCACATAGAAGGCTGTGAATAAGTGTGGAAATATTGGAATGAAATGAGGGGTAATGAGAAGCCAGCAGTGCTTATGACATCAGCACATGCTAAGAGGGCCCCTGGCAGGAGGCAGAAGAACCTGACTAAGTGAAGTGTGGACGTGCCCTGCAGGAAGTTGTTCCTTTCTGGAAGGCCTTGAATGTCCTTTGGGTCACCAGAGACAACGCCAAGAGAAACATCCTCTGCCAAGCCACCCACTGCTCAGCTTCCACAGGAAACCATCGCGTCCTTCTGTTCTTTAATGCATGTCAGTGCCCATTTCTGTCAGTCACCTGCGAATGTCACAGGTGACTCGGCTCTGGTGCACAGTGACAGTCCACCTGTCACCCTTGGCAATGCTGGGAGCAATGACAGCTTCAGAGTAACACTGGGGCCCGGTTGGTTCATTGCACAGGAAGCTTAGCACATTCATCCGGGAGTGATTCCCACCCTTCCCTGCCTCACTGACCTTGTGGCAAAGAAAGCAAAACCACCACTGAATCCCTCAGTGGTTGCGTTCCCTAAATCCTAGGACCTGCACTTTCCTGCGTCTTGCTAGAGGACGCTGGGGTCCACCCCACATTCACAAGGAGTTCTGTTTCTTCAGGGAATGCCCTCTGAAGCCTTTTTCTTACATAGGAAGCTGCACCTGAGTGAGGGGCAACTGCAGAGGCAGAGACGAGCTGTTCTTTTGAAGCCGCACCAGGGGCTGGGGCACTGTTTTGGGCCCTGACGCCAGGTGAAGGCTGCAGTGCTTCAGCCAGCCTGATGGTGGCAGCAGCAGCGCTTGCAAAGCCCTGAGCCCGCCCAGAGCGAGCGGAGCCGGGGAGGTCCTTTAGGACTGGGAAGGGGGAAGCCTAGTGGCCGCAGGGGGCTGGGAAGGGACGAGAGGGATCGGTGGGCTCTCCTCCTCCCTCTGGGTGGTGAGGGCAACGTTACAGATGGGGCAGCTCTCGCAGGAGGCGGATCCTCTCTCCTGATTCTGCAGGGTGTGAGGGTGGAGTGTTCGGGGGCGTCCGGATGAAGGGTGGCAGCAGCTAAGGGGGTACAATTGAAAATGCTCAGAGGGGCTTGAGAGAGCTTCAAAGAGAGGGAGTGAGGAAGCTCAGCCCACCGCACGGGTTTCCCTGCCACAGGGATGATGTTTCTGTCCTGTATGTGAAGGTGAGTCCTCCCCAGCAGGGGGACCGCCAGCCCGGAGCCCCTGCCTCCCTACAGCCGCCTCCAGGGCTGTGCCCGCTGCCCCCTCCAGGCGTTTTCCCTTCCACAAGGAGTGATTCCAGCCTTCCAGGGTCAGGGAGCCAGTATTTCTGCTGTCATTCCCCGCCAATGCTGAAAACCCAAAACAAACAGATGCTAAAACGAGGCTTCATTATCCCTGATTATTCCTGATCTCCTGGGCAGGCTGTGGAGGTGCTACTCTGTTTTCACCTCTGGATGGAATTACTAATTTCCAGCGACACCATTAGAAAAAACCACCACGATCATGGCTGTTTGAACATCCTTCCAGACCAGATAACAGGATCCTGGCCGCAGGCCCCGGAAACGATGGCCTTCATGCTACAGGAGAGACACCAGGGGAACTCTCTTGGCCCTAAGACTTCATCAAGCCTCTCTTTACCTCCAAGGGGATGGCGGCTCGCCTTTTTTGCCACTTGATAATTATGATGAGATGTGTCTGAAATCCCAGAGTTGATCCATAGTCAGCGTGAACTAAAATAGCGGGAATAGAGTGAAGGAAAGGTGCGGCCACCATTGGAACAATCCACTCCCTTGTCTGCAGCCTGAGTGGTTGGTGGAGCTGGCGGTTTATGTTACCTTTGGCCTTTCATTCGGTTTTGGTTGCTGGAGGGATTTTCTACCAGGTGTGCTGAGACCCGAGCAGCTTCCCTCACCTGATTCACCATCAGATTCCCTTGCTGCTCTCTCTGCATCAGGGTGAGCTACCACTGCTCCCGTTGTCCCCACAGTGCCAGCCTTTCTGGGTAGTGGAGTTGGGCTGAGGGCAGGATTGCTGTCTTCATTTTACTGATAGTTCTACCAGCAAATGCCAGGTGACTTCTTCGGCATCTCTAGTAGAAAAGAAAACTTTTTGCCTAAGTTTTACAAAGCCTTATTTCAAACTGCAGAGTTGATGCTACATGGGTCGAAGAGGAAACTTAGAGCTGCATAGTTTGAGAATTTACTAAAAACAATAGGGACTGAGCTCCTCCTCAAATTAAAAGATGTTGTACCAACGAGGCGTGTGACCTTGGCCCTGCTGCCCCCTGATCCCTTGATGTGGCCACTTTTCCTCTTTCTCCTTTCACCAAGAGCTGCATTGGTGTTTTGGGATCCCTTAATAGAAAGCTGAACTGGGGAGGGAGGAGAGTGGTGAGAAAAAAATCAAAACCTGTAATAGTTTCCGTATGCTGGCCTCAGCATGTTTCTTTACCCCCAAAGACTTGTGATTGCTGAATGGGGACCAGCCACGGGGAGATGGTACTGAGGCCTATGGCTAGGTCCTCTGCTGAGCTTTGCATGCATTTGCTTATTACATCCCCTAGCAATCTAATAAAGCAGGGATCCTTAGACCCATTTGCTGATGAAAACTACGGAGGCTTAGACAGATTCAGTAACTTGCCTGAAAGTCATACGACTGGAGAGTCAACAGACCTGCCAATCAAACACCCGTGTGCAGACCCCTTAAAGCCCTTGCTGCTACTCTGTTCAGGAGCCGCCTCCAGGCCTGTGCCCAGCTGTGCCCGCGACATGGCTATTGAGGCACCAGTATTTCTGAAATTCTATTTTCTGAAATTCTTCAGGAAGGATTTCAGAAATACTGGTGCCTGGACAGCTGTGTGACTATCAGCAAGCCACAGAAACCCGTGCCCTGGCCGGTGGGTCCCCTCCTTCATAACTTATAGGATTTGGGACAGAGAGCTGATAAAAAAGGAAGAAAACCTCTTCCCCAAAACCAAAACCGACAAGCATTTGAGAAGCTTTCCTCCAGGGCTAGTGACTGCTCTCTGCCTCCACAACCCACTTCCAGTGTAGCTTAACATTTTGAAAGCCAAATGCTAATTTCTTAAAAAGAATTCCTCACCACCTAATTTTCCCTCAGTGGATTAAAAAATAAATAAATAAATCCCATTCTGCTTAGGGAGAGTTTAGCCTTGTGGTAGCTGTGTGCTGGAAGAATGGAGCTACTCTACATAAAAAGGTGTTCCAAGACTTCAAAACCCTCCTTTTTGTCAAGTCTAGAATAGTAAAAATATCAGGAGACTACATGTTTCTGAAATGATTAATAATGGTCATTAGGGGGAAATGAAAAGACTCTTGGAATGTAGGAGAGCCTGAGTGTCATACAGCCTATGATTCTTTTCACTTTGGCCTCAGCTGGTACAACTTACCTTGTGTCAGAAATCATTTCAGAAGATGGCACGTATCTACCCAGGCCATGCTTAAAATTGTAATATTGGTTTAAGATAGATACTTATGATAAACTAGCAAAACATGAAAGTTCTTTGAAGTTTTCAAAGCTCCTTTAGATCGAATCAGAGCAATACAGAGGAGGAATGCAAGGAAGATAGATCTCTGCATAGAATACTTCAAATGCCTTCTTTTTACTTCAGTGGGACCTGCCATCATTATCAACAGAGCCTTAGCAGCTGATGCCAGGGCTCCAAATCCATATAGATGCCCCTTTCTCTGGGCATGAGCTTTGCTTTGGGTGTTCTCTTCGTCAGATTGGGGCTGAGGTTTTTGCAGAGAGAAATCCATACGTTATAGGTGAAAACAACTGAATACTGGAACTGTTCAGAATCAAGACATACCAACCAGAAAATCTGAACATTTACCTCACCTGTTTATTTGTGAAAATAACAGGAAATCTACCTTTCATTCTTATTATCAACAAATATTCTAAGATCCGTACCATTGAATTCATGCCAAGGAAAGTTTGAAAATACATAGACTGTTGTATTTTTTAGTTAAATTGTCTTAGTCTTGTTAGTTGTTGACTTTATGCATACGATATAGACTCTGCTAGATTTGCTCACTCACAATTGCAATGGAAAAGGAATCTTTGTGGGTCAGTGTATCCCCCTAATTCTAGGTGTGGACTCCCTTTATGTGTTCCTGACAGGTAATTATCTCACATATCAAGGAAGTATTAGGGTCTTTCTATGGTTTCTGGGTTATTTGAGCTCATAGATTCTCTATCACCGTGGTTCTTCAAGTGTGGTCTGCAGGTCAACTTGGAAATTGTTAGAAATCCCCATTTTTGGGTCCTAGCCCAGACCTTCTACATCAGAAGGGACTTGACCTAGCAGCCAGTTATACTGAGCCCACCAGCTGCTCCTGAGGCCTGCTCAGCTTTGAGCACAGGTGCCATCAAGGCTGAGTCTTGCTTGCCTTACAGTGTCCCCTCACTTTCACCTCCATGTGGACACTACTGATAGTAAGTCTACAAGGGAGTCGAAAGTCACTTTCTAATCAGAGAATTTAAGGTGACTCATGGGAGCTGCCTCTCGTGTTTTCATGTTACATCAGGAATCAGGATCTGTCCTGAGCACAGGAAGCCAAACTTACGATAATGTGGAACACAGCAGCTATGGCCATCCGTCACTGACATCATTGCCTTCCTCTCACAAGTGGAAAGAAATCAAGTGCGCTTCCTATCAGCATGGCTTTCATCCCTGTCCCACCCCAGTGGAACCCAGGGAAGCAGTGTCATAATCTATGTTGACAGGGAAGAATGTCTCTAAGAGTAGCCATAGATTTTCTTCTACCTGCACTTTAGAAAGTTGATTTTAAAGTCAATGTTGTACACCAGAGATGCTCTTGTCCATAAAGGATAGATTTTCTGTTTTGTACAGTGAAGAGATTCAGAATGTATATAATAATGCACCCCGAGAATTCTTGCTCTGTATTTTAAAAAAACTATTCAAGGTCAATACAAACACAAGTATTGATATTCACTTCATTGTGAACTGGGATCTTCTAGCTGCTTATTGTCATTTTATTTTTCAATTCATTAAAAAAAAAAAAAAAAAAAAAGGCTGGGCGCGGTGGCTCAAGCCTGTAATCCCAGCACTTTGGGAGGCCGAGACGGGTGGATCACGAGGTCAGGAGATCAAGACCATCCTGGCTAACATGGTGAAACCCCGTCTCTACTAAAAAATATAAAAAACTAGCTGGGCGCGGTGGCGGGCGCCTGTAGTCCCAGCTACTCGGGAGGCTGAGGCAGGAGAATGGTGTAAACCCGGGAGGCGGAGCTTGCAGTGAGCTGAGATCCGGCCACTGCACTCCAGCCTGGGCGACAGAGCCAGACTCCGTCTCAAAAAAAAAAAAAAAAAAAAAAATGTTCCCATCGCTAGGCATCTGGGCCTCTTTTTTCAACCCAAATCACCAATGGGAAACCAAATACATGAGCTGATGAACCCAGCAACTGAGAGGGCCTTGGGGGGAGCGAGCCACAGATTTAAAGGCCCCCTCATCCCACAGTGGATGCCGTGTACATCCTGTGCGCATCCCCAGATGGCTGAGTACTGTAGTGATGGCAGAAGAAGGGGGAGAGGCACAGGTGGTGGGTTGTACAGGCCAGAGAGGAAAGACAGAGAAACAGAAAGCCTAAGTGAGCTGACGTGTGTGCAAGACACACATTTTAGGTTTCAGGAGATCACGAGGCTATATAGGGTCCTAAAACAACAGCTTTAACCCTCTCCCATCCAGGAGTGGGTCATGAAGGCGCATACCTTATACTCAAGGTTTTGAAGTTTCCATTCGTCATTGAAATATGTCAGTAGCTCCGCTGTGACAATAACCAAATCACCAGCTTTGTAGCGTTTGCTGTCTTCTCGTTGGTGTATGTTTCTTTGATAGCATCCCAACACCTTCTGGATGAAGATTATCAGAATGAAAGTCTCCCCACCCTCTCTTATGCCCCTTTACTCCAACCACACGGAGCCGCTGACATTGTCTGAATGTGCTCTGCTCCCTTGTGCCTCCTGTCCCTCTGGAGTGGCCATCTCCTCTCCCCTACGTTAGTCCAGATGACTTCTACCCTAAGGACTCAGCTGCTTTTGCCTCCTGGTGGAAGTTTCCTTGACCTCCCTCCCCACAATCTAATTTAAATGCCCTTCCTTCCTTCTTCCACAGCACCCCGGGAAGCCTTTTGCAGCTCTTACTACAATATGTCAATGTAGATTGCTTCTGGTCTGCTTTCCCTTCTATATTGTGAGCTTCCTGGCGGCCAGGGCTGGGTCCTGCTCACCTCCATCTACTGTGCAGTGGCTTTGTTAGACTTGGGTGCAGAGTCAGATACAACCAGTACTTCTTACACATGAAAAGAGCATAATATGTCAGGGATTCTGGACAACTCCTACCTTTCCATGCCCAGCATTTCACTTGCCAACCCACGAAAGTGTTTTATCAGAGAATGTGCTCTATTTATCATCATTATTGCCTTTTACAACTCGAGTACCTATGAGCACCAAGTCCTCCTTGGGGAAAAGGTGATAATAATTTAATCCTTCCTTGCATTTATATAGTACTTTATAGTTTCCAGAACACTTGCACATTAATTATGGTCTTCCTCCCTGAATCAACTCTTCTCCTTCCTTTAAAGAGTAAGGAAAATAAGGCCAGGTTATTCTAAATAGCCTCTCTAAGGTCACACAGATAGTGGGTGGGAAAGCTAAAAGGAAAACCTAGGAGTTCAACTCCAAGCCCAGGGCTCTTCCATCTCCCTCCTCCAGGTCTCCTCCCTGGGTTCCTGCCCCCAAAGAGCATGTGCTTAGAGGGTTCTTGGCAGAGGAAGCTCCTGGGGGCACTTCCTGCCTGCTTACGTGGAGCTTGGTGGGGTGAGTACCTCACTGAGAGGCAGGAGAGCAATTTGTGCAGGGAGCTTGGACAAAGTTCCTGGTAAAAAGTGCTAGTTGATTCCAACCACGGCACAAGGGTCTCTGTGCAGAGGCTGGGGGAAAACCGACTCTTGACTGAGGCCCTCTCTTGTAAATGAGGCATAACAAAGAAAACATAGGAGCTCCATTATCGTATGGACTTAGCGCCTGGCAGCAGCCAGTAGGAATGGCCTGGAAACTTTTCCCAGGGCAACCTTTTACTGGGTCCATCGGTTGTGACCCCTCTGCACTGCATCTACCGTGAAGTATCCATCCGCCCCCCGTCACTCAAGGAAGACCTGCTTGAAGGCATAGAACCCTCATCACCACTCCTCATCCTCCAAGCACATGACACAAGCCCTAGACCAGAGGCCAGGAGGCTCTGTCACTTGCCCGGTGCATGGCCCTGGTATGGAAGAGGGAAGGAGACTTTTTCTCCTTCTTGCCTCATGAAGTTGTTGTGAATCTCTGAAGAGAACTCCTTTTAGTGAGGGCTTTGAAACTCTATGAAGAGCACTGTTCAGAGGTGAGGTACTTGCCGTCCTCTGGGTCAGTGTCTCCAGATGTGCTGAGCTGGTGCCCAAGGTCAGAATGGATCTGATTGGCATCCTTAGTCTATTTTCAAGACAAGGTGCCATGTGGCATTCTGGGCGTGCAAGTTTTCTCAGTGGGGCTTATGGGGTGAATTAACCTCTAATGCCATAAAAGGCATCCATTGTATGCAACGAATTAAATTATTTCCTAGGCATCTAAAATGATACTAGATATGTACTATTCTTGGGAGAAGTAAAAATAGTTAATCATATTATTCTCAGGGTTCTCTGGTTCAGAGGAGGAACTTCAGTTGAGAAAGGCTGTGTATGGAGTGTATTTATCTTCCATTGCTGCTGTTAACATGTTACCATGGATGTAGTGGCTTAAAACAACACAAATGTACTATCTTAGTTTCTAGAGGTCAGAGGTCTAGAATGGGTCTCACGGGCTGCAGTCCAGGTCCTGCAGGGCTGTTTCTTTCTGGAGGCTATAGGGAAAATCAATTTCCTGGCCTTTTCTGGCTTCTATAGGCAGAGTGCCTGCACTCCTCAGCTCATAGCCCCTTCCTCTCTTCACTCCAACCTCTTGCTTCCATCCTCACTTCACCTACTACTGACTCTGATCCTCCTGCTTCTCTCTCATAAGGAACCAAGTGATTATGTCAGACCACAGAGGATAACTTAGGAAAATCTCCCTCTCTCAAGACCTTAACTTAATCACATCTGCAAAATCCCTTTTGCCCTGCCATGGGATTAGGACATGGGTATCTTTGGTGGCCATTATTCTGTCTACCACAAGAACCAAAGGCAAAAGTTAGATGAGCCCTCCCTTTCAGAAGAAAATATAGGCTTTCCTATCCTACCTCGCCGTGTAAGAAATCTGTGCCTCAGCCTCACTACTTGTAAGTTAGAGAAAATGACCTTCCCCATGTATGTCTATTGGGATTATCAAATAATAGGTGCTTAGTACAAAAAGGTTATTATAATATTGTACTTACAAGTAGCCTCACTACATGTAAGTTAGAGAAAATGACCTTCTCCCATGTATATCTACTGGGATTATCAAATAATAGGTGCTTAGTACAAAATGGTTATTATAATATTATACTATGACTTGGCACAAATTATGCTTACATAACCAATGGAGTTACTACTAGATGCAACTACCAATGGATCCCATGGGGGAGAGATTAGGGGGTGCATCTATTAGACACTGTAGTTAAACCTCACTAAATGATTCTTAATGGCAATTTACTTTGGCTTTATTAGTCTAGAGTGTGAGAATTCTCCTTTAAAATACCATACACCCTGGCCACTTCCTGTCTTTGGAGTAATTGAGATGAAATAGAGATGAGCAACAACAGTGTGAAAGAAGGGATGAACGGGCCCTGCATTTGTCCATGTTTGATTGCTGCAGGGTAGGAGGCTTAGTGACTGCACTTTGATTTTTCCCTCCTTGTCTGCATACAGCATTGTGTTTCTGGCATTTCGCTGAGGATCTGGCTAGAAAAGAGTCATGCCTGGAGGCCTTGGTCTGGGGGAATGGATAGAAACAGTGCATGGAAGTAAAGGAGAGGTGGCAGGTCCTGGATCAGCTTATGTGTCTTGCTGCAAAGCAGAGATATGATGATAACATTAGATGCCACTCACTGTTGCCCAGGTGTTGAAGTTCAGTTAATGTACTTCAAAGGCTTTATGAAGTCTCCTTCAGGTTTGAGAAGATTTAAGAAATTAGGCAACTCATTCCCCAATAAGTTCTGGGACCCCCCCGGTATCTTCCCACCAGATACATCAAGACTCCATAGAAGACTTGAGGCTGTTAGGCCTGAAGGCCTGTGTGCCCAGGCTAGGGCCAGCCCCTGAGCCTACAGATGGATCTCTGAGTCCAACTCCATGCCCACACCCACCTTACAAATCTCTGACAGCTTTACCTTAGCAAGCCCAGAGAGAGAAGCAACCAGTAGACAATGATAACATCTCTAAACAGGTTTCTCAAATGTACAGCCCTTGAGGAACCTGTGTCCTGGAAAGGTTTGGTTGCTGTTAAACAGTTCCAGATGGGGGCATTCAGGCTGGCTCTGGATCTCTGGGCTCTGAGGAATTAAAAGAAAGAGACAAGCCTGAGAATGATTATAATCCCATTATGCAGAGCTTCCCCTATTTATTTCTTCATATGGATGAATTTGTATATATTTGCATTTGTTCTATCTGATAATATGCATAGAATTCAAATTGAAATGACTTGAATAGATTTGAATATTAATGAGGCGTTTAAAGGCTGTCATCCCGGCAGAGCCCCCAAGCAAGGGAGTGTGTGGTACAGAAGCTCAGATGGCTCCTCCAGGCACTGTCAACAGAAACCCCAGGCCCAGAGCTGGGAGGCACCTTGGAGAGAAGCCCTCTTTGGTAGAAATGGAGGCCTTCCCCAGTTCCCCAGGCACCAAGCTCAGGAACCTACTCCAAGGAGGGGGGTGCATTGATAAAAGCCCACCTGAGCATGTGTGGCTGAGACCTCCTCAGACACCCAAATGTGTGGTTTTAACAGTGCCATAAAAGGCAAGATGTTTTCTCAGATTAAGAAATACCTCCTTGCCTTTGCTTCATAGAGTCAGATGGTAGAGGCAGATCTCATTTCAGTGAGACAGGGACTACGTGTTTAGCTCTTCCTCAGTTACTCAGGAAGGTACTGGACTGTCTTCTGCCTGGAATCCTAAGCTAGAGCACATGTAACACCTCCTGAGCGTTTTCCTACAGAATAATGGCGATTAGGCAATGTGCTCTCAGTGGGTCCAACAGCCATCAGCCCCCCTCCTTCAGGGTCTCGTAAGAAATCACTTGATACTGGTCACTGCAGCCATCAGCAGTAACATCTGTAACCTGCCTAGGTCCTGGGCTGAACATTAAGAACAAATAAAATAGAATAGCTTGCAAAAATAAGAAGGTCTTGCTGTGGTCCAATGGGCCATGCTTTCCTTCCTTTGTCTAAAAATCCAGGTGATAGGTTGTCCGGAGAGGTATGTTTGTGGTATTAGGCTTCAAATATCTAGAACTCAGCATCAAGGCTTTCAGGCCAATCATGTAAGAATAGTATTTTGTAACAATTTAAGTTGGAGAAATGACAGTCAATGGTATAGAGATCTGAGTATACAATTTCTCATTGCTAAGTACTGAGGATGAAAATTTCTAAGTGATCTCAAGATTATTTTATTGTGTCCTAACTGAATCTTGGTTCTTTCCACATTTACACTCCTAGCACCCATTCTGGTGGCTAATTCTGAGAGTAACAATGAAAATATGCTTGTGAGTCGTTGAGTCTCCTGACTGATGATGCTCTCATGTGTAGCCCAGGATCACTTTTAATACAACATTCTGAAAACTAAACTCATTATTTTCTCCCTGATTGGGGTCCTAATCTCTGTAAAGAGCATCCTATATTCCCAACACTTAGTGTGAAAGCCAAGTCACCAGCCTCTGTCTCATCTCCCATAGCCAGTTAGTTCTCTTGTCACGACACATTTTAATCTCTATTGCCTTTCACATGTACATATACTGCCTTTACATTTTTTCTTCCATTGCCCTACTCATATTCTCCAAAACTATTATAGCACCCTATCAAGTTACTCGATTTTTTTTTTCTCACAGCCACCCTTCCTACCATTGTCATTCATTACTACTTGTATCTTCATAGGGTACAAAATTTACTCCTCCCCTTCTCAGCAAGCCCACTGGCTACCCTTTGCCTGTAAAACAAAGCCCCAAAACCTTCACTTGGTATCTGACACCTCCACCCTCACCCAGCACTGAAGGTCCTCTACAATCTGTAGATACTTGCATTTGTTCCATCAGTTCATTCTGTCTGGCACCAACTCTCTTCCCAGCACCCATCTTCCTCTCCATCCCTCCTTGCTCTCCAAGCTTCCATCAGAAAAAGAATATTTGAAGTTCCCTGGATATGCCATGCCTTTGTGTCCTTGCTTATGCTGTTCCCTTAGCCTAAAATATCCTTTTCCTCATCATTTACTGAAATATGCTTCATATTTCAAGGCTTGGCTCAAAGGTTACCTCTCCATGTAGTTATTCCCTGTTTCCCACTTATAGTCACTCTGCCCTTTCTTCTCTGCTGACATAATGTATATATTCTATCCTTTCATGCGTTCAATCCTGTCCAGCTTGTTCTTGACTTGCTGTTTTCCCAATTCAATGGTAAGTCCCCTAAGGAGAGAAACTCTAATGTTTTAAAATTTTTCGTATCATTTCTGACAGTGCTCAACAAATGTTTAATGAGTAAACGAATGAATAGGAAAGATACAATATTATGTTCTCAGCAGCATCCTTCTGGTCCAGCCTTCATGCTCTCTAAGAGCACCTGGTTGTCTTGAAAAGATGCTGACATTTCTTAAGCACCTGCTACAAAGGCCAGGTACTCTCCTATGATTTCATATAATTTTTCACAAAAACACTATGATGGAAACACCCTTATTTCTATTTTGCAAATAAGGAAACTGAGTCTCAGTGAGGTTAAGATATTTTCCCCAGGTCATCTCTCTAGTGATAATAGAGCCAAAATGAAAGCTCAAGCCTCTATCTCCGCATCTGGTTCCCTTCACTCCCCAAGAGCCACCTCTTTGCATCAGCCAAAGAACAACCAGACGCTCACCTTCCCCAGACTTCGAGTCAGGCTTCAGTGCTCTGGGAGAATGAATTTCCCGCAAATCAATCCTGGATACAGTTATTATTTTATAGGGATGTTGTAAGTTGATAAGGTAGCTGTTATATGTTAATAGCTATTGTAATGTTGTTCTTAAGGCCTATTACTTGTGCTACTTTGTATTTTAATGTGTGCAAAGGTGATTACAACTTTAATATGAATGTTAAACAGATTAGCTGATTTATATGTAAAATAAATAAATAAAATGAAACTCATACTCTCATTTCTATTCATTTCTCTCTCCCTTTCTGTCTTTCCCCTCTGCCCAAAGGCAGATGTGGTCTGTGGAGCATTGACAATGGAACAAAAAGAGAGTGTTTGCTGAGTGATAAATAATGGTTATAGACGGGTCTTTTGTTCCGGGTGAATTCGGACTCTATGTCCTTAATAGCTGTTTGTCTGAGAGTTTGTGCTTTTCACTGTGTTTGGGAGTTCAATTTTGTTGGAGAGTTGTACATTCACCATTCTCCCCCTCGAAATTGTGTTTCCCATATCTGGCAACCCTTGTTGTTTTCTCAGTACACACTGGGAAACCTGCCAAACTTTCAGAAAGGCAGGTGTACCCCAAGGTATTCAGGGACACAGAGCATAGCAGGGAAGCCAGGTAAGAGAATAAGCACCCAGGGTGCAGAGAGGTGGGGACCCAGGGGACATCCACATATGGTAGTTCCTGTGGGAGCAGACACGAGGCATGCCTAGCCCACCTTGGGGGAACAGAGCTCAGAGAAACTTCCACCATGAAGCAACGCTCCAGGGCAGAGTGGACATTAGCTAAGAAAATGGGCAGAGAGTGGGATGGGGAGAAGAGGGAGTAGCATGTGCTAAAGCCTGGGAAGCATGGGACAATGCAGCCCACACAAGGACCCACATGGAGCTGAGTGTGGTCAGAACCAAGGAGCTGGGTATAGCCAGAACCAAGGAGCTGGGAATAGCCAAAACCAAGGAACATCAGTGGCTGAATGCACTGGGCATAGACCCGGAAGCCAAGAAGGTTTCCGGCCAGTGCATGTAAACACAGGAATATATTGGATGATAGAGGGAACAACCTGTTTGAGGTTATCAGGGGATTTTCCTTTGGGACATAATTGCTGCCAGGGGTTGGTGTTAACAAAGAAAAGAATGCAGGTTCGTTCTGGAGGTTACACACCTAAGAATGGAGGAAACCTAATTGGCTGAAGTTTGAAGGGAAGGGTGAAGAACAGCCCACCATACCGGACCACAGATCTGACACATGAAGAATGTTGGTAGAGGAAGTGGAGCCGGGTCACCTTTCAAAGAAAATGTTGGAGAAGAGGAGGGGCAGAAGCAACACTGAAAGAATTGCATAATTGATTACCTGCATGCCCTGCATCATCATAAATTTAAGTAGCACAAAAATCTAACACCACAGTGCGCTGACCGTTATCCCTGGGGCTTGTGGCCACAGGCTTGGAAGAAGGCACTTTTGGTGGGCTGCCGTGCTGGCGAAAGTGGCTGTCAGTAGTCTGGCAGCAGAGTGGTAGTACAGAAATCCACTCAATGGAGAGTGGGACATGTTGTGCCCAGAAACGGAGTGAGGACACCAAGAAAAAGGAGACAGAGATGCCTCTGACTGTGTGGCACACAGGAAATTCATGCTCTTTCCTGATCCAAAGTATCAACATACATCAAGCGCAGGACACAGTTGCAGCCGGGGTGGACACAACTTCAGCTCTCCAGACGCTGGTTGCAAGGCTGTTCCTGCTGAAACAGTGTTCTTGACATACTTTTTAACTGCCTTACAAGCAGCTTGATCACTCAGAAGGTTGGGGAAAAATCAATAAGGGGACTCTGTCACTCTGGGCTCAAGTCTAACTCATTTTCACTTTTTCAACAAATATTTATCGAACACCCACTGTGTGCCGGGCATTGTGCCAACGAAGTATAAACCTGATGAAATAGACAGGTGCATAATAGGCATCCAATAAATGCTTGTTGAAAGAATACAGGAATGATTGAATTAATATAATGGCAATCTTGAAAGAAAGTGAATGCTAATCTTAGGAATTCATAATAAAAACAGGACACTGGGCATGAGCAGACACTGATCCTAGAGGATCAGGAGCATCGCCAGAGGCAGTAGAAAAAAAACAATATGAAAAGCCGGGTGATGAAAAAGAAAGGAGGCTCAAGAAAGATGGCAGCTTCAGTGTTTTGACAGCGCCAAACGAATGATCCTGATGAAGAAGGAAAGGGCGGCAGCATCCAAAGAAACCAACGTGACTGCACAGACAACTCTCCAAGGAGCTCAGGTTTGAAAAACAGGTACAAAGGATGGCAGGCGGGGCACCTGGCAGGAGAAGAGGACAAAAGAGGCACAGGAGCCTGTAACAAAGGTGCCAAGTGACATAAAGACCCAGAAGGAGCTGAAGCCTGCAGAAAAATAAAAAAGGAAAAGAGAGATTTTTTTAGGGTTCAAGAAGGAGGAAGAATAAAAAGGGCAGTCCTCCTTGGGAAATGCAGCATGATATTTATCAGTTATAGAGAACTTCTGCTTAACTCTCTTGGCACTCTCTTTTCTATCATGCTGTTCATAGTTGAGGGATGATCAGCTGAACTGAGAAAGAATTAAAACTTGAGATAGGGGATGTGACAGTAAGAGTTCATATAAGGTGGTGATTTAGAGTCACCTAGATCAAGGATTAAGTGCCTAACTCCACCATGTAGTAATAACCTTCTGCCAGTAGTAACCTCCCCTCTCCTTTACCCTTCTATAATATAGACATAGCAAGAGTATGCATGTCATAGATTTGTTGGGTAGATTAAATGATACACTGCAAGTATAGCATATTATCTGACACATAGAAAAATTCAATAAATATTAGCTATCATTATAATAATGATGATGCTTATGGTATGTTTAAAACAAATCTGATTACTAGATTCAATAAAATTAACTTCCCAGAACACTGAAACTATTTGAAAATATGATCCTGGTACCATTCTGGGTGAATAATAGTCAAGAAATACTGAAAAATAGGAGAGTCTGGAAAAATGTCACACTTTTTTAAAAAGTAAAATTGTAGATGACAGTAGATTCAGAAACAGTGAACAGGTAAACGTCATATAAATCTCCAGAAAAAAAAAATCTGCAGGAGATTATTTTAATGGTTCATAAACACTCAGAAAATAATCCGTGGTCCCTGGAAGCTACCTTGGGCTTTCTAAAAGCAAGTCATGCTAACGTCTCATTTAAGAAAAAAAAAAATATGTTATTATAATTTCATAATCTGTCTCTCCTTTGTGATGTTGTGTTATTCACGAATTTGATAAACAAATGTTCCTCTGTCAGGTATATTGCAGGGTCTTAATTGGAGGAGTGTTATCTTATTGAAATCTCAATGTGAGCTAACAATGTGGCAATGGTGACAAATAATGTGCTTCTCAGCATCCTCTGTAGAAAGCGATGTGTTCATTTGGAAGATGCTAACGCCCCCATGGCACCCTCTGCTGATGTGACACATCTGGAATGGGTGTGCTCTGTCCTAAGAGCCACACCTTAGCCATTTACAAACTGGGGCATATACAGAAGGCTTGGAGATGAGGAGGGAGGGGAGGAGGAAGGAAGGGAAGGCAGGAAGGTAGGAAGGCAGGAAGGGAGAGAGGGAGGGAGGGAAAAGAAAAACCTGGGAATTATGTAATATGAGGAAGGTGGGAGGAACTTAGTATTATTAAGGCAGAAAAGCAAGACTTAGGAGTTCTTCAGGCTTATTGTGCATGAGAATCAACTGGGGTGCTTTTTTAAAATTGGCGATTTTAGCTGCTCCAGTCCCTAGATTTGCAGAGAGTCTGATTAATTAGTTCCAGGAGGGCCCAGAAAATTGCAGTTGAATTAACATCCCAGGTGACTCTCATTCCAGTGACTCATGGACCATACTTAAAGAAAACTGGCTTAGAAGAGAACAGTATAACTGTCCTCCATTATATAATAAGCCTCTTTTAGGTGGAAAGAGCAGAATTCTAATCAACACATCTTCCACTGGACTAGCAGCTATGGGAGGGTAGGAATACAGGTAGTCCCACTTCTGTAGCCCTAGTTGTGAATATTGTTCTGGCACACAGTAGGTGGTCAGCAAATACTTGTTTAAGGAAATTTCAGGATGGTAGGAGAAAGAACCTTGCAAGAATGAAAGCTTTGTGAACATGAAGTAAGTGGGCCTGGTGGGCAGCCAGCCCTCTACTCACAGCTGTCTCGATAGGGAGGTTGGATAATAATGCATCAGAGATGACATAAAGGGGTTTGCTGAATTGGAAGAAAGCCTCAACTAAGGTGACCTCTGGGATTTTCACATTCTTACCACTCAGTTGAAGAAGTACAGTACAGTTAGGTGCCACATAACTGTTGGTCAGGGACAGACTGCATATACCACGCTGGTCTTATAAGATAATAATAGTGTTTTGAGACCAGGCATAGTGGTTCATGCCTGTAATCCCAGCACTTTTGAGACAGAGGCAGGCAGGTTGCTTGAGCTCCACAGTTCAAGACCAGCCTGGGCAGCATGGTGAAATCCCATCTCTACAAAAAATACAAAAATTAGCCACTGCACTCCAGCCTGGGTGACAGAGCAAGACTCTGAAATAAATAAATAAATAAATAAATAAATAAATAAATAAATAGATAAATAAGTCATATTAAGCCTTTACAAAAATACACAAAAATTGGCCAGGCATGGTGGTGCACACCTGTAGTCCCAGCTGCTCAGGAAGCTGAGGTGGGAGGAAGACTTGAGCCCGGGAAGCAGAGGTTGTGGTGAACTGAGATCGTGCCACTGCACTCCAGCTTGGGTGATAGAGCCAAACCTTGTACACTGGGAGCAACAGGCTATACCATGTAACCTAGGTGTGTAATAGGCTATACACAACCATCTAGGTTGGTGTAAATGTACTCTGTGATACTTGCACAAAGACAATGTTGCCTAACAATGCATTTCTCAGAACGTATCCCCGTTAAGTGACGCATGACTGTTATTGAAAATATTATTTGACTACAACACAGAGATAATGAAGTCAGAGAGGTCTAGATAGGAAAGGAAAGATGGTAATGAGCACTACAGAAAAGAGAAGCAAACATTTGAAACTCAAAGAGATGGTCAAGTCTGCGGAAGCCCTTTGCATAAAGTGCTTTAAATGTTTTACTTGTGGAGACGGCATTTGCAATATTTTGCATCGTGTGTAGCTGAATTCAACCCCTAACATGCAGCGAGTACCTCCTATGCACAGAAAGCAGAGTTAGATGTGGCATCTGCCCTCAGGGAGCACACAGGACAACCAAAGAGACCATAAGCCCTAGTCTTGCCCTTGGAACATGAATCTCACTCTTCTGGTAGGGAGAGAAAATGCAAGTACCGCAAGGGAAGGACATTATCTGTCACATAAATTGCTATATTCCCAGCACTTTCAATAGTACCTGGCACAGTGGGAGCAACAATAAATATTTGATGAATGGATGAATGAATGCAACTAACATTTATTGAGTCCCTCCTTGCCAGGCAGTGTAGTGTACACTTTGTGTATATCATTACTCTTAATTCTTCCAAACTCTGTAAAAAGTATTATTACTCTTGTTTTACAGATGCTGAAATAAACATCCTGTTGAGTTGCTTGCCCAAGATCATAAACTTGTAAATAACAAAACTGAAGTTCTGAATTTGAGTTATGTGTCTCCTAACTTCATGCCATTTCTGCTACGTTAGAGTAGTTTTGATAGTTCCGTTTTCAGATAAGTGACTTGAGATTCAGGGAGGTGAAATGACTTTCTTAGGGTCACCATGATACTCTGTAACAGAAATGGATCTAGACCTAAGCTCTGAACAATGATTTCAGCAGCAGCCAGAACTCTTCCTCACTTCCAAGTGGCTGACCTTGTCCCCTCACGACTTGATTCCGCTGACCCCTGCAGACCCTTGGTCTTCACACAGAGAATGCATGCCTTAGGCAGCTCTCTATGCAACTGAGTGGTGGCCCCTGAGGCTAAGTCAACCCTGGTCAACTTGAACTTGGCAATATGGGAGTGGTAATCTTGGTGATATAGAAGCCCTAACAAGACTCCCTCAGCATAAAAATGAGCAGAATTATATGCCAGAGGCCATTCAGCCTGTTATTCAAAAACCCGTGACTAATATGCTCATGCAGATTGGCCTTGGGACTCCATGTCTGTTTGGTATTCCCCCCACCCCCAAAACTTAGAATTGGCAGTGGAATAAGTTGTCTGCTAAATTGTTCTCCAGTCTCTCTGGGTTCAGCAATGCCCTTAGTTATCCAAATAGAATTCCGATTGACTTTGGCTGGTGTCCTGCTTTAGTGAAAGGGTGAGTAGAATTTAAGGCTATCAACTCAACCAGAGCAGCACATTGTTCATTCTTTTCTGTCACTTTTTATGTACGTGATGGAGGAAAATGAAAAAAGGACTTTTTTTTCCTCTTTATTCCTCTGCAGTTGTTTTTAGCTAGGTGCACCATAACATTGGTCAAGGTAAGGAAAGAAGAATATGTAGGGAAGGAAGGGAAGGTGTGTATACATACATGTGGCATACACACAATCAAATATGGGCACAGCATCAGGCAGGGTCTTTAACAGCAAGCAACAGAAGCCAATGGGCTGATATAAATGGAAAACAATATTGGGCATGTCACAGAATTGCCAGAAGAGCTGAGGAGCCAGGCTCTGTGGTAGTGTAAATAATATCCCAGACCAATGGTCAGAATGCCTGCTCCTCCAGTAACATGACTGTATTGATCTTTCCACAGTTGCCAGCTCTGCTGGAAGGAATACTGGCCTACCCTTTTCTCATCATCACTAATTCTTATCGCTGGGCCTGGAAAGTGGGTCAGATTAGCAGTGACAGAATCATGGTGGCCTGCACTCTAGCTGCAAGGGAGGCTAGAAAAGCTAAGATTGGAATTTGTCAGCTTCTGCATAGAGTGGGAAGGAGTCCTTGTTTCCCACAAAGACTTATAAAGGGAATAATTTACTTCCCATCTAGAAAGTCAAAGGTATTGCAAATATCCACCCTGATACATTTGGGGACTTCTACCCTGATTCCTGGGAGAGATCAGTGTGCGTGGAAATGTGTATGCACAGTTCTCTCTCTCTCTCTCTCTCTCCTAGAAACTCTTGCATAGGCACCAGGTCTAGGGAAAATGTACAAATTCATTTTACCCTGTGATATTTTCCAGTGAAAGGCACTGAAGCATCATGCCCTCTAACTCATCTGGAGATTTCAACTTTCCAAACAAGAGAAATCAGATAAGCTTCTGTGTCACTTCTGCAGCAGTGGGTTTACAGTTACGAACTGGATAAAGGGTCCTGTAAATTCTCAAACACTAATCTGTCTATCTGGACTGACTGGATTTTTCTGACATTGCTCTTACCTCCTTGAGTTCAGTTGCTTGTCATCTTTTCTCTACCAAGCCCTCAGCCCAAGTCACCCAGAACAGGCTTATTCGGAAAATCAATGCAAGTGAATCAAAATAAATAAGATTTTCCTGCCTCTTCCCTGCAAGCTTTTTGAGTGGACTATAGGAAAGATGCAGAGGACTGTCTTCGATGCCCTTTGCAAATTTGGGTTACGGACGATTTATGACAGGTTCCTTCCCTAATAACATCTTAGGTGGGGCCCAAAGCGAAGAATCGGACGGATGATATTTTCATTTCTGTGGTTCCTTTCAGTGCTCTCACTACAGGAACCCCCTCTCCTATAGGGTTGCTGAGTTAAGGTAATGTGATCATACTTTTATGGGTGCCAATCCAAACTCAGTAAAAGACAGACTCAGTGATGCCAAAGGTCAAATGACAATCTGGGAAGACAACACCCAGAGCAGAACATAAAAATCCGTCCAGCTCCCAGTGGTTTCTACATCTCTCATTTTCTCACCTACCTGTTATCTCTTCAGAATTTCCAAACAATCTGTAATGATTACAATCTTTTAGATAAAGATCATTATTCTCAGGTGATAGCTGGGAAAACTGGGGCACTGAATGAGTTGCCTCTGTCACCTCTATTCATTCAAGAATCAGAAGCATACCTTGATGATTTTTCACTAATGGTTTAACCTCCCAAACATTACCCTTTTCATAATGTTTATTCAGTTTTGTTTCTGGAATTTATGCCACCAGAAATGTAGATAATACTTTGTACTTGTAAATAGTCAAAAACCACCCAAATAAGAATCTGCTTCTTAGAGGGAAATGACAATAAAGAGATGGGAAGGAAGGCAAAAACTGTTATGTTGAGAGTGTGGAGCAATAAATAAAATGAAAATGGAAAAGCAATGTTTCCTCAATATATTAAATCCTAAAACTACCTACGCACCTCGCAGCTACCGTAAGCGAGACTAGTGGGTGGGGGAGAAGCCATAGCACTGCCATGTGCTTCTGTTTGTGGTTCCGTTACTACGTAGATACCTGGCAGCAGGTGAGCCTCATCGGATCCTAATTTGCAAGTGTTTCTATGGGTCCTTAGATATCACTTATTTGAAACTAAGAAAACTGTTCTCATGGAAGCAATGTTCTAAATTAAATGGAGTTCCTTCACTAATTCACAAAATTTCACTTAACTAGGGATGTGGTTGAAATGCTATATGTTTATCATTTTACATATAGTAGAAAAACATCCCATCACAACATTAGTAAATTCATTAGCAATTCGGTAACTGAATACACAAAGGTAAAAGCAAACGTGTTCTGTGATTTGATACTTAATAAAAATCAGATTTCTTTTGATGACAGTATACTGGTACAATTCATGACTTTTTTCTGGACCCTCTGTGGGGTTGACAGGTCTCTGTAGGGGTTTTAAAGATTGATGATACTGGTAACTTTATGTCCAATGTTGCTACACACCTAGGGTCTTCTGTTTATTGACACACCTATCACTTAACCTTATACTTACCTATTTGTGTTTAAGGTAGTGTTTAATAAAGAGCAGTGTTTAATAAACAAGAGAATGTGAGAGAGAAAAAGGGAAGAAAAGAAGAGAACTTCCTGAGAAAGCTCAAATTAAGAAAAACAAAAAGGAAACCAAAGGAAATGAGTAAAAATACAGAAAAAGGAATGTCTTAAGTGGAATTGACTGAACTGTGAAGAGTGAAAATCTGAGAGAAGAAAAAATTTTTCAAATGCATGATACATCCCTGAAGGGGCAGGGGCAGTGGTAGAGGCTGCATTTTCTGGTTCCATCCCTAGGTGACAACCTAAGGCAGCTTGGCTGTGACTGGTAGAAGAAGACTAATTTTAGCCGGATTTTCTTTTGTATTGTGTTGTCTGGACTCAGATAGAGTCATAGACTAATCACATTAACACAAAACTTCCTTTGTTTCCCCTCAATGCTTTTGCTGGAACTAACTACCAGCCCTACAAAATTATTTTATGTATGTGTTTGGACTCCAGCATTTTGCATTTCCATGCAGTCTACAGTAGAGAGAAGGGAGAAGAGAAGGAAAAGGCTCTCTGCTACCTTTTCCCTTTATTCAATGGCAGAATCCTAGAAGGCACCAATCTCCAGCTTTGAAGGGATCCACAAAAGTGAGCCAGGTCCCACTGCAAAATTATTCAAATGAGCCTGTGTCATCAAGGGCGTGAAAAAGCATCATGGCTACCATCACAGTTCACTTGAGCCTTTTTCACTGCTTACAGGTCTTTCCTGCCTTATTCACTTGGGTAGGCTGTGCCATGTGGATCTTTCTTGTGTTCTCCTGTGGGGTTGCCTGGCTGGCTCTGAGCACATCATGCTCCATTGCTACCCACAGCCTCCACCCCCAGGAGACATTCTTACTCCCTCTTCCCCTGGTTCACACCTGCTCATTCTTCCAGAAACCGCTGGGTGTCACCTCCTCAGTGACTTTTTCCCTCCTCTGAGTTCCCATAGCACCCAAACTTACCTCCACCTTCACACCTGCTACACTGCAGGGAATTGTCCAGACGTCTTCCCCAGTAGACAAGTCTCAACTTGGAAGACCAGCATTCCCAAAGATAGGACATCTGTCTATCTCTTCATTCCCTGTGTCCGTGGGAGGTATTCCATGTTTATTGTGTCAGTAAATGGAGTGAATCTCCCCTTGACTGCAGTGTCCACAGACTCTTTTGCCCCAGGCCTCTTTTCCCAATTTGTAAGTCGCTTGATTGGCCCCTGAGCGCCCTCTTCTGTCTTGAGCAGAAGATGACTGTGCAGTGCACCTGATTGCCTCAGGCGCGAACCTCAGACGCCCTGGCCTGAAGTGTTACTTCTGACACCTATGCGAGGAGAGGCAGGGTTTTCCCGTATCTGCAGAGATACTCAAAAATATAACCACTGGTAACCTGTGAGAGTCGAAGGAACCTCAGAGGTTGTCCGGTCACGCCCCCTTTTCTACAGATGAGGGAACTGAGTCTCAGAGAGGTACAGTCCTTTTCCTAGAGTCACACAGTAAACTTGTTGGCTGGCGTGGGACTGGGACTTTCATCTACTGCCCCTGCCCCTTTCTCACTGCAGAGCCCCTTTCGTGTACGGTTCCTGATTTGTGGATACGTGAGAGAGCGTGCGTCTGGGATTGAGTGACCAAAAGGGGGTGCCGTGTTATAAATGGGCTAAATAAATATAGCAGTTTGCCCAGCTTAGAGCAGCTTTCTTCAGGAGGAGCTGAGCACATTTAATAGGGCACTTGTAAACAGGAGCAATTTGAATAGTTTCTCCAGCACGCTGTTAGCATCTATATGTGCCCCATTTCATCTGTAATCTGCTTTTACAAGGCGCTGCTGAGCCTTTGATGGCAGCAATGAATGACCCAGACGGCTTCGTCCCAAATGTTCAAACTGAGCTGAAAATTTGGGAGAATCTAAGGTATTCATCTCTGTAAAAAATCCAAACCCATTGACTGAAATTGCTCTTCTCCATCCTGATACATTAACTTCCTTCTTGTCTTCTCCCTTTCTTTCTTTTGCATTTTGCCATTACCATGTTCTGGTTATTGCCTACATCTGGAGCATGGCAGCTGTCCTGTAATATGCAAGCTGTGGCATGTAATTTGGAGAACTTGAATACAAATATCTGTTAATTAAAAAAAAATACAGAAGCATGTTTGTCAGCTTGTAATTATGTAAAGAAGAACACCAACTCCCAAACTAATTTAAAAAGCAAAATGAAAATAACTTTACCAGCAGCTTTACAAAATCCAGCAACTCTACATTTAGCTATTAACTTTTTTCTGAGTATCCCAAAGTCCTTTGCAAATGTCTTTGAAGTTTCTTTGGGGGAAGCAGGTTGGCCTAGTACGATAGGCAGGAAAATAGGGCTTGACTGGTAGTCAGGTGGCTGGATTCGGTTGTTTCTCCTCTTACTATAAATCTGACAAGATTTCTCAGCCTTGGCATTGTTGATATTTTAGGCACGGTAATTCTTTGTTGTGAGTGGCTGTCTTGTGCATTGCAAGAGCTTAGGCAACATCTTTGACCTCTACCCCGTATATGCCTGTAGCACCCCCCTCCCCAGCTGTGACAAGCAAAAATGTCTCCGCCAAGTGTACCCGGGGAGGGAGTGGGACAAAATTGGCCCCAACTGAGAACCACTGTCATTTTCATTTGCTGTGTAATGTGGAGAAAAAGAGCCCAGGGCTTGCTCTCAGAAGGCTTGGGTTTGAGTGGACGTTGCCTCATTCTGAGGACACAATCCTGGACATTTCTCTACGGTTGCTTCTTCGTCTCTGAGATGGATGTAACAAGCCCAGTGGTGGCATTTCTCGGGGTTACTGTGAAGATCAACTGAGACGCGGAGATTTTTCAAATATAGAAAAGGGCACCCTGGAGGTTAGATGTGATCATTATTATTATTGCAAGATAGCTCCTGAAGTGAAAGGCTGCAGTTCAGAAGCCACAGGGCGGATCTTCCCCACGGGAAGCTATTCCCTGATAGGACGCAACCTGTTGACTTTGGCCTCGTTAGCACGGTGCTCTCCTGCTCTCTAAGGTTCCAGGGGCAGTTGGAACTTGCAGTGCTCTTTGGAGGGATGTGCGGGCATGGTGAAGGAGCACCGAGGAAAGTAAAACTGCTGAAGAAAAGCTCATAGAAATAGCATAGTGTTACGCACAAAGAGGAAGAGGTGGACAAAGGGTTCCAGTCTCTGCCTCAGGTGTCAGAGGTGTTTGAGCTACTCAAGCTATTGTCAGGTTGTACGAACATTGAGCTCCGGGTCAGAGAAAGTTTCAGAATCATTTCTAATGGCCTTTTAAAAGTAAAGAGATTGTCAGCTCTCTGGGCTTACGGAGATGGCAGGTAGATGGATAAGATCACCTCTCAAATGCCCTTCTCGCTCAAGAATTCTGGGATTCTGGGCTTAGGGCTAGGTCTTCTGCAATCTAAACAATTCCTTATTTACTTTACAGATTTCTGTGGACTGCGTTAATAAATAACAGTCATTCTTGTTTACTGAGGACAGCTCTGTGTCAAAAAGTGTGCCGATTGTTTTAGGTTTGTTATCTCACTTAATCTTCCTGACAGTTCTGTAAGGTAAGCATTATTTCCATTTTACAGATGAGAAAACTGAGGCATATACAGGTTAAGTAACTGTCCGCACAGCAAGTCTATTGGTATTTTGGCCATGCTAGTTAAGAGAAGGGCCAGTGGCATGTCTCTAGACTCAAAGCACCCAGCCACCTACAGAATGAGTCCATTAGTATGCCCTAGAGAAGATTCATTGAGATGCTACTCACAGACAGAACTAACATGTCAGGCACATCACCTAGGTCTGCTTTGAGAGTACACTACAGTTCTGAAGCCTAAAATTTGAAGGCCAGGCAGTATGTGAGGGTTTAGGAGGATACCATGATGTAAAATATAAAGCAAGGATAGGAGGGAGAAACTGACAGCTTGAGTGGTGCACACTCAATCAATACGCCCAAGATAACAATTTCTGCAGAATAGCAGCTTGCTTATTCAGGTCCCCAGGAGACGCATGCTGCTCTGACAATCGGCAAAAATTCTGACTCGATACAGATCTTTTCATCTCTAGCCTGCTTTTGCCGACTTTTTCATTTTACATTATTAAATATTAAACCCTGTAAACACTTTCATTTGTCTGTAGCATATTGTCAGTCAAATTACCCTTTGTAACAGTATCAGATCATATTGGTATCACTTACTTCCCTGGGTAACAGCTACAATTCCAAAATCCTATTGCAGGATAAAATAATGAAGTATCTAAGCAGCTTGGGGTCAAAATCCCTAAATTCTTTTCTCAGACCCTGGCATCAGCTAACCATTTACATCTCTTCAAGTCAAATTGTTTCCTTTTCAAGTGAACCAAACAGTCACACTCTCAAGACCCCATTTGTTCCTTCCAACAGATTTAAAGTAGATTGAAGTCACTTTGAAAACTTTAAATTCTACAAGTTGATGCCAGTCCACTCAAGTACCTGCCTGTGGATTACATCAGCACAGCCTCAAAGCTGCTGACCTGATACCCACACACACCGAGTTCTGTCACCTGTCTGGCTGTCATCGCTGGCACTCTGGAAGCACTCAATATTTTCTGATGTTAACTCTCCAGAGAAAAGTAACGAGGCCAACATAAAACATGGGAAAATAATGCACTCCAAAGTCAGAAGGAAATAATGTTTATTGATCTTCTTTTGGCTGATGTTTCCATTATCCATGGCTCTGACCTCTCCATTAGCGAAGATAACCAAAATTTTATAACATTTAAAGTTCAGTTTTGAGACAATGCAAAAGTAGGGATCACTGGATCCATGAATTCAAATGCCAATGACACATGTGTTAGTCTTTCACAATAGGCTTCCGGGGTACTGGTTTCTCAGTACCAGCATCTTGGTACTGAGAAGAGGTATTGTATGAGAATTGGAATGTGATGATGATGACTATGCAAATACACAGATAAACCAATCTGTTCCTTCCCGGTGACCACTGACACACTCTTCACTTCTTAAGAGTACCAATGTTCAAAGGTAGAGTTTATCATGGGTAAATGCCCAAAAGCATCTTTGTAACTAAGCAATACAATCGACCAGCCCAAGAAGATTTGTGAACATGGGATGTAAATTAACTAAATGAGTAATCAAACCAAGTGGACTTATTAATTTGACCAGGAATGTTAATTAAGGCACTGTTCTGTAGACCTTTGCTCATCCCCAGAACTCCTAACTCACCCTTATCTCCATTTTATCTTTCTGTTCTTGAGTCGCTTTTTCTGTGGCTTAGGTAAAATTACTTAACCTTTTCTTGGCTCTAATAACCCATCTGTTGAGTTGGGAGTACAACACTTTTATGCATCTGCTAGAGGGAGGTGCACTTTAATGAATGTTTGGAAAGTATTTTGAACATGAAGTGCTTAGTATTAATATTGCTTTCCAATGCCCTAGACAATCTAATGAAATAGTATCTTAATCTATGCCACAGCTAATTCATTTTGGAACTGAGTCTACTCTATACAGATTTCTGTTTGAGGGTCATTGGGAAGATTTATTTGCCTTGGGGCAAATATTGACCTCCTGAGCCTCCATCAATATTTACCTCTTGGGTCAATAAATCTCAGTGTTGACCTTGATAAAAGTCAACATCTGCACGGAACCTCAGGGTCTTCTTCATCTGTGCTGCCTTCGCCCTGAGTCTGTCACTTGATTATGTTCTAATAAATCCTATTTGCAGGAGTTTATAGCACAAGCTGTTGGCATGCCCTCAGGGGGTGAGGTTGCTGGGTGTACCCCTGGGCATTTGTGCAGAAATGCTGAGGAGAGATTACTGTAGTGGTTCTAAGAGAATTCCTAACCTTAGATTCTTATTTCTCTTCTTTGGAGGAAGGATTCTAGGAGGACCTACCCAACATGGAATAAAGTGCAGACTAGGCAAACTCTTACCAGAGTCTGTCACACTGACAATTACAATACCTAAAACTATCTATCTACTGGGGAGAAGGGGGTGTTGCCCACATGCCACCCTGCCTGTGTCTGTAGATGTCAGACACTGGACACTAATCTGACCATGCTAATCAATAACACTCTTCATGATGGAACAGATGTGTTGCTTTCACCCCGGATTATGAATATGGCTGGAATAGTCTATCAGCTGGGCTGGAATCCTCTGCTTTGTATGTACAGATTTAGTCATTCAATAGCTGTTCGTTGAATATTTATTAAGAAACTACTGAGCCAGGCCCTGTGCACAGATGAATTTCTTCTCTTTCTCAAACCCTGTAGTTGCCCAATAATTGCTAGAGATGGAGAATGAAAAAATTCATGAGACAGGTTCCTTGTACTGAGGGAATTTGAAAGTGTAGTGTGGACACAATTGAGTGGCTTTCTCATTTTTTCTGTACCTCCCCTCACTCAAGTACACATCCCTCTTCTATTATGGACAAGTGTAGTTTGGGGGATGGGACATGTGCAAATCTTTGGCATTGGAGTCATATCCTGTCATATCCTGAGGAAAGTCATTCGCTCCAGGGGCAGCACTTTTAACCACTTTCAGATTAATCATCTCCAGACGTGTTGCAGTAACTCATTGTTTGTAGTCCTCAGGGAGTAGTCAGGGAATTTGCCTTGTCTGAAGACATAGGAAACACACTTCATAAATGTGGGAGATATAGGAGGGCTTTTGGGGTATAAAGAGATGATATCCAAAAGGAAAAAGGGCAGTTGTGAAATTCCAAATCAATAGCATGCCTGCTGTGTTTATCACGTTGTGTCTTTGGGGTTTGAACTTAATTGCTTTCCATATAGATTCAAGTGGAGAGGAGGGTTCATCACAAAGCATTTTGTTCAGAAATGTTGCACAGATAAACAGATTTCTAGAATAAATGTATGTAAAACTCAAAACCCTGTCCAACACGTCTTATGATGAATGAGACTTTTTCATGCATTTCCAACTGATTTATCTTCTTTTAATGGGCCCATTTGCAAGCATCGGTGCCTCCAAACTTTCAAGAACGTTTTTGTGTGTGTGTGTGTGTGTGTCTGTGTGTGTTCTGTTTGGTGAAGGATGGCAAGGGAGAAGGCTAACACTTCCTTTATTTCAGAAAACTAAGTGTTAGAAGGCTAACGCTCTTCCACAACTCTTCCTGTCTTCTCCATTACATTATCAGTGCTCTCAGTCATTTAGGCTATAAAAGGTCATTTTTTATTTGGCTAGATCTTTCCAAATACAGGAATACCTCAGAGATATTGCAAATTTGGTTCCAGATTACTGCAAGAAAGTGAGCATTGCAATAAAGGAAATCACACAATTTTTTTTTTGTTTCCCAGAGAATATAAAAGTTATGTTTGCACTATACGATAGTCTATTAAGTGTTTAATGGTATTATGTCTAAAAAGCAATTTACAGACCTTAATTTACAAAATCTGTATTGCTAAAAAATGCTAACAATCGTCTGAGTCTTTAACGAGTTATAATCTCTTTGCTGGTGGAGGGTCTTGCCTTAGTGTTGATGACTGCTGACTGATCAGTGTAGAGGTTGCTGAAAGTTGGAGCAGCTGTGGCAATTTCTTAAAATAAGACCACAACGAAGTCAGCCATAGCAATTTGAATATTCCTATCATGAAAGGTTTCTCTGTGTCATGTGATACTGTTTCGTAGCATTTTACCCACTGTAGAACTTCTTTCAAAATTGGAGTCCATCCTCTCAAATCCTGCTGCTGCTTTATCACCTAAGCTTATTGAATATTCTAAATCATGTTTTGTCATTTCAACTTTGTTCGTAGCATCTGCACTGAGAGTAGATTACACCTCAAGAAACCACTTTCTTTGCTCATCCGTAAGAAGCAACTCCTCATCCATTAAAGTCTTATAAGATTGCAGCAATTCAGTCATATCATTAGGCTTCGCTTCAAATTCTAGTTCTCCTGCTGCTTCCACCACATCTACAGTTACTTCCTCCACTGAAATCTTGAACCCCTCAAAGTCATCCATGAGGATTGGAATCAACTTCTTCCAAACTCCTATTAATATTGATATTTTGACCTCCTCCCATGAATCAGGAATGTTCCTAATGGCGTCTAGAACAATGAATCCTTTCCAGTAGGTTTTCAATTTACTTTGCCCACATCCGTCAGAGGAATCACCATCCGAGGCAGCTAGAGCCTCAACAAAATGTATTTTTAAATAATGAGACTTGAAAGCCAAAATTACTTTTTGATTTGAAACAGAAATCAGAATGGATGTTGTGTTAGCAGGCATGAAAACAACATTAATCTTGCGTATCTCCATCACAGCCCTAGGGTGACTAGGTAAAGTGTCAATGAACAGTAATATTTTGAAAGGAATCTTCTTTTCTAAGCAGTAGTTCTCAACAGTGGGCTTAAAATATTCAGTAAACTAACCTGTAAGCAGATGTGCTGTCCTTCAGGCTTTGTTGTTCCAATCTACTCTGCACAGGCAGTAGGATTTTAAAAATGATAAATAAGCTTTGGCTTTAACTTAAAGTCACCGGTTATGTTACCCCATAATGAGAGGGACGGCCTGTCCTTTGAAACTTTGAAGCCAGGCCTTGAGAGTTCTCTGGCTATGAGAGTCCTAGATGGTGCCTTCTTCCAATACAAGGTTGTTTCATCTACAGTGAAAGTCTGTTGTTGAGAGTAGCCACCTTTATCAAGCATCTTAGCTAGATCTTCTGCATCACTTGCTACAGCGTCTACATCAGCACTTACTGCTTCACCTTAAACTTTTATGTTATGGAGATGGTTTCTTTCCTTAAACCTCATGAGCCAACCTCTGCTAGCTTCCGACATTTCTTCTGCAACTTCCTCACCTCTGTCAGCCTGCATAGAATTTAAGACAGTTAGGGCCTTGCTCTCTATTAGGTGTTGGCTTAAAAGAATGTTGTGGTTGATTTCATCTTCTATACAGACCACCAAAAGTTTCTCTATATCAGCAATAAGGCTCTTTTGCTTTCTTGTCATTTATGTATTCACTGGAGTAGCACTTTTAATTTCCTTCAAGAGCTTTTCCATTGCACTCACAACTTGGCTGACTATTCGGCACGAGAGGCCTTGCTTTAGGCCTATCTCAGCTTTTAACAAGATTTCCTCACTGAGCTCAATCATTTCTAGCCTTTGATTTAAAGGGAGAGACGTGCGACTCTTTCACTTGAACACTTAGAAGCTTTTGTGGGGTTACTAATTGGCCTCATTTCAATATAGTTGTGTCTCAGGGAATAGGGAGGCCTGAGGAAAGGGAGAAAGATGTGAAAAGGCTGGTTGATGGAGCAGTCAGAACACACACAACACTTATTGATTAAGTTCACCACCTCACGTGGTGTGTTTGTGGCACCCCAAAACAATTACAATAGTAACATCAAAGATCACTGATCACAGATCACCGTAACAGCTATAATAATAATGAAAACATTTAAAATATTGGGATAATAACCACAACGTCAGACACAGAGACACAAAGTGAGCATGTGCTGTTGGAAAAATGGTTCCAATAGATTTGCTGGACAGGGGATTGCCACAGACCTTCAACGTGTAAAAAATGCAATGTCTGTGAAGCACAATAAAGCAAAGCACAATAAAACAAGGTGTGCATGTAAGTGAAAAAAAAAATACATTGATAAATAGTTGAAAGAAAAGAGAGGGGTGGAGTTCTTCAAAAGTAGGATCTACGAAATCTGAATTTTTTGCTCTGTTGTCAGCTTTCTGCCTGGCATTTTGCTGGGTATCCGAGGCTGTGCTGTCTCCACCCCTCAGCCAACTCAGCAGTCTTGTCTCTGGACTACTAGTGGCAGCCTGGAACCACAATTCAAATCAGATCCATTCTGATGAGTTAGATTAACTGAGCTTCAGGAGTTTTGCTCTGTGCTGGTCTTTTGAATCAAAGCCTTAAGATCCCAGGCAGTGAGCATTGGGAGAACTTTAAATATAACCTAGGGCCTCTTTAGAAAAACTATGTTTGGTTCAGTAAAAAACTACGTTTGGTTCAGTGTCCTCGGTTGGATATCTGAAAATGACAAACAAACCCAAAAATAAAAACCTTCCATAGCAGTTTGTCCTATCCCATGGTGGGTAGTTGGGATATTAAACCACCCTGCTCTTAAGATAACTGCTTGTTTCTGTTTTCCTCATTTCAAATTTAATCAAGGAGAATATGCCTTTTATTTATTTATGGCAAGCAAATTGACTTCTATTTCTGTTTCTTGTCTCCTGCATCAGGCCAAGTTCTCATCATATGCTCTGCCTCCTTCCCTATACCCCATGGACTTCCAAGGGAAGTCATTCATTCATTCAATCATTCATTCAGACATCAGCCATGTGCTTAGTATATATTTGCTAAGTAGTTTGCTGAGAACTGAGGGATTAAAAATAATAAACAGTGGATGAGTGAAGATTCCTGCTCAGAAGGAGCACAGAATCCAGTGTAGAAAGGCCTATACGAACACGTGCAGTGAGTACAAGCAATGGTGACGCATGGTCTATAGCAATGCTAATGGCCATCAAAGGGAGGGGTTAGCTATGAGAGGGGTCACAGTGGCACAGTCCACATCCTGGAGCACTAATAGGATCCAAAGAGGGTAGAAGAGGTGACCCCCAGGTTGGGTAATGAGTGAAAGGTAGGGCAAAGTGTGAAATCAGGAGCAGCAGAGGAAAGGCAGGCTTATGTAGAAAGTGCTGCTATCTCTTTTGGACAGCCTGATTTGGGAGAACATTGAGATATCCAAGGAGGAATACCGAGATGATAACTGAACATATGAGATTGTATCTTGGAGTTCAGGAGGGATCTGGAGTGATGAGAAATGTTTGGAATTTTCCAATTTTCCAACATAGGTGTGGTCTTGGGAGCCATGGGAGTAAATGAGATTATTCAAGGATAGCATGCAGAGTGAGGGGAAAATGCTAAGACAGAACCCAGGCCAAAACAACGACAACAACAACAACAACATTTAGGGGTGTAAGAGTCAGGGGTTTCCAGAAAAAATAGAACCAATGGTGTGTGTGTGTGTGTGCACGTGCGCTCGCATGTACATGCACATGTGTGTCTTTATCCCAGATAGATAATACAGAGATAGACTGGATAGATACATAGATAGATGAGAGAGAGAATTACTGTTTAAAAATTGGCCTAGTAAGTATGGACGGTAAGAAATATCCAGATCTGCACTTGGAAAGCTAGAGGCCCAGGAGAGCAGTTCTAGTCCACAAGCTGGCACAAGAGCCAATGTTCCAGTCAGAGTTTGTAGGCAGAGAATGACTGGTGTCCCAGCTCAAGGCTATCAGATAGGAAGAGTACCCTCTTATTCAGGGGAGAGACAGGCCTTCAACTGACTGAATGGGGCCCATCCACATTGAGGAAGGCAGTCTTCTTCACTTAGTCTACTGATTAAAATGCTAATCTAATCCAAAAGCATCCTCACAGACACACCCAGAATAATGTGTGACCAAATACCTGGGCATTTTATAACCCAGTCGAGTTGACACATAAAATTAACCATCACAAGGGACATGCAGTGAAGGAAGAAGGGACAAAGAAGACTAAGCACTGAAAGGTAGGAGAAATGCTCTAATGAAAGGAAGAATCCCCAAAACCATCCTAACCACACTTTGCTAGGGAGGTTTTGCATGACTGTTTGAGTGCATTTATGTGCACATGTTATCATGATTGAGCAGAAAAACTATGTGTGAAGGACACTGCACTAGGCACTGTACATGAATTCACAAATGAAGACCATTTCATACCATCAAATTCAGTGAAAGAGGCAGGCATACCCCTAGACAGAATGAAAGAGTGAGTGAACACACCCAGGTAGGGATGGGGCTGACGCAAGTGCTGAGTGTGGCTGAATGTCAGGCTGGCCAGTCTCAGGATCTGGAATGTGGATCTCTGTTAGACCTCATCACTCACTGTGGCCGATGAGAAAGGGCCCCCCTGGGCCAGAGGATGGGAGTTGGGCTCAAATGGAGGAGCCTCTTATAGACACTTGGCCAATGTCAGAAGGAGGGTAATTCCATGTAACTCACTTAGGATCTGGGCTCCTCCAGGGATATCTCCATGTTTCCAACGTTCTGTCTTTGTGCTTGATTAATGGTCACAATTATACAATTATTCTTTCATAGTCACACTCCCAGACACCCTTTTATTATTATTTTTTTAAACTGCAACTACTAGAATAAATCAGTTAACATTTGTTGAGTGCCAGGCACTGTGTTGTACATACATTATCTCCTTTAACTCTTTTAGCGATCCTTTGTTATAGTGCAACAAAGCTACAGTTTCAATCCATGTGAGCTCATCAGAATCTGTAAGGCTTTCAAGATGATAGAGGATCCCCATTCTTCATTGTGCCTTGAAAACTGCAAAGTAACACACAATTGAACAGTATTATGACTGAATGGCACAGCAGCCCTTGAGATAGATGGCACCCTGACCATTTTACAGAAGAGAAAACAGAAGTTCCTTGAGATGATTTGTTGGTGAATAGTAAAGTTGGCACCAAACCCAGGTCTTCAGACATCTAGTTCTGTTGACACCAGACATCTGGTTCTCCGCCTATGCCTAACTGTCTGTGTACACAGAGGTCAAGGTGACCTGGCCTTAGAGTTCTCTCCTGTCCAAGCAGAGGTCAGCACTGACTCAGCAGGTCACCTGCTCCCTGAAACAGGTCCAATCCTGCCTCCTGCATCTTAGAAACTTCTCCCATCCAAGAATTCACTAGACTGCCATAGTCCAACTCACTAGACTGCTCCTTCTTTGACTCAGAAATTGCAGAGCTGGCAGTGCTAGAGGCTCTATTCTTGCGTACGCTGAATCAGGTAGGATGAGTCTGAGCTCTCACCTTAGCATGGCAACCTTTGACAAGCTTTTGCAATAAAAAATTAAATATTAATACTCAACAATTAATCTCTGACTTGAAAAAGCCATATATACCATATGTGTAACCCCTGGACATTTCAATTTCCAACCTGCTCAAGTAAGATAACATCCTGAAAATGAAATGTAATCATCAATTAGCAGTGTTCCTTAGGACAGACTGATCTGCAGTCATGAGCAGTTTTCACGACCTGAGCAAAGGCTGATTATAAGGGAGCAGCCGGAGAGTCATAGGAAGAAGAAGGATGAGCATTTGAGCCTTGTGATACGTGGCAGAGGCTGGAAGTTGGAAGGCCAGCTTCCACGAACCACAAGCTAGCTGCGTCCTCATGGGGCTGAGCTCTGTTAATTCATCAGTCAATAGCAGTCATTGGCCCTGGCACATGGGGGTTAACTGAGGCACAGTGGGGAGACACCACAGAAGCAGGACATGTGTCTCCTGTATGAAGACTTTGGAACTGTGCTGCAGAATCAGATCATGTGCATGTGAAGCAGATTAAGAACACGACCCAAGAGGCATGCACACGAGTGCAAACTAAAACAGGGCCTGGTGATCCTGGACCTGTTTTCACACCTCTGTGTCACCAAGGGTGACAACTAAAATTGCCTGGCAGCAGTTGTAAAAAGTGCTTGTAGATCCTTGGTGAGGAGTCAGCAGGCCAGAACGGTGCATTGTGGTTTCTTATTATATTTAATGGAAAACTGAAGCGCTCGGATATTTCCAAAGTGTAATTTGTTCTGATGGGTAGGCAGACAGTGGATTGGGCTGCTTCACTAGGGAAGAGGCAAAAATAAATTAAACAAATTAATGACTGTGACGCATTCCAGGGGAAAGAAAATGCGATTGATAAGCCAGCCCCACTACCGCCCCTAACAAAAATCATCATTTTTATTGTAGTCACATCTCCTTGGCCTGCTGCTTCTTGTGGATATTTCTAAAGAAAACTTCCTCTCCAGTCATTTTCTTTAGCCCAATAAGCACAGTTGCTAATTTTCCCTCATTTGGAGATTCCCTCTGGAACCATATGCCATTAAAATGCTTAGACATGTGGAAATGGACTGATGAAGATATGAGGAGACAGGGAGTTTCAGACGAGGAGAGACTTTGTCAGATGGAATGACTCTGACATCAGATTCGCTAACCAAAGGAGAAAGATCCCTCTATGGGAAGGGAGGAGTGAGGAGGAGAGCTGAACGCAGTCTCTGGGAGAAGGCCAGGAGGCATTGGGAAGGGGAGGAAGCATTGTGTTCCCATGCACGGCTCGACGCCTGGCCTTCAGCAAGTGCTCGTTGGTTGAGTAAGTAAGTGAATGAATGAATGAGTGAATGAATGAACAAGACAGATGAGGGACTGAAGTAGAGAGGTGGCAGAGTGTGGGAAGCTGGTAGGAATGGGATGCAGGACTTGCAAGCAGGTGGGCATATGTGTCTCTCAATGACAGAAAACAACCCTGAGAGCCCAACAATGGGTCCCTGATGGCAACATGACCCCATTGTTCCCTCTCCGTTTTTTCATAAAACATTTAACATTTTGCACTTTGTTGTGTGATTCAATTCATGTTTCCAGGGTAATATGAAAAATACTTAAGAACTGGGGCCTCAGTGGTGCCGACCAGTCAAAACAGATGCAATCAGAGTGGAAACCGGCAGTAAGAACCCAGCACTGTCGTTCAGAACATCAGCCCTGAATGCTTCCCTTTCACTAGAGCTGAGCTTCCTGAGGACGAGCATCATGTTCGTTTTTAGATCCCATTAAAGCACCTAGCTCAAGCCTTTGGCTTAAATGTAGTTCTCCAGTTCACACGCTGTGCCTGGTCCGTGTACAGTAGTTACTTAATAAATATGTGTGGGGTGAGGGAGCAGATGATGGAAGGAAAGAACGGATTGGGGTGGAGTGGGATAGAACGCAGCAAGGAAATCTTCCTGGCCCGCACACACTGGAGGACAAATCGCCTTCCCCCTGGAGTCCACATCAGACCACTTTCATGCCTTGCCATGCAGGGAAGGGAGGGCTAGGCAGATCCAGGCCCATGGGTGGCCAGGGCATTTCTTCCAAAGTACTTTCCTTGGCTTGGGTGAGTAAATCTGTTAATGCTCTCCAACCTCCTCCCCTTTGTTAGGGAGCCCAGTGTATTAATTAAAAACCGCGGGCAGCTGTAAGTATCTCCAGAACAAGGATTAAGCCAGCTTTCTGTCAATTGCTTTCAAAGCCATTGCTATTTGCTGGAGAAATACTTGCTTTCAGGGTTAAAGCAACTTGCTTTTCGCTTTGCCATCTCCTTCATTACCGCGTTACCCTGTTGGCCCCTTCCCCTAATTCATGCTTGAAACTGACCGCAATAGGAAACCCACAGTGAAAAGCCACACGCCCGCAGCAGTACCCCCTCAGGCAGATGTGGCCTTCAGGGCACAAACATCTTCAGAGCAAGGCCAGTGTAGAGAGGGGGTCAGTTCTTCCTGCTTTGGCCAGCCTCTCAGCCTCCGCTGAGCTAGGGCACATGGAACACATCTGTGTGAACCGCTGCTCAAACGTGCCAAGGAGAGGGAATGCAAGAGACAGAGTTGTTGCCTACACGGTATGTTTCCGGTAGCTCTTCTTTCTGCTTTCATTACCTAAGAGCTGCTGCTTACTGTGTGATGATAGGTGAACACTCCAGGAGATAAATTTCTGCCCTCTAGGAGAAAAAACTTTCTGATAAAGTTGTTCAAGGGTAAGCCAGGCTGTCTACAGAGATGAAGCCTACCATGGTAGGAACTCAGTATACGACTACTGTTAAAATGAACTGCCTGTGAGATTCTGCAAGATGACCTCTAAGGGCGCTTCCTAGGTTGAAATATAGTGTTGTGAATCAAGCCATCTTGCAGGGTTTGGGAAGATGCTCTCACCTTCATCACAGACAAGCTGGGTTTGCGCTTCCTGGGCCATCTGCTCTACCCAGACTGGATAAAGGCCTGGAGGAGGACAAGGGGGTGGGGAGGAGGGAGATAGACAGGAGGAACAAGAAAGGCAGGGCATAATTAAGCATTTCTGAGGCCCCAGATGATTTGTAATTTACAGATCCTTCATGTTATCGGCAATGAATATTAAGTAAATCAATAAATTCTCCATTGAAGTGATAAATAATCAATCGGCTATAATAGCACAAAATAAGTCTGAACTCAACTCTAATGTGACCATAAAATAAAATGTCAACTCTGAGGCAGGGCTTTTTTTTTTTTTTTTTTTTTTAAAGAGTCCTGATAAAAGCTTCCCAGAATTCTCTATAATCCTTGAGTCCAGGCAGCAGCTAACTCAACATCCTCCAGTATTTACCTATAATTGATGACCTCAATACCTCAATACCACCCCCACCTCACTCATTTGGAAATCTTGAGAAACCACATAGGGTATCAGAGGCATTCACAGACCCTGGTGAGAACTAGACCCCGCATGGACACATGCACACACATCCCTGTGCACACACACACAGGCTCACACCTCTGGCAGATGTGCCTCTTGTCGTTGTGTCACTCAGCAGATTGCCCTGTGAAACCCAGCCTCAGCAAAGAAAGAAAGGGGAAAAGAAAAGATCTAAATCAGGGTCACATAAATAAGCCTGTGGCAGGCAGAGAAAAACCCAAACAACTAATAACACCAGGGAAAAGTCACTGCAGAATTTATATAAAAACAGTATATCAGAAAAGCTGTTGGAGAGACCTCTGAGAGGCAGAAATCACAGAAACTCTTTCCTGCTAGTCAGTGGTTTAAACGTGTAAGAATTACTCTTGCAAAAAACTGGAGAGCGATTTGATTATTTTCTGTCAGCAATCAGCCTTTTTGTCTTGTCATCGTACTTGGCCGTTCTTTCTCTCTCTCTGTCTCTCAATCTCTCCCAAATGTGTGTGTGTGTGCATGTGTGTGTCCTTGTGTGTGTGTGCGTGTATTTGATCCACACTTGCATCCATGATCTTTTTTGCAGGCTCCTCTCTTTGGAACTATCAGCATGTTTATTATGAAAAGATAAACAAACTCTAGTTATTCTTTTTTATATATATACTTTAAGTCCTGGGATACTTGTGCAGAACGTACAGGTTTGTTACATAGGTATACACGTGCCATGATGGTTTGCTGCACCCATCAACTCATCATCTATGTTAGGTATTTCTCCTAATGCTCTTTCTCCCCTAGCCCCCTACCCCCCAACAAGCCCCAATGTGCGATGTTCCCCTCCCTGTGTCCATGTGTTCTCATTGTTCACCCACTTACGCGTGAGAACATGTGGTGTTTGGTTTTCTGTTCCTGTGTTAGTTTGCTGAGAATGATGGTTTCTAGTTTCATCCATGTCCCTGCAAAGGACACGAACTCATTCTTTTTATGACTGCATAGAATTCCATGGTATATATGTGCCACATTTTCTTTATACAGTCTATCACTGATGGACATTTGGATTGGTTCCAAGTCTTTGCTATTGTGAACAGTGCTGCAGTAAACATATGTGTGCATGTGTCTTCAAAGTAGAATTATTTATAATCATCTGGGTATATGCCCAGTAATGGGATGACTCAGTCAAATGGTATTTCTGGTTCTAGATCCTTGAGGAATCACCACACTGTCTTCCACAATGGTTGAACTAACTTATACTCCCACCAACAGTGTAAAAGCCTTCCCATTTCTCCACATCCTCTCCAGCATCTGTTGTTTCTTGACTTTTTGATGATCACCATTCTAACTGGTATGAGATGGTATCTCACCTTTTGGTTTTGTACCCCTTTCCTTACACCTTATACAAAAATTAACTCAAGATGGATTAAAGACTTAAACGTAAGACCTAAAACCATGAAAAACCTAGAAGAAAACCTAAGCAATACCATTCAGGACATAGGCATGGGCAAGGACTTCATGACTAAAGCATCAAAAGCAATGGCAACAAAAGCCAAAACTGACAAATTAAATAAAGAGCTTCTGCATAGAAAAAGAAACCATCATCACAGTGACCAGGCAACCTACAGAATGGGAGAACATTTTTGCAATCTATCCATCTGACAAAGGGCTAATGTCCAGAATCTACAAAGAACTTAAACAAATTTACAGGAAAAAAACAAACAACCCCATCAAAAAGCAGGCGAAGGATATGAATAGTTATTCTTTTTTTTTTTTTTTTTTTCAAGACAGTCTTGCTCTTTTACCCAGGTTGGAATGCAGTGGCGTTATCTCAGCTCTCTGCAACCTCCGCCTCCCAGGTTCAAGAGATTCTCCTGCCTCAGCCTCATGAGTAGCTGGGATTACAGGCATGTGCCACCACACCCAGCTGGCTGATTTTTGTATTTTTAGAAGAGACAGCGTTTCACCATTTAGGCCAGGCTGCTCTCGAACTCCTGACCTCAGGTGATCCACCCGCCTCGGCCTCCCAAAGCACTGAGATTACAGGTGTAAGCCACTGCACCTGGCCATAACTCAATTTATTCTTAAAATTTTCCTCTATCTCCTCTCTTTTTTTCTGTCCTTTCCAAGACAGATCTATATGATGAATATGTATCTATTTCTCCTAAGTGATTTTGAACTCTGGCTCATCATGGACCTTTTCTAAAGCATAATTTCCATTCTTCTTTCCCTTTCCCTTGGTCAACTGCTTCTTCCCTTGAGATAAGTTCATCACTACAGATTTCAGTAAAATGGAAACGTTTACCAGGGAGCATTTAGCCAATTCCTCTGCCTCTTTGCAGGACTAGTTGGACCCATCGATTGGTGGCTCCTACCTTTGTTTCTGTCACTCAAAGACTTGCTTCTCTTTCTGGTTACCTTGGCTCCAGCATCTCATGTATTAACAAAATGATTGCCACAGCTGTCTTGGCATAATGCTTGACACTTGAAGTTCAATTACTCATTCCATGAAGAGAAGGAGGAGGTAGGCATGCATTTCTCATTGGGGCCTCAGCCTTATACCCTGGTGTCCCCCTGACACAATAAATTCTTCCTCTTCAGGATTGTCTGCTATTCTGTATCATTCCTAAGCAGAATACAACCATCTCTAGCAGCAGACACTTCCCATAATCTCCTCCTGATACCTCCTTCTCACACTGATCAGTGAGACATTACTGAGCATCTACTGTGTGTGTCCTTCAGTGAGCCAGATGCTGTGGGCAATAAACTGGAAAATGTAAGACATGGTTTCTACCCCTCTAAAGCATATGTTCTAGTTAGAGAAAATGTAAAAATATGAGAGTCCATTATCAAATACCCAGAGCATCTCAACAGATCTACTCGCCTTTCTTTTCAATCTCAGGTCTCTAGGTTGATGGGCCTTTTCTGTTTCTTCTGTTTTGTCTTAAAGCAAAAGGTGCATGAGGCTCCTCTTTTCTGAAGCTAGCGTTACGATGTGTGCCTTACCCCACGTGGCAGGTAGAGAGATGATGGCCCTCCAAAAGTTATCCACATCCTAACCTCCAGAGCCTGAGATTTTGTGACCGTACACGGCAAATGGGCTTGGGAGACGTGATTGGGTTGAGAACTTGGGAACATTTCTGTCTGCTGTCCATGTCCAGGAACTGTTTTTTTCTTAACATAACACGTGTTTGATCTTTGTCCTACCTCTGAGTAAGTTCTTTGCCCTCTTGGGGCAGAAACAATCTCTCTAACTGGGTTGTTCTTAGAAACTCCCCTTTATTTGGGAGGATTAATCTTTGTTCCCTCAAAGGACCTTTCAGTCTAAATCTTCTTCATCAGTTTTCTAATGAGGAGCTTTGGTGCTCTATGCAAATGGGACTCTTAAGAAGCTGTTCTAGCATTCCAGAATCCCCAGGCTAAGCGTGCAGACAGGTGTCTCTCCACCTCCTCTTTCATCTGTGTGATGTACAATGGAAGAAGAAAGGGAGCAGCAGTTGGTGAAGGCATCCACATTAAGGAGGATGTAACTTTTTACATGGAGAAGAAAAACATCTTTTGTAATACACCAGGCATGAGTAGGGATCTGAAGTCAAAAATAAGAATGAACAATGGGAGAAGGCTGGATGTAGTGAGGACACCAGCCCAGATGAGCTGTAACATTTTCGAGATATGGAATGAGTTAGGTAAATGGGGCCAGATTCTGAAAGGTCTTTACCACCTGCCCATAGAGGTGATCCTTGGCATTGCAGACATTGGTTGTCTCTGCATGCTTTTTGTTTTTGTTTGTTTGTTCATTTGTTTTTATTTTTGTTTTTGTTTTCAGATGGAGTCTTGCTCTGTCACCAGGCTGGAGTGCAGTGATGTAATCTCCGCTTACTGCAACCTCCGCCTCCCAAGCAATTCTCCTGCCTCAGCCTCCCAGGTAGCTGGGACTACAGGCACCCGCCACCACACCTGGCTAAATTTTTGTATTTTCAGTAGAGACAGGGTTTCACCATGTTGGCCAGGATGGTCTCTATCTCCTGACCTCATGATCCGCCTGCCTCGGCCTCCCAAATTGCTGGGATTATAGGCGTGAGCCACTGTCCCTGGCCATCCTTGCATATTTTAAGGCTGGAAAATGATCTAATGCTTAGGTTTCCATTTAAAAAACAAGGAAGGAAAAGTAGTGGTCAAATGTCTTACATTCCTTTTGGGCCTATTGCCTGATTCGTCTTGAACTCTAAACACGCCGACTTGCAGATTTTCTTGGATTATTTATTTTGGTTTTAATGTACACAGTGGAGAACTCGATGTGAGCTTGGCTGGATGCTTTAGAGGAAAGGGCTGTGTTGTGTATGCATCTGTTGATGCAACTGGTACCCAGACCATCTGTGGGTGGTTCCTGCCATTCTTAGCAGCCCTTCTCTCTTGGAGAATGAAGTCTCCTACACTGAGTCAGTTGGTGGCCACTGAATTTTATTTTAGGAACGTGTCCTAGATACAGTAGGCTTCCCACTCACTATGCAGAAAAGAATGCCTTTCTAGAAGAGGATTCCGATTTGTCTAACAACAGCATGCTGCTCAGGCAATCTCTCCCTTTTGTTGATGGCTGAATGGAGAGATGCTCAGCCTCTGATCTCCAAGGGCGAGAGCATCCAGGCAACAAACTTAGCAGCCTGTAGTGCTTCCAGGCGGAAATGCATCTTTGTGTCCCTCCATGGGGAGGGGCATGTGCATCAGCATCTCTGTGTTCCAGAAGGGTCCGAATCAGAGCATTTCAGAACTGGAAGGGATGCGAGGGTCCAAAGCCTGCTAATCACATAAAGTCCCTTTAGAGCAGTTCTGATAAAGAGTCATTCTGCTTCTTCTTTCTACCTTCCCCGACAGAAGACCCACCACCTCACAAAGATTCCTAGGCCACAGTAACCACATGGTAAGATCACCCAGCCTCAATGATCTCATGCACTGCTTCTGTACAGCACTTCTAGTAAGAGTGAGTTCCATGTCTTAAAAGCTCACCGGAAATTATACCTGTAGACCCAGCAAATTCATGTTTAGAAATTTGAGGAAATATATGAATGAATAAATAACTGTATAATATTCCTCTCAATGTCTATTAGTCAGGAGATTATTTAAGCAAATTAAAAATCATGTTGCAGAATAATAAACATTAATATAAAAAAACAAGAAAAGCTAACATTTTAAACACTTGCTCTGTGCCTATTATTTTTCTGTGAGCAGTGCATGTTTTCTTTCAGGCATTCTTCTCCTAGCCCAGCATGTTATATGGTATATGTATATGGGATTATGTTTTGGAGGCTGGAGGGTTGGGGATTATGTGGACACTTCAGAAGCTTTGGGGGTCAGCTCACATATCTTTCCCTGGCTTCTGAACTCCTCCCCATATCCAGCTGTCTGCCTTGCTGAAGTCGAACAAACCATTATACCACTTTGCTTATCCTATGAATGGCGTCAATCACCTTGTATTTCCATTCAGTCAAGGCAGACTCCCTGAGGAGGTGGAAATCCTAGCAGGATTTTGAAGAAAGCAGAAAAGAGCACTGGACAAGCTCTGAATAAGGAAACTGAGTCCCATAGACCTTTTAAATGCTTAATTGCTTTTTATGTCTTTTGGAAAGCCTAAAATCCCTCATAGTTTTCTTGATCTCTTAACCCTGGGGAAGAGCTATGCTGGTTCTTCGGGCATTGCACTATGAACAAGAGTCCCTGCATGGTATTTCTAGTCCACCCTACTCTTCTCCTAGCTCTGAGCATAGCACTTGGCTCTCTTGGACCTTAGCTAATACCCCATGGTTGGAACAGGACCTAGGCTCCCCTGAGTTCTCTGTTGTACTGAGATCCCTCTATAAAGTCGGACAGGTTCAGGCCAAATAAGTTTTTTTAATGCTATTCTTGAAATTTGACCAACTTTTTCATTATCAAGTACAATTTCAATAATATAGAATTGGTTTCTTATTAAATCAAAGGAGAAAGACATCAAGCGTGGTAGGTATTATACTTTAAGTTGATTACAAAAAGCATTTATTGAGGGTTAACCACTAGGCAATGGATAGAAAATCAATTACACGGTAGTTTAACATCCAATAATATGTATTTTAATGAACAATTTGTATTTAACATCTCTTATGAAATAATGAGCTGCGTTGGAGTTTTAGGGTAGCCAAGCAGCAATTGGGATATCTGAGTTAACTCTTAAAGAGCCCAACACCATGTTTTATCAAGTAGTATCTCATGGCTTCACAGTTACAGTTCACCTCCCATTCCAGCATCATGGCCCCTGACAGCATGAACAGCCACACAGATTCTGAGAGCTACCCATCTAGGCGGGGGTCAAAGATTATGCCAATGTCTGATTAGTCTGAACAGCCAGCCATTGTTTTGGAGAACTCCCTAAGGTGATGTTGTGCATTATGACATTAACATTTCCAGATTGTTTTAGCTAAATGAAAAGCCATGGGATCCCTTTTAAATCCCATCTCAGTCTGCAACAGCTATCCCATCCCATTCCTCTATTGTTTGCTGCATAGTCTCCCACATGATATGTGAAAATCTGACTCAAAGTTCTTTATCTTGAAGCTGTGTTTATACGTTCCATGTGCACATAAAACTCAACTCGGTTACTATTTGTCCTTTTCCTTTTAGCTACACTGTCAAATCAAATGTGGTTTCAAGATAGGAAGGAGCTGTCCAGTTTCTAAATCCACCAAGACAGGCATACTTCCAGCTTCATTGAAAGTTGGTCTTGAATTCCTGGTCACTACTTCTGCTCTGAGCTCCATAATTTGCAGCTAAAGTTTTCAAAAGGCTTCACAGTTTTCTTCTCTGGAATCAGATTATGGTACAGTCCTTCAGCTTAGCCAATTCACAGATCTTTTGCAGAGTTATAGAAGAGGTGAAGGAGAGAGCAAAGAGTGGAAGACAAGAAGAAAATAGCAGTGTTCAGGTGGCAATTGAAAATGAGAACTAGTGAAGCCTGGAGAATACAAATGACTATTTCATAGTGAAGGGGACTGCCGTGGAGATGGTTGGCTCATAAATGGGAGGAGCTAAGTTGGAAAAGGACCCTGGGAGGGAGGGAGTTATTGATTCAGAAAACACTGGCTTTGGCTGACAAAATGAGGATCACAAAAATCAAGCTGAGGTAGGCATGACAGTTAGCAGTTAGGAACTTGGGCTCTAGAGCCTGGAAGATAAGATTTCTGATTCTTTCTGCCATTTGCTAGCAGTGTACCTGGGAAGTTATTTAATCACCCAATGCCTGCAGATTCAATATCTGTGATACCAAATACCTAGTTCAAGGCCCACCACACCCTAGTTACACAATGAATATTGGTTGAACAATGTACAATGGCATCTACTTATATGGTTGTTTTGTGAAGATAAATTGCAACAAAAGCTGTATAGAACATTTACTCTGTTGCCTGACATATAATAAGTACAAAATTAATAAGAGTAGTGATTATTATTATACCTGTTATTAGGATATCCAAGCATTGAATTTTTTGCAACCATTTAATCTTATTATGAAGTAATGTCCTTCTTGTTATGGATATTGGGACATATTTTATGAGTTCTTATCATAGTAACTGACATAAAACATGTTCTCAAGATATGTGAAATAAATGAATCAATTAATTTATAGAGTTTTAGAGTGGAAAGTCACCTTACTGAACATGTAGTCCAGTCTGTAGATTTTATGGGCATTTCTATTAGTCCTTTTTGGACTGTGTGTAAATAAAGTCTAATAGCATTTCATTAGTGAGGAAGCTGAGGCCAAGGTGGTTTGAGTAAGGTGATCCAATGCCTGAGGACCAAACCAGATCATAGCCCAGGTCTTGCAACTCCCAGTATGGTGGCATGTTGTAGCAACCAAATCTTCCCTTCCAGATGACAAGGGTGGCTGGCTAGTGGCAGAGCCTGGAGGCCACAGTCTGAGGCATGACCACTCATTTTGCAGTTTTAGGGGATTTAGGGTCATTTTAAGGGGAAAAACTGCAACTTGAATTCTGGCATCTAAGCTTACGGTTCTTGTTCTCACAAGGGGCTTGAGCCTTAGCTCTAGGGTGCTGGGTGCCAGCTCAGAAATCTCAGCCATTCTGGTCAGGATTTGTGACTACCTGAAATTTTAAAACACCCAGCTCAGTCTCTGAGATTTTAAGGGACTCAGATGGAGCAGCAGTCACCACAGGACTTCCATCCAGGGAACTCTGACCAAAGGCTCTGATACATGGTGGATGCTCAATATGTGTTTGGTGAATGAATGAATGAGGCAATGAATGAACAGTATTTTAGAACTAAAAGGGACCTTAATAGGCCTCAAGTGATGACTACAACACCAATATCATTGCAATTATTAATTCCAACAGGGCAACTCTTAATACACTAACAGAAGCTTGGAAAACGCAGACTTTATAACCATCAGCATGCTTATTGTTGTCAATGTTAAGATGACTGATGGCCTACCTGGGATTCTGTTCCCCTCTTTTCCCACAATCATAAGGAAAGTTAGGTGAGAAAGGCTTAAGTTAGGAGCCCTCAAGGAGTAGGGAACATCTGTCTGTTGTGAGTCTAATGAGGCAGGTGATTAGGGTGAAGGTAGTTTTGCAGCTTTCCCTGAAGGCATCAGGGGAAACCTGAGATCTGTTTCCCCACAGCCTGGGGGAACAGATCTAAAGATTTGCTAAATTGCAAGCATAGATTTAAATGGTACTGAAGGGCCCCAGGCCACTTTCTTCCAGGGACCTGCGGAGACAAGGGAGAGAACCATTTCTCTTTAAAGGAGTGAACTGCTGGAAGGAGGGTGAGGAAGGAGGCTTAGGAAACCACTCCCCAGTCCCCGGCATTCTCCTGCCTCTGCCCCCCACAGCCTGTCGGAGCCGCACTTGTGGCTGAATGTTGCTGATACGTAACTGAAAAGCTATAGACACTGGGATGCCTGAGAAGGATCGCAATGGTTTTGTCATTACAAAAATCACACTGGACAGCAGAGAGGTGGGGGTGGGGGCACCGAGAACACGGGCCTGAGAATCTGCAAATATGTCAAAGCAGTTTTGTCATCGCCAAAGCAAACCTAAAGCGAAGCATAATGGAGAACTCGAGGCAGATAGAGTCTGTCACTGAGATTTAATTTGTTTCAGAACTGAGAGAGTTGCAAGGGCCCCAGTTCTTGATTGGAGTGGACAGCAAAGAGGTGGAAGCGCAAAGGCTGAAGCTATTCATCCCACATAGGACTCCGGTAAACCAATCAGATAAACCTCTTCATTAGGGTCTTGAATGAAAGGCAAGTGGAAAGAGGGCAGAACACAGCCTGTAGATTAAATCTGGTCAGAGCCAATACCTGACAATCCCCCATGCTGTTACCCAAATGAAAGCTAATGCCGCTATGAATTAGCAGCCTCCGGAGCAATGGAGGAGGGAATTCAATTCTCTCCAAGTCAGCTCCAGCCTAGACTGAGAGAGGAGCTGGGGGAGGCTGGTGTCACTCTCCCCAGGTTTGCAGGTGTGGGTGTGGGGGAAGGTGGCAGAGGTGCAAGGAGTCTCACTTGAGCTTCCCTGCCCAGCAGAAGTCTCATGGTGTTGGACCACAGCTGTGCTTTATCTCAAGTCAGCCCACTGGGACAGGAAGGCATGACAGTGACTGCACTCTATGTTAAGCTCTGCCTTTTCTGGAAGTTCTCAGTGGCAACCGAGCCCTATGCCCTCCAAAAGCATTTGGTTTCATCCTCTCGCCTTCCTCCTGCCATCCTTGAACATTACTCCTTCTTCACCATGAGCCCTGGACAAAGTGCCCTGGCCTGGCACTTGATACTGTAAAGGAGGAAAAATTTCTTTCCTCCCCTATCCCTGGGTTCATGGCAGAGGCTCCTATAACAAAAGACAGACTAGCAAAAGAAAAGCATACACGTATGGAATGTAAGTCTCACATGACACAAGAGCCTTCTTAAAGGAATGAAGACCCAAAGATACAGGGAAACCTATGCATTTCTATGCTCAGACTTGATGAGGAATGGACAGTGGTGGAGAGATATGATAGGAGGACCAAAGGGTGTGTAATCTGAGGATGGTAAGCTGGGGAACTTAGCAAAGCCCATTTATTCAGATTCCTCTCTATGTCCAGGTATCTTCAGAGGTAAGGATATTCCCTTCGTCCAGGTAGGAAGGGCTCCTGGAATGAGAATCTTACCACCTGCCTCAGGGAAGAAAGGTGAAGGGAAGGTGAGAGCAACCTTCCTGCCTCTGCTGTTTTGTCAAATGCCAAGGTGACATATTTTGGTATGTCCTGAACTGCATCAATATCTAAATTGAGAAGTCTCCACCTAGACCAAACCAAATGATGCTATGTCCCCCTCACCTCCCAAACCTTGAGATTGGCCATTTCCTCTCTACGTTTTCTCTCATTCAAATAGGGTATCTCTAAAACTCAGGGGGCATAGGGAAACGTGGCAGCCTTCCTTTCACTATAGGAGGTGGCCCTTTAATGCCTCCCCTGGAGGCAAAGCCTGCCCTTGCCCCCTCGCATCAGTCATTCTGACCCTGGTGACCCTGTAGTCATGCCCTTTCCCTGCCTTCTACCCCAGATGGCACTTACGCTCTGAGATGTATTCAATATGAATGCATTACTGTTCATTTATCATCCAGTCTGCTGATTTAATCTTGTCCTGGGCTCATCCTTCACCCATGCTCCATGGCATTGTGTAAATAGGCTTGTACACTCCTAATAGGCAAAGCCGGCACATCTAGGCAATTCTATTTGTACAATGCAATCTATAAAGGGGACTTCTTTTGATGATGTCAGTGATAATGGTATCAGATTGTTCCGAGGAGGGTAGAGAAATGCTGTGATTAGTTCCAGGCGTGAGGCGTTCCGTGGTGGAGATGGAATCTCCCTCCACTCCTCCCCGGAACAGGGCTTTAACTGTAAGTGAGTGGGTGAGAGGAGAGAAAGAATGACGGTGAATGTTTCACCATGAGAGCTGCTTAAGGCCCAGAAACATCTCAAAAGCCAATCCTGAGACCCAAAGAGAAGGCCCCGGTGGATCAGGAGCAGCACCCAGGCCTATGGCACTGATGAGAACATTTATCAGAAATCTGTGCAATCATGAGCACTGAAGCAGAGGCTTGTCCCAAGAGACTTTGTCTGCAGTGGGTGGGAATTGGAGGGAATATCTTAGAAGAAAATCTTTTAACGTTCCTCTCCACAGTCATATAGCCTCCTTAATATGACAAATCAGAGCTCCTGACATACTTTACTGCCTGCATGTTAATGAGCTGAGCCTTGCAACAGAGCCATTTGGGGGTGTGGAGCAGTTTACAAACAACTTGGCTTTGAGATTCTCAGAGAGAGAAGGAAAAGGGAGATTGCATGGAAAGCAGAAACACTGGAGGGAGAGGCTACCCCCAGCAAGCTCCAGGGCTCAAGGGAGCGTGTCTACTCTTGGAGTAGCCACAAAAGAGTGCAGGGGAGAAGGCCAGCATGTTCAGACCTCTGAGGTTTGATTCATTAAAATGTTATTCAAAACACCGTCCAGCACACGCCGCATGACTTCCAGGACAAATGCAGTTGCTTTCCTGTCTGGCTGTCACTCGAGGGTGCTTGAGTGACCCCCTCCAACTGGAAGAGTCAGGGACGACATGGACCTGGGCAGCCGGGGCTTCCACAAAGGGTCAGCTTCTGTTCTCTGAATCCATGGCTAGGGTTATGCCTTGATCCCTTGTTAGCTGGGTTTCTGAGGCCACTTGGTTATCTTGTCAGAGTGATACAGTGGGCAGTATGAATTGGGCCCTTTAGAACAGGAGAAAGTATGTTTTTCATGATGATGATGATGATGATGATGATAACATCATGTTAAAGATATATACTCAGTGTTTACCGTGTGCCAGGCATGATGCTAGGGGTTTTAGATGCACTTAATTCTTACTCAACTATATGGTTGAGAATACTATTATTCCAATGTTATTAACGAGTAAACAAAGGCTCAGAAAGATTAATACCTTGATTACAGCTATGAAGTTCCAACATATGCAGGGCTTCATGGGAGTACGCTGTATTCCAGAATCCTTGAGCTGGAAAGGTATCATCTGCCCCAACCTTTCTTTGGCCCAGCCAAAGCCTGGAGCACTGAAGTGACTTCTGCAAGGCCACACCGCAGAAAATGACAGAGCTGGTAAAGGCCGGTTCTTCTGAACCCTGGTCCTTTGCTCTTTTCAGGTTGGCTTACTTATTGTCACATTGTCTGGCAGTTTAGAGTGTCACAGTGTTTTATTTTTAAGGAACTTGTTGATGGTTTGCATTGAATAAAGGGCACAACAGAACTAAAACACCTAAAAACTAGAAAATAAGAGGGAAAGTTAGTGCCCACTGAGCAGTTCCAGTTACACTGAGGTAGATCCCTGGAGGCCAACCATCCTCCCCAGGGCATGGCCCCTGACTTTGGGACAGCCCCTTCATCCAGCCCACTCTGGGAAGACGGTGAGAGTCGCAGGTATTTTGTTCTGTTCCTGGGATCCTTATTCATCCAGGCTTGAATCAGAGGACTAAGAAAGGATGAAGAGGTAAGAGTAGAAAAATGACCAGAGAAGAGACCACGTCTCTCATTCACCTGAGTGGACCCATCGTCTAGGCTGCCAGAGTGTCAGTGTCAGTTTATGCACCACGCGAGGCTGGCTGCCTAAGAATCACCCAGTGAGTGATTTTAAAATGCAGATTCCTGAGCTCCACTTCTGGAATTTCTGATCAGTAAATCTGGGTTAGGACTCATCTCTATATACTTTTACTTGCTTCTGAAGTGATTCTGACTATTAGCAGATTTGCCACCACTGCAGAGACGGCTCTAACAGCATCAAATACAGTGAGACTGGAGAGATCAGGTGGCAATTTTGGCCAGTTAAATAAAAGACAATGGAGGGTTTTTTGTTTGTTTGTTTTTACTATAACTGCTGGGCCACTGCCAAGAATGATGCTGAGGGTGAGTCTAACACTGAGAGACAAGAGGAAATGGACTTGTGGGTAAGATCTATTATTTTTATGCAGATGAAATTTTCAATAATTACCAGTTTTTGTCACACATGAATGCTCAATTGAAATAAAATCATGAATGGGGTCTAAATTATCTAGATCAATTCTCCTGTATGCGTTGTTTTCTGGTAGTCAACAGATGAAGCTTCAATCAAGCTAGGTAATTTTCTGGATAAGTGAGACAACTAGTAATAGCAAAACTCAAATCTACAGTAACCCAGACGTAAGTGAACTCACTAGGACAATTTAGGCTGATGCAGCTGGAGGAGATGAGGGAACCAGAGTACAGTATCCAAATAGTTTCATGACAATCTTCGCTCATCTGATACTGTTACACCGAAACAAAAAAAAAAGAAAGAAAAGAAAAAAGAATTACTGCCTACAGAGGAGTAAAGAGGTAGGGACAAGGCTGAGTAGATGAATTCTGAGGTCATTCTTCAGTTTTCTAGCTGGAGGCTTCTAAAGCATTATGAGCTGCGTGGTCAAGTTCAATGCTAAGAACATGGCCTTAGAATGTAAAAATGAATGGCCACTTCTGGGCATGGCTGAGGAGGGCGAAAATGCACACGCACACAGACACACACACACACAGACACACACACACATCATGGAAATGGGGAAAAGTTACTTCTCACTGTTGTAAATTTAAATGCAGTCCAGAGTAGTGAAGGCCATTTGTAAGGTCTGCTGAGCTAATGGATTCATAATGACTTTTAAAGCTTCACTCGGGTAAGAAATACTGTTCATTTTTTAATTGCATATAATTATACTTTTTCATAATCTAGGGCGGCATAGCAAAAGTAAATCTACTGACTTAATTATAAATCTTTTTATTATCTGGAACCCTGCTGAAATAAAAGAAAAAAGAAACAACTATTGTTTTTCTAATCTAGAAAAAAAGGATATAGTTAAAAAGATATAGCCTCAATGTTAAATGAGTTATGATGCTTTTGATAAGAGAACACTGCTTTGTTGCACCTTCCACTGTCCTTTGAGAGAAGGCTGTTTGTGGAAGTGCTAAGGCATTCTGACCTGCCTGTGGTCCAAACTGCTTCTTTTCCTGGGGGCGTGGGCATTTGATGACCTGTTCAATGAGCTAAATGAGTCCATTGTATTCCTAGAGATGGACTCTGGGAAAGCCTCTAGCTAGAAGAGTCTGAAGGTTGGCAGAGTAGGATAGAGGAAGTGGTGAGAAGTCAAAGGAGGTAAAGTCTAATCAGATTTTTATTTCTACTGGGTTTCTCCTAATGGTTGTCCCAAGGCCCCTGTATGACCCTGTGGCTCACTCAAGTTGCCCAGAGTGACCTTGGGAAAGAAGACACACCTCTGAGAGACACGGGATGATAATTTGGCGGGAAGATTCATTATGTTCATGGCGATAAGATTTGTTATAATATCAGTTTCTTTCTTTTTTTTTTTTTTTTTTTTGAGACGGAGTCTCGCTCTGTCACCCAGCCTGGAGTGCAGTGGCGTGATCTCAGTTCACTGCAAGCTCCACCTCCTGGGTTCCCGCCATTCTCCTGCCTCAGCTTCCCGAGTAGCTGGGACTACAGGCGCCCGCCACCACACCCGGCTAGTTTTTCATATTTTTTTTTTTTAGTAGAGACGGGGTTTCACCGTGTTAGCCAGGATGGTAATATCAGTTTCTTTAAAGTAGAAATGATGACTTAATCATATAGAGGGAAATAGCAGCATTTGGGAGGACCAAGGGCAAGTTTGGGTCTAAACAACCCTGTCTGAGGGAAGCGGAGATGCTCGTTCCTCACAAAGTCACCAGTGTGATTCTGCTAGTTCAACTATCCTTTTTGTCTCACCTCACAAATCCAAATGATGCTTGCAGCCTACCAGGGGAGCAGCCTTTCTCCTAGAAACACCGGTTGAGGTGGCCAGGAGAGTCTCTGCTAGCATAGCAACCTGTGAAAATAAGGTAGGCTCTCAGCAGCACCATCTAGAGCCCAACCTGACAGAATCTGAGACCTGTCTTCTCCCTAGCACAGAGTTCCATGATCCCTTGAAAAGATTTATCCATCAGTTCTGGATGGCCCTTGTTTAAGAGAATCAATTATTCGTCATTGTTGGGGGAGGACAGAGAATCCAGAAAGAAAACCGAATTAAGCGCTTGAAGGTGGAGCAACCCATTGGGCCTGATGGCGGTGAATGATGTCGCTACCTATCTCAGAAAGGAGAGATTACTTCTGGTGAAGAGACATCAGTTTGCAATCAACATCCACACATTTCTCTGAACTGGTTTTTACCATCCTCCTCTAAGTCCCATCCAACATGCACAGACCCCTACAGCAGCTCACGGAGACTAGAAACTACCAATACTATCCATAGATTGACAACAACAGGCATCACTGGGGGTCCATACTGCCTGTGCCTGGCGAGATGGGGCTTGGCTAGGAGCTTCCTTCTCACACTGAAGATTGTTCCCTGGCAGGCACCGAGGCTGATCTTTACCCTATACCTAGAGACTCCTGTCTCGTCCTGCTTGTTCTGGGTTCCAGGCTGCTGTCCTTAGGCCTGGTGTTGACAAAAGTGGTGTTTTAATTGTTACTTCTCTCTCTGGAAAAAAGCTGTATCTCACATCTCCTGTAGAGATTTTCCTAGGCACCGTACATCTCGTAATCAGTGTGACTTTTCTATTTTATTTCTATAAGATACAAAAGTGGTTGTAAACGGTGAAAAGACAATTGTGTCTAGAAATTTTCTTTATGTTACAGTTTAGAGTATGACAGTTGCAACACACAAGCAAACATTTTGAGTTTGGCTAGCTAACCTGACTTCCACTAGCAATCATCCGGGTTCATTTCCTATACATGTTTTTAATCAGTGGAGACCTAGAGTAACTGGTTGCCTAATCCTAGGATGGATGTTTTATTCCTTTAAACTTTGTTCATAGCAGGCAAGACACATACCAGTTTAGAATGGTGGCCCTGCCACTTACTACCTATGTGATCTTGAGCAATTTACTTGGCCTTTCTTAGCCTTAATGTGCTCATCCATAAAATAGAGATAGTAACACTCAGCCTGCAGAGTTGTAAGAATTAGAGAAAACATGCCAGTCAAGTGCCCAGTGGCATCAGAGCCTTGACACCACTTGGTGCCCAATAGGTAGGTGGCTTTTGTGGTTGTGGCTGTTATTAACTCTGCTTTAAATTCAGGAACCTGAGTGCAAGTTGTTGGCATTTTGACCTTGGTTTGATGGGTTGCAGAGTTTTTCAAAGACTTACAAGCTTTTGCATCTGTGAAGTGTGACTAATAATTCCTACTTTGCCAGGTAGGTATAGGTTTGGCAACAACAAACAGAAAACCCAATCACAATTGTATAAACAAGTAGGGATTTATTTGTTTCTCTTAACGTGGCTTCTAGGGAGATGCTGCCCGAGTTGGTCCAACAGTTCACCCATGTCAGAAGCAGCATCTCTGTGACTCTTTGGGGTTCTCTTGGCCCTTTCTATCCACTGCTCCCCTGGCAGTCCCAACATGACTGCTGTTTTTTTATGGCATCATCCTTGTTTCAGGCACTGAGGAGGGAAAAGAGGAAGGGACAGAATATCTGTCTCATTGCACCAGTAAGGCAAAAGCTTTCTCCAAAGCTCCTCCAGGAAACATATGCTCACGTGTCCTTGACTAGAGCTGAGATAATGACAGGGCCTGTCAACCAAGAGCACCTGCCACATCTGCTGATACAGCTGCTATGGGAATAGGTGAGCTAGTGTATGTTAAGGCACTTTGTAAGTGCTTTATGAAAGTAAGTTATTATCCTTATCCAAGCCCTTGTACAAAAGAGAGGCCAGTCAACTGGCAAGTGATAACTATATTGCTTAGGCCTTTTAACCCACACTGAGATAAATGGGAGGCATTTGGAAGGCAGTGGTTGTTCAGTACTAGTTGACGGGTCATATCCTCTTTCTGGCCAGGCTGGAGGTTATCCTGTTTCATTCTGCCAGTGAGATGATGCTTGGATTGGACTTGGTGGCTTCAATTGTCTCTGCTTGATGTAAGTGTGAGTCTGTGTCCTAGATAAATACAGCAACAGCAGGAGGTATTCCTGAAAGACATATTCACCAGTAACGGGGTTATGTTAAATTAATCATAGGTAGTGTTCTTAGTGTGCGCCCTCCCCATTCATGTACCCTCCTGACATCCTTAATAAGCATCTGCTATGCCTTAACAGCTTTGAGGTATAATTTACATACCATCACATTTACTGTTTTAACTCTGCAATTGAATGAATTTTAGTAAATTTACACAGTTGTTCGGACATCACTACAATCTAGTTTTAGAATAACTCCATCTCTCCCAAGTGATCCCTTATGCCCATATGCAGACCATCTGCATTCCCACCCCCTGCTGTGGGCAACTACAACTCTATACTCTATTGCTAAAGATTTGTCTTTTCTGGACATTTCGCATCAATGGAATTTTACAATTTGTGGTTTTTTGTATCTGGTTGCTTTCACTTAGTATGTTTTGATGCATCTGTGTTGTAGCATGCATCAATATGCATTTGCCACTTTTTTTGCTGAATAGTATTTTATTGTATGGATATACCACATTTTGTATATTCTTTTACCTGTTGATGGACATTTAGATTTTTTCTACTGTGTTGCTGTCATGAATAATGCTGCCCTGAACATTTGTATACATGTCTTTGTGTGGACATACGTTTTCATTTCTCTTGGGCAGATATCTTGGAGTGGAAATGCTGGATCATATGGTAAATTTATGTTTTTAAGAAACTACTAAACTATTTTCCAAAGTGACTGTAACATTTAACATTTCTACCAGCAATGTATTGAGGGTTCCGGTTTATTTACATCCTTACCAACATCTGTTATTTCTGCCTTTTTTATTATAGCCATTCTAGTGGGTATGAAGTGATATCTTATTGTGGTTTTAATTTGCATTTTCCCAATGATTAATGATGTTAAGCAGTTTTTTATGTGCTTGTTAGCTGTTTATATATCTTCTTTGGTGAAATATCTTTTGAAGATTTTTTGCCCATTTTTGAAAAAGTAGATTTAATTTTTAGAGCAGCTTTAGGCTCACAAGAGATTGAACATAAAGTACAGGGGTCCCATATATGACCCTGCTCTTGACAGTGGCACAGACTCCCCCAGTATTGATATCTCACACCAGCCAGAGTGGCCCATTTGTTACAATTGATGGACCTATGCTGACACATCATTACCATCTGAAGTTTATAATTAACAGTAAGATTCACTCTTAGTGTGGTACATTCTGTGGGTTTGAACACATGTATAATGACGTTCATCTACCACTGTAGTATCAAATAGAATAGATTCACTGCCCTAAAAACCCTCTGTGCCCTACTATTCCTCTCTTCCTCCCCACAACCCCTGGCAACCGTAATCTTTGTATTATTTCTATAATGTTGTCTTTTCCAGAATGTCATCCAGTTGGAATCATATATATGGAGCCTTTTCAGATTGGCTTCTTTCACTTAGTAATAAGCATTTCAGTTTCCTCTATGTCTTTTATGGCTTAATAGCTCATTTCTTTTTAGCACCAAATATTCCAATTGTCTGGATGTACCATAGGCTATTTTTCCATTCACCTACTGAAGGTCATCTTGGTTGCTTCCGAGTGTTGGCAATTGTGAATGAAAATACTATAAACATCTGCGTGCAGGTTTTTGTGTGGACCTACATTTTTAACTCATTTGGATAAATACCAAGGAGCATAACTGCTGGAACATATGGTAAGAGTATGTTTCGTTTTTTTGGTTTTTTTTTTTTAAACTGCCACACTGTCTTCCAAGTGGCTGTGCCATTTTGCCTTCCCAGCAGCAGTGAACAAGAGCGTCTGTTGCTCCACATCCTTGTAAGCATTTGCTCTTGTCCTGTGTTTTAGATTTTGGTCATTATAATAAGTGTGTAGTGGTATCTTGTTGTTGTTTTAATTTGAAATTCTCTCGTGACATATAATGTTGAGCATTTTTTCATATGCATATTTGACATGCTTATATCTCTTTGGTGGTGTCTTTTGCTCTTTTTTTTTTTTTTAAGATGGAGTCTCGCTCTGTGGCCCATGCTGGAGGTTGGAGTGCAGTGGTGTCACCTTGGCTCACTGCAAGTTCTGACTCCTGTGTTGATAGCATTTCTCCAGAGTAGCTGGGACTACAAGCACCCACCACCACGCCCAGCTAATTTTTTGTATTTTTAGTAGAGACAGGGTTTCACCGTGTTAGCCAGGATGGTCTCAATCTCCTGACCTCGTGATCCGCCCGCCTTGGCCTCCCAAAGTGCTGGGATTACAGGTGTAAGTCACCGTGCCCGGCCGTCTTTTGCTCATTTTTAAAATCAAGTTGCCATTTTCTTATTGCTGAGTTTTAAGAGTTCTTTGTATATTTTGGGTATCAGTCCTTTGTCAGATATGACTTTTGTGAATGTTTTCTCCCATTCTGACCTGTCTTTTAATACTCTTGACTTTCATCCATTTTTAACAGAATTATTTACTTTCTTATTATTATATTTTAAGAGTTTCTTATACATTCTACATACAAGTTATTTATCAAGTATACAATTTATGGAATTTTCTCTCAGTGTGTGGCTCCTCTTTTTGTTTTCTTAATATTGTCTTTTCAAATGCAGAAGTTTTTAATTTTGATGAAGTTCACATTCTTCATGTTATTCTACAGATTGTGCTTTTGGTGTGTATAGAAACACCTAAGGTCACAATATTTTTCTACATCATTTTCTTTTAAAAGTTTCATAGTTTTAGCTTCTACATTTATGTCAATATCAATTTGGGGTTAATTTGTGCTTGTGGTATGAAGCCAGGGTCTAAATTCATATTTTTGCCTGTGAATGTCTAGTTGTTTCAGAACCATTTGTTGAAAAGACTATTCTTCCATTGAATTATCTTGGTATCTTCTTTTAAAAAAATTCATAAATATAACAGCTTAATTCTGGGCTCTCAATTCTGCTTCACTGATCTGTATATCCATATGTCTATAGTTTTGTCAGCACCACACTGTGTGGATTACTGTAACTTTGTAGTATATTTTAAAACCAGGAAATTTAAATGTTCCAACTTTGTTCTTTTGCAATTTTTTTTTTTTTGTCTTTTCCAGATCCTTTGCATTTCCATGTAAATCTTAGAACTTGATTGTCAATTTTAGGGGAGAAAAAAGCCTGTTGAGATTTTAATAGAAATTGTGTTTAACCTAAAGATGATTTGGGAAGAATTGTCATCTTAACATTTTTTTAACGATTAAAATGGAATGTCTCTCCATTTATTTACAACTTCTTTAATTTCTCTGGTTTTTTTTTTTCCTTTTTGGTGGGAATTGTACAAGTATTTCACTTCTTTTGTTAAACTCCTTTCTAGAATTTGATTATTTTAATGCTATTTATGCTATTGTAAAAATGGAATTGATTTCTTAATTCCATTTTTGAACGATTGCCTGTGTGTAGAAACCAAATTAATTTTTGTGTATTGATCTTGTGACCTTGCTGACTCCATTTACTAGTTCTAGTAATTTTTTTGTAGATTCTTTGGGATTTTTTTACATACAGAATCATCTACAAATAAAGACAGTTTTCCTTCTGCTTTCCTGCCAGTCTGGTTGCCAAGCATCTGATATTGAATCTGAAAATATTTAAAACATGCGAAGAGTACAAAGGAGGTTCCCCAAAGGCAGATAACATGATGTCTTGAAGGAGGAAGGGCTTACAAATTGGGCTAGAATGACAGAAGGGATCAGGGAGTCCCTCATTAGGCTGCAATGAGCTTAGGCTCACTCACTTATTTTACAAGGAGTAAGGGTAAAGAAACTGCCATGAGAAAAACATGCCTAGGTTTGATGGTAGGGACTTTGATAGTGGGACAGGAGATGGAGGATTGTTGAACTCCTTTCAGAGAAATTGAACTACACAGCATTTTTCCTTTGTCCTGTGAACAAATGGTTTGTTCCCTTCCAATTAATTTGGATGTCTTTTTCTGTTAAGCAGGGACTGGCTGATACTCCACCCCTTCCAAATGCAGATGGAGTAATAGGGACACAAGGTAGCCAGTTGAACAGCCAAGAAGGCCTTGTGTACATGAACTTATCTGCAACTGCAGCAGTAATTGCAGATTCTAACATGCCTCCTTCTCTCCAGCGAAGTGCCTTTTAAATAATCCCTCATTATTTAACATGCATTGGCTATTATGGCTATGTGAGCTGTTATCTATTTATGTTGACTATTAATAAATTATTAGACCATATTGTGTGGGTTTTAATAACTCCATAGGAAGAGAAACGTGGCCAGGAGGTGAAATCTCAAGCAATTACAGTTTTGTAGGTTGAGTTTATTTTTTTCTAACACATAGAAGCTGTTCACTTACAAGTAAATTAAATACATAGGCCTTTTGCCCTTACTTAGGATTCTGGCCATGCAAAGAGCCGAGACTCACAGCAGAAGCACAGTTCCTGGCGGGAAGAGCCTGCTGGGGGTAGCTGTAGCAGGGAGCGTCCAAGACAGGGACCTGCTGCTTATTGGGTTCAATGCATTGAGCCTCGCCCTTTCTGTGTGGGCCAAAAACCTCCGTAAAGATACTAATGTTGATGCTCATACCTGTGTGAGGCTAAGCAGACTTTTAAAATGTACTATTTGGAATCAGCCTTGAAGTTATACTGCTCCTTTCACGTACATGTCCTTGCTTGTCAGAGACAAACAGGTGAGAAGCTGTTTGAGAATCAGGATTGGAGTGTCAGCAGAGGGGGGATTCTTGATGAACTCTGCTCTGGGAGGTCAGGCAGAGGCAAAGAATGCACCACGCTTCAGCCACAAAATGGAAATGGATTCCAATCATTTTCTTGTCAGCCAGGATTTCAAAATCAATACCAAGCCTCCTTGATACATTCTTATTCTTTCTTTTCTTTTCTTGCTGTCTGCTGAGGGTGGTGATGAATTTTCTTCTCCGAAGTAGCTGTGGAAATAACATCCTTATGCCCTCCTTGGTACGAGTATGCCTCATCCATCTACTCCCGTTGGGGTGAGAAAGCAACACGTGTCATGGGGCTCCCAGGGTGCTGGCAGGCCTCAGTTCCTAGCATCATTTTTCACCATCTTTTCTCTTTGCCATAAGGGAATTGAATCCACCTTTCTGGCCTCATTGCTACTGTCTGTAAATGGTGATAATCTTCCCCAGGATGCTGTAAGGAAGAATGAATACAGGTATCTGCCACTATTCCGTATGTAAATTATTTAGACAACTAGGACTTAGGATCCTCATTCTTATATTTGCTACTAGAAAGTAGATTTGGACATAAAACAGCCTCATTCCCTAGGATGGCTAGCCAAGAGGGTTTACTTAGGGGAGACTTCAGAAGAACTTATCTAAGATTGTCCCAAAGTCTGGATACCACAATGCTATGGGTTCCTGGAAGATAACAAAGTCCATCTTTATATCCTCCTTCCCTTTCATATAACCAGCAGTGAATGCTTGTGGAGTGATTGACAGGAAAGGAAGGTGGGCTTAGGGAGGAAGGAGGGAAAGAAGAAATGTAGGGAGGGAGGAAGGAAAGGAAGGTAATAGATTCCAGTCTATCCATTCATTCATTCATTCAATTTTGATTTCAGTACATCCCATGTGCCAGACCCTGCAATAGGTTCTGGAGATAACAACAGTGTCCAAGAAATAGGCCTTTCCCTTGAAGAGCTTACTGGAGAGGCCAGATAGACCAACAGACAAACACAGGTAGTACACATAAGTTCCATGCTGGGATGAGCACAGAGGGCTTTGAGAACTCACAGGTAGGGTATCCAACTGCCCAAAGCTTTCTGAGAGAAGGTGCTGTCTACACTCGTCCTGTGTGAGAGTGGGAGATGGATAGGGGAATTCTGGAAGAGGGAACCAAATGTGAAAGCCTGAAGAAAAATGACTGTGGCATAGTCTGGCAACTCCAGGTCATTCAGAATAGCCGGGAGAAGCGTGTACAGAGAAGGCAATGGGCCTTGGGGCAAGTACAGCTCCCTGTCTGCAGACTCTGAAGAGCCTGGTCAGCTGTGTGCAGGGGTAAGGACACAATCCTGAGATCACTGAGCAGAACAGTAACACAACCAGATACCTGGTTTAGTAAGACCCCTCTAACTGCACTGGATATGGAGGGAGTTGGGGGAGCAGGCGGAATGCAGGGAGACAATTGGGGAAGAAGCTGGTGGCTTGGACTGAGGTGGTAGCCAGGGGATGAAGCAATCCAGTGACCTACTTCCTATCATCAGCAGGCTTCCTTAGCTGAAGGCCCAGACAGGCATGGCAGGGAAGGGCAGAAGATTTAAACCAAGAAAGTATATTTTCTTAGAGAAGGGGAGCCCTCCCGACACAGAGCTCTGCAGCATTTAGGAAAGGGAAGGGCAGACTGGCAGCTACCTCCGCAGCAGGGCAGCGAGATAATGGGGATTGAGCATGGATTTGGAGACAGTCTGGAGCAGCCCAATTCTAATGCCTTGAATATGGGCACAACGGGCAAGGGTGAGCTCCAAACGTTGCAAAGAATGGTGGGAGAGAGGGCTTTCTTGGGAGAACACAATGAGGTTCATTCATGAACTTACCAAGTTGCTTCTGTTACCACAGTAACATGTCAAGGGTTTAGCAGATCTGGAAAGAAAAAAAAATACACACACATACAACAACCCTGAGTTACAGTACTCAAAGCAAATTAGGTCACTGTTACGAGTTATTAATTTTAATGCATTAAGAAAAGTGTGCAGGGGGGAGTGAAGAGGGTTTTTTTTAAGCACAGCAAATGGGAATCAGCAGAAAGTACAACAATAATTACGCTGAAAGCAAAGTGAAGTGTTCCATAAAATGTAAGAAATGAACAAATTACACACCCCTCCTTCCTCCTCCCTCAAGTGTAGTTAGGAATCGGTGAGGTGGGGGTGGGGTGGCTCGCCCACAGCCCTCTGATGCAATTATGAGCTCTCATTTCACCTCTTTGTGTTATGTCACATGGTGTTACTTAAGCCAAGTTGAAATTCAGCAGTGGAAAGAAAGCGCGGAGGAGCATTTTTCTGGGCTGAGTTATGTTTAGCGTGGAATTGCTCTTAGGCAAATGTGCAGCCTGATGAATGGAAATTGGACGCCATGAATAGATTCTCCAGGAACTTTCGTACCCAAGGGGACTCCAGGCAGGCTGGATTTTTGGTTTCCAGGTCTGGGTGATTCGCTGCGGCAGCCTACTTCCTGGATGGAGCTCTGGGTCTGGCTGCTGCTACACAACTGGGTCAGGCGCCTCTCTGGCTTGAGGAGGCTCTGTTTGCTTTTACGTGGTCTTATTTGGTTTTGTTTTCTTAGTATCTTATTTTTTATTTGTTTTTTGTTTCTTAGGTTGTGTTTTGGTCTTTTTAGGCAAGTCAGAAAATTCTGCATCCCAGACAGCAGCATATGCGGAACTGACCTCCTTCTTTCTGTACACAAAACGCCTCTCCCCTTCACTCTGAGTCTCCGCCTCCCTTGCTGTCCACACCCTCAGCACTCACAAGCCTATACCTTCCCTGCCTTGACTCCCTGTCTAGATTTCATTCGGATCATTAGCTACATTTTGGACCCCGGAGGAGGCTCTGGGACTCATCCCTATGCTGTGACCACATCATGTCACTTGACTTGCTGGAGACTTTGACCTCTCTGTCCTCCTTAAAATTCTGTTCTCCATTAGCTTGCAAGATGATTTTCTCTCTTGTGCCTTTTCTCCTCCCTCTGACCATGCTCAGTCACAGTTGACGAATGTGTCCTCTCCACTCTGGAAACCCACCTCCCTGCCCACGTCCTTGAAAAGCTCCAAACAGGTATGTACATCTGAACTTGACCTCTGTCTTTCTATCTCTGACTTTTTCTCTCTCTCTTTTCTTTTACTCTTTCTTTCTGTCCATGTTGACTTATTTCATCCACTCATTCTCATAGTTTGACCAATCGTGGGCTTGCTCACGGCTCCCAAGCCCATAGTTTGGCCTTAACCTTTTACCAAGCTCAGAGAAATAAGCTAGATACCACCATCCACATAGCTCATAAGCACCACAAACTAAACTTAATTCTTCCCTCTCCTTCGTGGCCTCTTCTGCCTCCAAACCAATCAACAAAACAAACCAGCATTAAAAAGAAAAAAAATAAAACTCTACTTCTGTTCTATTCCTTATGGCCATTAAAACATATCCTCTTCCACTCAGTCATGCAGGTGAAGGTCTTTTGCATTAACCGAGACCTTGATCTCCCCCAAGCATAGCTAATACTTCTGAAATAACCCCAGTCCTGCCTTTTCCCTGACTTTCGCCACTATGTCGGGGTCCCAGGCTTCAGCCTCCAACTCATGACTGTGTCCGCCTGCAGGGCCTCTTTTCTCAAGTTCATTCCCTGCTCTAATTTCAGAGCTGTCTTTCCAAAACCAGCCCTGATCAGGGCAATCCCAGCCTCTGGACCTAAGTCTGGGAATCGTTGCCCGTTGCCTAAAGGATGAAGTAGGAAGGATTTCAAGGCCCAAGGACATCTGGCCCCAGTCAACTTTTCCACCTCATTTCTGACCACGCTTCCCAACCCCTGCTCTAACCCCACATCCACCATTCCCTAAACACTGGGTGCACATCCAGATATCTGAGCTTTGTCCTGATCTTCCCACTGGTGAGATCTATCCCATCTCTTCTCTACCTAGCAAACTTCTGCACATCCTTAAGGCCAGTGAAGCTCTTATGCAGAGCGAATCTCTCTTCTCTGGGTTCTTTTCTAAAATGCATTGACTGTAGCACTTATGACAATGACTTGTGTGATTTGAGCACATTAGATTCTGAACTCCTTGTGAGACACCGTCTTGGAGCCTCCAACCAGCATGGAGAAGCACAGGAGTACTCAACAAATATTGGTTTTGTATTTGTTTCCTCATTGAAATTCTCCATTTATAAATGAAAAAGTTATGAGGTTTCATCACAAGCTATTTAAAACTGTAGATCCCCAAAGAGTCAAAGCCTAAGTGAATTGCAAGGTGGATGTGCAGGACCTCCTTCCTGGATGGCCTTGTCTGGATGGTGCTGTGTCTCCACATTCCAAGGCCACACCTTCTAAGAAGGGCAACTCTTGAGATTTTGAGAATGTGGGAGAGCCCCAAGTGGATATCAAAGCACATTCCTATGCTTGGTTCTTCTGTGAATGCTGCTGAAGGTTCAGGAGGTGAAGGGTGGAGGGGAGAAGCACTGGAAATCTTGGTTACTTTTCTACTCTATTGTTAGGTGGCTTAGTAAAAAGCCCATTTCTGTAAAATTTTCTGTAATGTCCACATTTTCTGTAAAAGTAGACCAAAGGCAGAGTAGTCAAAGGAGACCTTTCCTTTTTGTATTTATTAAAATAATGTATTATTGTTACAATAAAGAGAGAAAGAAAAATGTAAGCCTGGTAGAAACTCAAAAGAAGCCTGGCAGAGCTCACGCCTAGCATTGCAAAGTTGAAATAATTATAGAATGCTGTATATATAACTGGGTAAGATACATAAGCATGAGTGTGTACACACACAAAATCATAAACTCAACAAATATTCATTGAGTAACCGCTGTGTATCAAGTGCATAGTGTGATGTGTGCATGTGCGTCTGTGTGTGTGTGTGTGTGTGTGCGCTTGCTCCCCAGGGGCCACGTGCTGCAGTTGGGAGCTTGTCATTTCAGTCATTTGGGTAACCCCATCTCAGCTGTCCTTAGCACATTCTGGTCAATGAAAAAAAGACAGATTCGTTTATTCCAGAAGCTAATTTAGCCAGTGAGTGGAAAGCTTTCTTTTAATTGATTCTACCTTTCAAGATCCAAGTAATCTACCATCTCAGCTCGATTGTCAATATTTTGCCTGCATCATGCCTTAGCCGTTAGCATGCAGATAGGGCAGGCAGAGAGCTGCTGTCATGGCTCAGGATAAAAAGGAAGAGCAGCTCAGGGTAATAATTTGCTTTTGATTTTTTTCTCTTCCTGTTTCTACACCCTCTCTCAAATCCACTAAAACGGGGGAAAAATCCATGGCGATTAGAAAAACTTCGGACCAAGACATCTTTCTCCTTTTTCTTTCATTTTTTCCTCGCCCTCTTTAGTATTCAGAAGCCACGCAACATCAGAGGTTTCCACGCTGCTTGGCCGTGCACTGCATCCCAACCACAGAGCAGGGGGAGCGTGCTCGTTGGAGATTTACAGTTCCTTTCAGGCTCCTGCCAGGTGGCTTCCGTCACACTTCCAGGAGGAGCTCTGGCAGCAAGTCACCGGGGCGGGAAGGGTGCCGGCGAGAGGCTTCTGCAAAGGCAAGGGACGTGTGTAGAGACAGGAGCCCAGTTGAGTCACCCCTCACAGTACCAGCTCCTCTGAGAAGCCTGCCTGCAGTCTCTCAGAGCCGTGACTTACCTTGGCAGAGCCCAGGGAGGAAGGTGCATGGCTCCTAAGAGAGTTGCTCATTACCACATGACAGGGAAATATTCAAATGAGCATAACTACAGTCAATGGCAATGTGGGGTACTGTGTTAGGAATGCTTAATGTTAACTTTCATTCCCACAACCCACTAGCTAGATCCTCTTTTCCCGTCTCACAGAAGAAAGAACTGAACACAGAGGTCACACACCAAGTAGGTGGTCTATCCAGAGTTCAAACTCAGGTGTGCCAGGCCCCAAGGTTTTGTCTGCCTCCTACCTCTCCATTGTTGCCAGGGAGAGTGCTCCTCCGACGTTCTGCTGACCAATCATCTCCTCCACTCCTGGAGCGATGGGCTGAGGCCCAAAGTGATTGTGTGGGCGAGGGGTTCAAGGCAGAGGGGTGTGGTGGTGAGTCATATAAAGAACATCATGGGGAGAGAGCCAGGTGTCTCTGCCCATGACTGAGTCACTGCAGTACATAGGATGGGATATGTTTCTGGACATGGATGTCTCAGATCCGGGGGTGTCTGTTTGCTGTTGATGTCAACCTGGCAGAAAGCCCTGTTCTCTGACTGTCACAGATAAAGGAGGAAGGAGTGCCTGGGGACAGGCAGTGGCAGGAGAGATGGAGAAAGCAGGTACCTGGGCTGGTAGGGAGGCTGCTGCAGTGCCGCCATGCTGTCTGGAGCCTGGGGCCAGAGAGAAGTGCAGGAGCGGGGAGGGTGGGAGGCGGCAGCAGAGGTGACCCCAGTGTTCTCACCTTAACCCAGTCCCTGGGAGTGGCTCCAGGATGCTGGCAGTTATGGACCCAGTGGGGAGTGAAGCTGGACGGCTGGTGGCCATTGACAACAGGAAAACATACTGCCAAGGAGGAGAGGGCAGGGCTGGCCAAGCTCCCAGTCCCTGACATCTGCTCTTCTCCTCAGCCCTCATGCTGAGCTCAGCTCAAACCTGACAGCCTCTTCCATTTAGTTCATAAATCCCCCAAGCCGTCCTCAGGCAGCCTCTGTGTCTCCAGGCCTATGTCATCATAGGGCAGCCATGAAGGTTTCCTGATCACTGTCCCATCCCTTCCTCATTGCCAGGCTCCCCGCTCCACCACACGCATCCTGGAGAAGAGCAGGGCCTTTGCCACCACGCTGCCTCATGTGTGTGCCCGCTCCCTCATCCTGTCAGGACACATGCATGTTAGATCCCACAGCACCAACAGCCTGGGGAAGGGAAGGGAACCTTTTTGTTACCAGTGGGTTGCAATGGTGTGTGGCAGGTGGAGACACAGAAGAGCAGGTGCACCAGCCAAACTCTTGCAGGGCTTTGCACCGTCCTGTGACCAACACCCACCCCCCTCACCTTTTTATATTGAGGAGGAAGCTGTACAAAAGTGTGCATCTCTCTCTAGGACAAGGGTGTGAGCACCCCTTTTCCCTTCACCCTATGGGCATAACGCTTAGGACTGTTATTTTTTTATTTTTTCCCAACCTTCCACTGCAACACACACAACACACAAGCGTGCACACCCACACACATACACAGAGCCACAGTCACACCAAATATTCATGCTGTTGGGGAGTGAATCATGTTAATAACAACTTTCATTCTCAACATCAGAGACGCTAACCAGGAGGGTTGGGGTGAGGGTGTTAATGGGGCAGAGATGAGCACACAGCAGGCATCCAGTTAATCACCTTAGCCAAGCAATGGCAGACGCCAGGGTGAGCTCGGGAGCAGCCATATTTGCTTGGAAAGGCAGGGATTTTAATAGGGCAAAGCTGCTCCTTTTTCTTTCACACGTCTTCCAAATCCCCCCACAGCCCTGCCTTTAAATCAAGGCTACTCTGGGGCCGTGTTCTGGGAGGGAGTCAGCAGCAGCTCAAGTGCAGTCTGTGGATCGGTTGTGTGAAGCCAAAGATGTTCCTTGTTGCAAATGGTCAAGTACAATAATGGCACAGGATTAACGGGTGTTAGACTTCCTGTGTGCCTGGAAATCCTCTTTATTTTAGATCCCAATTATTTTTTCATTGAACGCATGTTTTTTGAGTACTTAATAAGGACCTGGTGCTATGCTAGGTGCTGGGAGACAGCTTTCTGACGGGTGTAAGCAGGAGAATGAGACCTCATTTGTGCTTCGAAAGATTACTCTCTGTGGTGTGGAGAGTGAGTGAGCTAGAAGGGAAAACTGAAGGTGGGAAAGCCAGTTGCATGGATGCATTCAGGTCAGAGGTGATGGTGGCCTGAGCCAGGGAAATGGGGAAGGAACCCAGGGGACAGGATCAAGAGCTGCCTGGGTTACCAGCCATAAAACCACTGCTTATCAAGTGTCTACAAGGCACTATGACAAGTACTGGGAATAGAGAGAGGAGCAAGATTCAGGAGCAAGATTTTTAAAAGTTAGTGACTGGTCACAGGGGCTGAGGGAGATGGGGAGGCCTTGGGTGATGCTGTAGTCCTTGGGTTGAACAAGTGGATGCGCCCCATCAGGATCATGTGAAGAGAAGGTCTGGGGGGAAAGTCAATGAATTCCATTTGGGACACATTTGAGCTGGAATTACTTATGAAGCCTCTAAGTAGAGATGTCCAGTAAATATTCGGGTACCCAGGGCTGGAGCTCAGTAGAGAAACCTGCTCTATGATTATGCAAACGATCTGGGCAGAATTCTCAAGATACACTATCGTCTAAGAAGTAGGCAGACCGGGTGCAGTGACTCACGCCTGTAATCCTAGCACTTTAGGAGGCCGAGGTGGGTGGATTGCCTGAGCTCAGGAGTTCGAGACCAGCCTGGGCAACACGATGAAACCCCATCTCTACTAAAATACAAAAAGTAGCTGGGCGTGGTGGTGGGCGCCTATAATCCCAGCTACTAGGTAGGCTGAGGCAGGAGAATTGCTTGAACCCTGGAGGCAGAGATTGCAGTGAGCTAAGATCGTACCACTGCACTCTAGCCTGGGCAACAGTGCAAGACTCTGTCTTAAAAAAAAAAAAAAAAAAAAAAGTAAAAGAAGAAGGTCCACAAGGCAAGCTGAGCAGAAGCATCCAGAGAAGGAGGAGGAGGAAAACCAGGAGGGCATGCTGCCATGAGAGCCAGGGCACAAATGCTTGGTGCAAGGGCACTGACTCGAGGAATGCAAAGACTGCCTGGTGGCCACAGGGACTCAGAGTGATGAGGCCCTTCGCAACCTCGGAGAGAACCATCTGGGAAGAGGGTAGACCTGGACACCAGAGCACTGTGGGTTGTGGGAAGAGTGGGTAATAAATGAGTCCGGGAAATGCAAGGAACTCTTTCAAGGGACTTGGTATTGAATAAGAGAAAATAAGACAGTTGCTGCAGAGGAAAGTGGAGTGAAGGGAGGTTGTTGTTGTTGTTGTTGTTGCTGCTGCTGCTGCTGCTTCTGCTGCTTTTTGTTTGTTTTTAGGGTGGGAGAGACCTGAACATAATTTAGAGACTTTCTCTACTGAGAAGAAGGGGAGATGGTAAACTTGACAGAACAAGGTCCCTAGAAGTGGGAGGGAAGGGAAGGGGGTCTGCAGCACCAATGGAGTATGGAAGAATTCACCTTGTGTGGGAGGGAACATTACACACTTCTCATGTAAGGGCAGGGAAAGTGGGAGGGTGGGCACAGATCAGGTACGTGATGATGAGTTTGGAGATGGACACGGAGAAAATACTTCTCTATCGGCTTCTGTTTCCTCTAAGAAGCAGGAAGAAGTCGTCTACTGAGAGTGGGGGTGAGGAGATGCAGTAGTAAAGTTTCTAAAGTGGAGAAGGTTTGATTCAGCCTTCATGGAGACTGGACGCTCTGACCACAGAGGCACAGAGGGACTGGAGGCAGCATGGAGGGGCCACTTGAGGTGGGAGATCATATGTGACAAGCGGGGCAGGAATGGGGTTCACGGAATAGGAACCAATAGATGAGGATGGAGATAAAGGAATGGGAGGACAAAGAAAGAGAAAGGGAAGGAAGGAAGGAAGGAAGGAAGGGAAGGGAGGGAAGGAAGGAAGGAAGGGGAAGGAAGGAAGGAAGGGAATGAAATGTGAATGAATGAATGAGCGAATGAAAAATGAAATGAATGAATGAATGTGAATGAATGAAAATGAATGTGAAATGAAATGAATGAAATGGAAGGAAGGAGGGAGGAGGGAGGGGGAAGGAAAGGAATGGAAGGAAGGAAGGAATGAAGGAAGGAAGGAAGGAAGGAAGGAAGGAAAGGAAGGAAGGAAAGGAAGGAAGAAGGAAAGGAAAGAAGGAAGGAAGGAAGGAAGGGAAGAAGGGAAGGAAGGAAGGAAAGGAAGGAAGGAAGGAAGGAAGGAAGGAAGGAAGGAAGGAAGGAAGGAAGGAAGGAAGGAAGGAAGGAAGGAAGGAAGGAAGGAAGGAAGGAAAGGAAGGAAGGAAAGGAAGGAAGGAAGGAAGGAAGGAAGGAAGGAAGGAAAGGAAGGAAGGAAGGAAGGAAGGAAGGAAGGAAGGAAAGAAAGAAAGAAAGAAAGAAAGAAAGAAAGAAAGAAAGAAAGAAAGAAGAAAGGAAGGAAGGAAGGAAGGAAGGAAGGAAGGAAGGAAGGAAGGAAGGAAGGAAGGAAGAGAGAGAAAGGAAGGAAGAGAGAGAAAGGAAGAGAGAGAGAAGATAGGAAGATATAGATAGATAGAAGATAGATAGATAGATAGATAGATAGATAGATAGATAGATAGAAGATAGATAGGAAGATAGGTAGAGATAGATAATAGAAAGATAGAAGATAGATAGATAGATAGATAGATAGATGACAGATAGTAAATAGATAGGAAGATAGATGGATAGATAGGAAGATAGATAGGAAGATAGAGATAGATAGATAATAGATAGGAAGATAGATAGATAGATAGATAGATAGATAGATAGATAGATAGATAGATAGATAGATAGATACAAGAGGGGGTTGAGGGGGTTTATCAGGGGAATTGTCTCACACAATTATGAAGAAGTCCCACGATAAACCATCTGCAAGCTGGAGACCCAGGAAAGCCAGCGATGTGGCTCAGTCCATGCCCAAGGGCATAAGAAACAGGGAAGCCAATGGTGTAACTCTCTGAAGGCCTGAGATCTGGGGGAGCCCCTGGTGTGAGCCCCAGGGTCCATAGGCTGGAGAAGCTAGAGTGCTGATGTCCAAGGGCAGGAGAAGAAGATGCCCCACCTCCAGGGGAGAGAGAGAGAATGTGCCCTTCTCCTCCCTTTCAGTTCTATCCAGGCCCTTAGCTGATTTGGTGGTCTGTGCCCACAGCGGGTGAGAGAGATGCAAGTGCCAGTCTCTTCGTGAAACACTCACACAGATACACGCAGAAATAACGCTCTACCAGCTACCTGGGTATCACATGATTCAGTCAAGTTGTCACCTAACATTAACCATCACAAGGGCCAATCTGAGTGTCTAGCAGCTCTCAGCATCCTGGAATCAGGCAAAGAGAAGGCCAATTGTAAAGTGACCCAGGCACGGGGTTTTCTAGGAAGGTACGATGTTAGGACAAGGATGTAACTACAGGGTTGAAGTGATGGACCGTGGAGTCTGAGCTGATTGTACAGGGGTCTGTAAGACAGGGAGAAAGTAGAGAGACCAAAGAGGAAGGTTAAAATGAGATCCAAGAATATATCTGTCTTAAAACACATCCTGAGAAATAGCCAAGTAAGATCAGGAAAAATAGGACGCTACGGGCAAAAAATAAAGTGTCTGAATTTATCCTTTAGGCAAACAGAGTACTGACACTGCCCGGCAAGAAAAAGTGAGCAGCAGTAGTATCTCTTCACATGAAGATTTCTTTAACTGGAATCCCACCTCCAGATCAAATGGACTAAATTCCACAGTGCAGTGAGGATCTTCGCATTGAGCGAGATTTAACTCCACCTTTTGTTCTTCGGTTCAATGATTTGAGAGCATGATTATGGTCCTGAGCATTTATCTTTGCCTAATCAATAGATCTCTTGGGATCTAAAGATGCATCTTATGGTGATATAAACAAAAGAGGCATTTATAGATAGAGTCAGTCGTGGGAGAGCATATCGGATTGTGCAACGGCAATAAGACATGGTAGTTAGGAGCATGAGTTTTGGGGGCAGATTCTTAACCAAGCCACCCCCTGTCTGTTTGACTTTGGGAAAATTACTTCATCTTTGAAAGCTTTCATCTGTACAATAAGAAGAATGACAAGTACTTCATGGGGTGGATATGAAGATTACATGATATAATTAAATAATAAAATTAAATGCTATCATTATAAACACATTTAGCATCACATCAGGTATGTAGCAATTGTTCAATAAATGACACACAATTAGTGATAGTAGTAGCATTGTTACTGCTTAGTAGTATCCTACTATTATTTTGTAACAATATTGTTACTCTTAATACTGTAGAAGTACAGTTACACTATTGTTACTAGAATATTCTGTATTACCCTAGGCCTGCTCCAGCAAATCCTATCTGTCCTCTTTGGATCTCTTAACCTCTAAAACTTCTTTGCATGTAATCTGAAAGTCATGCACACCTATTTAGCCCTATGCTTATGCACATATCAGGGAAAGGGTTTCTCTCCAAGACGACAAGAACCTCAACTGACTGTGTGAGTTCAAAAGCTTCTGCACAACTGGCGTCACTAAAGTGAAACATGTCCTTGGCCACTGCAGGTTAAGCAACCAGAATAGCCCAACCCCAGCTCTGTTATCTACTCCAGCCAGAGAATGGGGCTTGCCTCTGATGTGTTGCAGGCCTTGGGTGGTGACTGGACATCAAGGACCTGGTTATCAATTATTCTAATTGTTATTCCTCACCACAGCCAGAACTACCAAGGTTGAAAGTAGTTTCCATCCTCCAGATCCGTAAGCTTGCCCTTGGCTTATTAAGCCAACCACGCTAGTTTAACAGAAGTGATTTTAATTACTCAACTGGAACTACAGAAAGAAGGAAGTGAGGAGAGTGTGTGGCTGTGATCAGTGTTTAACCAAGGGGCCCAGCATGCTCCTGTCTTACGGGCAAAGACATTAGTGATGGCTGCACCTACCGCAGCGCTCAATCTCACCCACAACATGGGAGCAGCCACACTGAGAAGTCAGGCTTATCGAAACCCACAAAAGCACTATGCCTTAATTCTACAAATTACACATGTATTTACCACTTGGAAGGTATGAAAACCTAAGTTGATGTTATAAAATCATATTTCCTTGGGTCTGTAGCAATGCATCATATTATATATAATATTAATACACATAATACATACATACATATCATATATGATACATATAATATAACATAATGTAACAATACATTATATTTTATAACATATGATGTTATGAAACCATATTGCCTTGGGTCTGAGCAATATTGTTACATTGTTACAATACGTGTAACAATACATTCCCCATCTGGTGTCATAGGAAAGTCTTGGCAGCTAGTTCCCCATTCTTTATACTATGCAGACAGCAGGAAGGCCGTGCACACCCTGCAATTGAATAGCCATCGCTGCCTGACATCCAATGCAGGAAAATATTTTGAAAAGGGGCACTATCCTTGATTAGTAATGTCTGCCATGGCACAGGGATGAAGAATGGAATAGCCTTTCTAGGTATTTGCAATCCCTTTCTTAGATTATAAACTCCTAGGAGGCAGAGAATGTATCATTTTAGTTCTCTATGTAAATGTACCTAACCTATGTCATGAGTGGATGATGGTGAAGAACGTTTATGCAAAAACATAACAATTCAGCTAGTTAATTACAATCCGGTAACTGCCCTCTACCACAAGGTTGCTTATCACCCAGTCAGAGAACAAGCAGCTTAGTTTACAAAGACTTCACTCCTTACGCTAAAACTACCTGGATGGTCTAAAGCACTGTTGTAAATATTTCGGCACCAAATTGCCAAAATAAATGCAGGGGGAGGTACTGTGGTGTGGCAAAGTCTTCTCTTCTACTATTAAATCATGTGTATTTGCTTACTTGTGATTCACTGGATCTGCCCAGCATCTGGGGATGTTACTGAGGCCCAACCGGACAGGCACATGGGAGGGAAGCATCATGATGAGCGAGTAGATGATGAACATTTCTTTTGCCTCAGTAACATCCATCTCCCTCAAGTCATGTGTCCTTCATCTGCCGTACCGTGAGTCTCTGTCTTCCCTCTGAGAGGCGTGCATATCATTATGTGCCAATCTCGTATTTCTGAGAATGCACAAAACCAGTTTCTCAGGCAGCAAGAAACATGCCAGAGATCAGTGTGGCAGCAAGAAACATGCCAGAGATCAGTGCGGCAGCAAGAAACATGCCAGAGATCAGTGCGGAGTCTTATGGAAACCCAGCTTGGAGAGATGAGTCACAGCATCTAAATTCTGCTCTGTCACTGTAAGATGTGTCATCACACACCAAGTGAAATTGAGCTCAACAATTTCCAGAGCATGCCACTGGGGTGGAGGAGGGAACAGAAATGCACACACCAAGTGAAATCGAGCTCAACAATTTCCAGAGCGTGCCACTGGGGTGGAGGAGGGAACGGAAATGACACTGTTTTTACCATCCTGTTCTCCAGAAACACCACCTCAATTCTGAAGTCCATGCCTAAGGTTAGACAATGAGTGGGGTGGCAGAAAAGTATTGGTTGCCAATGGAAAGAGTAGCAACCACCTCACTATTGGTTTCTAGCATGAGTGGTTTCTAGTATATGGTTTCTAGTCTGTGGTATATGTATATGGTTTCTAGTATGAGTGGAAGCACCTCATACTGGAAACCAGATAGTACCAGGTGATCATTACTTGCTCCCCACACAGCCTACAACTAAGCAGTGCTCTAAGGGAGGCAGGATAGGTGTGGAGGTGCTAAGTGGTTTGGAAAGTTTTTTGTTGTTTACAGGTTTTTCCTTGTTTTTTTGTTTTTTGGTTTTTTTTAATTTTTTTATTGTGGTCAAATATACACAACATGAAATTTGACATTTTAACCACTTTTAAGTGTGCGGTTTAGTGACATTAACTATATTGGCGATGTTGTGCAACCATCACCACTATTTATTTCCAGAACTTTTTCATCACTCTAAACAGAAATTCTGCACCTATTAAACAATAGCTCTCAATTCCTTCCCTCTCAGCCCTGATAACCTCTAATCTATTTTTTATTTGTATTAATTTGCCTATTCTGAATACTTCCTATAAGTGGAATCGTACAATATCTGTCCTTTTGTGTCTGATTGATTTGATTTAGCATAATATTTTCAAGGTGAATCTTTATCATACTGTGTATCAGAATGTTATTCCTTTTTATGGCTGAATGATATTCCTTTGTATGACTATATCATATTCTGTGTTTGCATTCATCTGTTAGACACTTGGGTGGCTTCTACTTCTTGATTATTATGAATACTGCTGCAATGAACATTGGTGTACAAGTTAAAAGAATTTGACAGGTATAGGGTGACCAGCCATCCCTGCAGAAACTGCTGCAGGAGAACCAAGCTGGGGGACATCCTGCTCACCATTGATTATGCCTTACAGCTGAAGAATCAGGCATGAGGAGAGCCTGGGACACTGGACTAGGCACATAACCCTTCCAACCCTTTTCTTTCTGCAGGTGTTTATATAAGAAGGTTGGACCACATTACTAATGCTTTATCCAGCTCCAAAATCTCTTTTTGAAACATAAATTCATACTCAGAAAGACTCCAGCTAACATTCATTCTAAGTTAGGATACCCCCAAGTTGGAATTTCCTGTCCCATGGTCTACATTAGTAGGTTTTTTGTTTGTTTACTTTTTAATGGATAGCAAAAGCTTCTGCGATTAAATCACACAGCCTGGCTTTTTGTACTGATCAGTTGAGTTTCATACTCTAAACATAGTCTTGGCGGATGTTAAGAAGTGTCTTTCTCTCTCTCTCTCGTATTCCTTTATTTTGCAGTTCATAAACTATGGCCTTTCTGAGTGATTCTCACAGTGTGGTCCCAGGGCCGGCAGTACTGACATCACCTGGGTACGTGTTAAAAATGCAGATTCTGGCAGCCCACCCTAGGCCTACTGAAGTGACACTTTGAGAGTGGGGCTCAGCAATTTGTGTTTTAATAAATCCTTTGGTGACTCTGATGTATGCCTAACTCAACCTTCAGAAGCACTGGTCTATATGAAAACAGCGTATTCTGAGAATCAGGTGATCTGAAACTTACTTCAGTTTTACCACTGACCAGCCATGAGATCTTAAGTTACTCCATATCTGGGCTCATCTGCTTTATAAATAATCTAAGGATCACTCTATCTTTGCTACTCATTCAGGGTATCATTAGAACGCTATTAATCACTAGGTGTGGAAGCACTGTGAAAGGTTGAATATGTTTTACATATGATTAGAATTTTATTCACTCATTCATTCAACACATATTATGCACCATCTACTATGTGCTGGAGACTGTTCTGTGTCTGGTGGAAGTTGCATGAAGAGAGCAGATGAGGCCCTGCTGTCATGAAGCCTATATCCAGACTGGAACCTTTGTGAAGAATTTTTTTTTTACATTTGCAAATGGTTATGTGACCCATTTCAAGATTAGGTTCAGATCTGTTAAGAGAATAAGAGAATGTGAAATGCTCTTACCTAAAGGTAAGATCACTTTATGTCAGAAATAACAAAGAATGGGTTGACTACAATGTGACTAAAACAGTTATCAGCTACCAGGAGAGAACTTACAAAGAGATTTAAAAAATACAAAGCTGAGCCTTGGCCTGATGAGGGCAGGAGAGTTGGATGAGTGGTACTTTCGTGCTCATTCAGCTTCCAACACTACAGTTCCACCCTCTTCATGTGAGTCAATGATGCTGTCTCGCTTGGACAAAGCTGGATTCTACAGAGAGGCAAGGGAAGCCTGTGATGCCTGAGCTCGTTTCTCAAATCACAGTTGGCCACGTCTCTCCTGTCTGAGATCTGGGCCCGATGAGGATACACAAATGTTCATCAGCTTGATGGATCTCAGGACGAATGTTTAGAATTGGGGATTTAATCCTTAGCCACCATTATTTACAAGCAGCTGGCTTAAAAAAAAAAAAAAAAAAAAAATACAGACCTGAAATTCAATTTCCTAATTTTAATGAAAAGAAATGAAAAATATGCTGGGGGCAGAGGGAAGAAGGGCTCAGGAGAGTTATTGGACTTCAAAAACCCTCAAAAATCTTTTAATGATTTAAGTGTAAAGGAATCAGAAACATTCTGATGAAATTCCCCTTGATATCCACATGGTGCTTACAAATTCTGGAGGGAAGTTTCCAGCAATGAAATCTGCTGTTTTTTATCAAACCCAAACCATTTGAGATGCCTGGAGAACTCCAATATGGTGTAATCGTATCTTTTTTCATAACAATCTCTTCTCCCCAAAGGCAGAAGGGGAAGGAAAGGCCTAATTAAAGAGCGTTGGTTTTTAAGGTCAGAGTCTTAGGGGGGTGTCAACTTGACATCGTCTGCCAAGTTGTTTGTGGTGTTTACACTGACCCACAGATGTGCTGTGAATATACAAAATTAAAATGTTAATTGTCTAATCTTGTGCTACTTTTCAACGTACATTTGGCAAGACTTGTTGCATGTTAAGTTCGAAAACAGTAAATTTCCAAGCTGTCATAATATTGAGGTCTCATGTGTATTACTTGCTCTGCATAATTAATTGTAAAGTGATAATTTGTACACTAAGATATTTTCATTCAAACATGAAAGTGAAAGTCTCAGCATCTTTGCCTCTGGCAGACAGGAGAAAAAGTGGTATATGCTACCCAGGCATTCTCAATGCCCCTCCTTTCATGAGACCAGCTGACAAGGTGAGCTGCGAATTTTCAGCTCAGGCTGTGACACCTGTCTGCTGTTAACTCTATCCACTGCCGTCCAGCGCTCACCCATTCTCCCATTCTTGTAGGCCATCCCAGCTAGTATACTCCTTTCCTCTGTGTGGGCAAGGTATTCTAGAATTCTGCACTCTCTATAATTCTTGCTGGGGCTTACTGTGTTTATAAATTCTCTGAGAATGGAAACCATGTCTCATCGTTCTTTATCTTCCAAATCACTCTTACAGTCCTAGGAATTAGATAATTGTTTTGTATACACTTCTATGTTAGAATCCCAGTAACCTAGCACAGGAAATGTTTTTCCCTCATTCATGTCACAAGTGAGCTGTGGGTCAGCTGTCACCCTACTCCACGTGCCCTTTCCTTTTAGGGCCCTGGCCACAGGCATAGCACCTATCCGAGACATTCCTTTCTCATGACAGAGGGCAGGAATTGGCCAAGCCAAATCAGACACTTGCATTCAAAGCACCTTCTCACATGTGGCATCACATTCACTCATATTCCATTGGCCATAGCAAGTCACAAAGCCAAGCAAACGTTGATGCTGTCCTGGCAAATAGTTGGAAACAAAATACAATCCACCGTAATGCTGCTGACTTGTTGCCCTCAAGGTGGAGAGGGTGATCTATTGTTCATGTGTCTGGACAGATGTGCTGCCTAGCAATGAGCTTCCTCTGAAGCACACTGATGAGGTGTCAACCACACAGATCCCTCCTCCGCTGTGCGGTCCCCAGACTCCACCCACACTCTACTCTGCCAGGCCACTTTGAAGCTTCTTCACTCAGCTCGTGTATGGTAAAAGTCTCTTTCCAAGCAGACTTGAGAGGAGGCACTTTTTCTTATGGAAAGCATTCTTTGGGCTTCCAATAAGAGAAACTGACTCCAGTTGACTAAAGCAATAAGGAATTTTGTTGACTAGCATAACCGGAAGGTCAGAGTTAGGTACTGCTCGATGAAGGCAATGGGTCTCTTTTCTGTCTTTGTCTTAGCTCTTTCCTCTTCATGGACTGCCTTTTTCCCAGGCCAGCCTCCTTCATGGCCATCAGATAGCTGATGGTGGTCATCCTGCATTTACAGTCAGTCGGAAAAACTGTGTGGCTTTCCATCCTCTCTCTTCAGAGCGAGATAATGGGTCAGACACCCTTCAGCAATCCTCTCTTGCATTTCATTAGTCTAAAAAAGGTCACTAGCCCAATTCTGAACTGCATAGTGATGAGGAGGTTAAATAGCCCTGAGAACAATTGACTCATCCAGTGAGCTGGTCATTTCCCTAAATAATACTGCCACTATTCAATGGAAGAGAAATGAAATGGATTTTGGGGAGTCACCTCCTTCCGCAACCATATTTGGAAAACACTGTGTCACCTGTAATCACTATTGACCCGAACTATCTCATGAACTATCTGAAAGACGGGTGATGTGTGCTCAGTTGTCCAGCCTCAGCTCCAGGTGTTGTAGAACAACAGCATTCTAATCTTTGGGTAGTTAAGGCCAGAGGAACATTGTACATTTCACCTGCCTAACAGCCACTTCTGGTAACTACATGTACTCAGCTGAGTCTCTTCAAGGGACCGGGTGGTTCCTTAAGGCATTTCCTCTCTTGAACTTAGACTGATGGGTACACCCCAGGTGTCACCACTCTGCATGCCCTCCTCTGTCATCATGATAAAGCATCATTGGTAATTATGATCATGAATGGCCAGTAGTGGTCAACAAAGTTCATCACTAGGTTCCGTTATCATGCCAAGTTCCTTTCGCCTGTGCTTCACCTGCCATACCGGCAGGAATGGAGGGAGAGGCTGGTAATTAGGCTGATACAGCAGGATGCTCTGTTGTGCCTCACATTTGAAACAAAGACCCCAGAAACATAATGAACAGCAGGGGTAGGAGCCCCATTGCTACCCAGCAAGGCCTCTTGAAGGAAGGTGAAACTCTTCTCCCTTCTCCTGTTCATCAGGATCTTATTCCAAATGAATAGATAAGATGAGTTATTTCTATCTCACAGCTCATGGTGGGTTGCTTGTTTTGTAGGTGAGTGCGATGTGTTCTTGGTTGATGCCTACTATGAGTGGTGCTTAGGACTGGAGCCATCAGAAGTGCTGAACCAGCTGGAAGAATGTGAGATGGAAAGGGGTAATTAGTGTGGAGAGAAGTGAAGAATTACCATGAAAGGTGAGAGACATGGCCCAGGGAGGTGAAGACAGGAGCAGGAGCTGAGGGAGGACCAGCCCAGGGCACATGTGGGCAGCACCTGCAGGTCCTCAGAGCCACTCTGGGCCAGTTTAGCTTGCTTGAAGGTGTAGGGTATCTGCACATCTCCAGGGAGGTGGCCATGCTGATGATGGCTTGTGCTTTCATCCCACCTTGTCCTTCTGAAAAGAGGGTTGGTCACTGCGCTGTCCTTGCCAGAGGCTTGATTCACGTCATCTAGGCTTCCAGACTGCCAAGGGTCTGAAGGACGATTTGGGCCTTTCCATGAGTATGTGGGCTGGCAGCTTCTCTGCAGGGCTTCCTTCCCAGTCTCTACTGAGTCGTCCCAGATGCTGTTCTTATGGACACATCCCACCATCCGCTGGGGCCCAGAAGAGGAAAGTCCTTCCTGACTGCTCTCTCCCATAACCTCCTGCTGCTAACACTTCCTGAGGGGTGGTCCACAGGCCAGATCATTACTGATGCAGGGAGAGAGGAGGCGCACAGCAGAAATCTGGGCTGAGCTTTCCTGCCTTGTTGGTCCGTGGCCAGTGAGGCCATGAAGGTAATTTAATGGCTGGGCAGCTTCGAATCTAGAGTGCTGCTCTATCTCTGCAGCAGAGTACACATTGGATCGGGCCATATGGAGACTTCACCAGCAGATGCACTGGCGGCTTCCCTCTGTCTGCAAAATCTCCATTAGGTTTTTTAATTAGACAAATGTCAGTGTTTTATTCAGGGCGGGAAACTGTTCTCTAAGTTTGAAAACAATGCCATTTTCAAAGAAGAGTCTCAGCATGGTGGCTGCTTTTCATTTGCTGGCCTCCTTTCTGCCCATGTCTCCTACTTGGAGAGGCCATGTCTAGAAATATGCAGTCATCATTGTCATCACCAGCACCACCCTCTCTTTCTCTCTGTGTCATCCCTTGAAGCTTGGGGCTGCTTCTTGCTTCCCTCCCACTCCCTTCTGTGCCAACCCTTTCTGGTCACGGTGACTTTCTCCTCCACAGAAGATAAAATGCAGAAAGAGTCCCTGTGGCCCAGGGCAGGTGCAGAGGGTGTTATAAAGCCCACCTTTCCTTCCCCCAGCAATAAGAACATCTGTCTTTCAGTCTTGCTCACTGCTAAGCCCAGGGGTCTAGTCCAGCATCACTGCTGGACCTTCCTGCTGCTGACATCAGCTGACAGCAAGGATACTTGGCAGTCCCTGCCATCAGAAATATTGCCCCTAGCAGGTGAATGGAGCCTGACATGTGGGAGTTTACTGCATTCTATCAGAATAAAGAGGGGCATCTCCCAGCTAACACATTCATTTAGGTTAGTTTGTTGGGGTTTGAACCCTAGTCCAGCTACCTTATTGGTTATGTGACATGGAGTCTTAAAGGGGTGGAGAAACTTGCACGATTTCCTCATCCATGTGATGCAGATACTATTATTTACCTCATGGGATTCTTGTAAGAATTTAATGAGTTAGTTTATGAAAATCCCTCAACATGGAGCCTGGGCCTTAGTAAGCTCTTAGCAAATAGTAGCCAGACTTTTCACTGGAACTACCCACGAACCCATGAGTCTGACCATAGTCCTCAAATCCTCATTATGCTCCTCTTGGTTCATACAGACAACTACAAAGTCCTGATCAGAAGCTTCAAGATCTTTTCTACCCACTAGGCCCCAACCCCAAAAAGGCCTTAAGACTGCCCCCAGTGATCCCTTCTCTCCAGCCAGCCCACTGTACCTTGGCTGCCTCTTCTTGCATGGGAGAGCCTTTCTATAAATGACTATGTGTCCATCAAAGGCTGCCTCCCTTTCACTGCTTGAGCACTCAAAGTCCACCTCCTTCAGGAATTCCAGAGATTGGTCTTTTCAAAGCTCTGGTCCTTCTGGGACTAGACTGTGTGTCTAGTCCAAGAGAATTAAAACACTGTAAAGAAAAAAATAGCTGGTGATAGACTCAGGGCCAAGTTGGGTTTGTTGCTTTGAGTTCAGATAGACAATTTAGGCTGATTTTAATGACTCTGAAATGTTTTATCTTTTACAATCCTGGAACTGCTGCTCTGCAACCTTAACAAATTGCCCGTTTTCCATCCCTCGCTCCCTGTCATCTTCAGTTAATACAGGGTCCATTAGGAGTTGAGAAACTTATTATTGCAATAAAAAAATATATCCTATCCATATCACAGACCATACATCTGAATCTTGCATAACACCCTCCCAGGGATTAATCCATATTTTAACCAAGTTTTTTATAATGGCAGTGCTTCAGCCTCATGCACAACTGTTTTCATGAACGCTGAGACAATGATGGCAAAAGCTCATCTCTGAGGTCAAGATTCTGCCTCTCCTGGGATTGTGGAGAGAAAAGGACATTTCTCTCTTCTCTGATAGGCTTCCCAAGAGACTCCTGGCCTGCTGAACGGGTGGAGGAAACCAGAGACAGGTGCTGTTGTGACTCCATTCAGCAGAGCCCTTTCTCGGTTGTTAATTACCCACGGGGTGTATTGTAGGGGGTATATATCTCAACTCAGAACACTCTCCCATCCTCAGAGCCATGCCCTGAGAGTTGGTGCTTAGCATGCGCTGAAGCAACAGGCATGGCTCTTACTCTGTGGATACCCTGGGAGCTGGGCACCTTGCCTGAGGTGCAGCTACAGATATGCAAGGATGAGAGCAATGTGTCCTTGCTCTCTTGCCTTGAGGAACTCTCAGGCTAGTGAAGAAGTCCACACTTGATCCAAGAACCACACACTTATAACGTAAAGAGTCCCAGGCTGGAGGCTGAGTTTTAGTGCCACACCTCCCATGAACTCCTCCCTCTCCAACCCCATTCCTTCCCTGCCTGAGAAGAGAAATTAGGTCTCCCACACTTCATGGTCATGGTGACCTCTGTCTTCACAGTGGTCATTCAGATTGCAATTACAGTTGGCCCCGTGTCGCCTGGGTTCTGCACCTTCAGAGCTGATTCAACAAACTGTGAATAGATAATATTTGAAAAATAAAAATCAACAATAAAACGTAACACAAATTTAACATAACACGTTTAAATAACGTAACAAATTTAAATAACTATTTACATAGCACATACTTTTATTATGTATTATAAGTAATCTAGATATTTAAAGTGTACAGGAGGATGTGCTTGGGTTATATGCAAATACTACACCACTTTATATCAGGGACTCGAGCGTCCACAGATTGTGATACCCAAGAGGATCCAGGAACCAGTCCTCCTTGAATAGCGAGGGATGACTGCATATATTTGCCTGAGTCTTTGTTCAACATTTATCTTCCTACCTAGACTATAGGTCCCATAAAAGCAGAAACTGTTATATTTAATCTGTTGCAGAATCCCCAGTTTCTGGTGTATAGGAAGCCCTTTAATATTTGTTAAATGAATGAATTTGTGATTTTGAGCAAATCACTTATCTTTCGTGACCTTCAGTTTTCTTGATAATACTAATAGTAATAGCCAATGTTTCTGGAACGTTTACCCTATGCCTTGCCCTGTTCCAGGTATTTTATATAATAATTACAATTAACCTTTACAACAACCCTGTGAAGAAGTCACTATTATTGTCCCCACATTGCATATGAGAAAACCAGAGCACAGAGAGGTTAAAGTGACTTGCCCAAGGTCACACAGCTGGTAAGAGATGGAGGCCAGTTCTGAACATAAGCAGTCCTGCTTCAGAGTCCTTGCTTTGGTTGGATGAAATGATCATAAAGATCTCTTAGTCTTGGCGTCCATGAACATCAAAGCAATGAATTGGAATGCCCACCTAGATTTATTTATTTAACAAATATTTATCAAGTGTCTATGATGTGCCTAGGCACTGAATATACGGCAGTAAACAAAACAGATATTTGCCTTCATAGAACTTACATTCTGATGGGAGGTGGCAGGATCATAAACAACATAAGTAACAGATTTACATGTTAGGTACTGATAAAGGCTATCGAGGAAAAGAAAGCAGGGAAGAATCTGGGGAGTGTCTTGTGGGTGGCGGTGTGACATCACAGGAGGTGGTCAAGAAAGCCTTTGTTGAAAAGGTGATGTATGAGTAAAGATCTGGAGAAAGTGAGGAGCGAGTCACGCGGATCCCAGGGGAAGAGCATTCCAGGCAGAGGGTGAGCAGATGCCAAGACCCTCCAGAGGAAAGGGGTCTCAAAAGTTCAGTGTGGTTGGAGCAAAATGAGCCAGAGGGCAGCAGGGGCCCTGTCCTGCTGGCTTCGTGTCCATCTCGTCACTTCAGTCTCATTTCCTGTCCTCGAGGCCTGTCTATCCCATTAGACTAAGGGAAAAGATGTATTGATCTTTATAGCTCTAGACTTTAGCTCCAAGCCTTGCCATAGTTGGTACTCAAAACGCTTTTTGAGCAAATGGTAGATACTTTTTAAAAAATGCGGTTGCCAAAGTTCTCTTATGCTTTTCAACTTGTCCTTCCAGCAAAACTCTCTTTGCCTGGCCTGGCGTCTGCGAGACATTTTTTTCTTACAGCTCACTGTGTTGTGTGCCATTGGAAATGACCCTGCCTTTCAATTTCCTCTCTATGGCAGCCATCACAAAGTGTGGGGGAAACTATGATATTCTTTGATGAAAATACTCATAACTATATTTGACACAGATCATGATCTGATAAAATACAGACCTCTCCCTCGCCTAGGTTCCGCATCGTGTTCAGGGCATCTTCACAGTGGACTTGGGAGGCACCTGGAGCTCAGGTTCACTCACCTTATTCAATCAGTGGGGGTCTAGGGAAAGAGTTCAAGGGACACTTCAAATGGAAGGTAGGTAGTTTCGTATTTCAACCAAGTTTTAATTCAAAATTTAGATATTCTGACGGTGGTACTAGTAGGACCCTCTATTGCTTGATTCATTTGTGGTGTGGTGGGCCCCACGAGGAATGGGTTAGCATGCATGAGAGCAGTGTCCTTGTATAACAAAAGGAAACTAAGGATTCCTTCCTAGGTCTGCTTCCCTCCTCTCTTTCGATATCTAAACAATGAATCTTTCTTCATGCTTTTTCTTCATCAAATAGAATTACACAGAAAAAGAAAATGTAGGGTTCAGCCAAGCCACTCTGGCTTCCCTTCATGGACCTCAGAAAGGCAAAGCCATCCATTCAGGAGGCAGAACAGGCGTCCCAGGAAGAAGCCACAGGCAGCCTTGCACTGTGGGCTACAGAGGAGGCACTGGGCATCCGAATGCAGTGCAGACTTTCGGAATCTAATTTGTCTTATAATGCGTGCGGTTCACATCTTCTCTGTTTAATGCTAGTCCTGATTCTTGGTGAATATAATGTTCCCATACATGCTAAAAAGCAGTGAAAGGAAATGAGATCTGAAGCAAAAACAAACAAACAAACAAAAAACAACGCTGTTTTTCATGGCGGGGGGGTTCCTATCCACTTCTCTGCTGGAGGGAGATTAAAGTTACTGGGCAGAGGCAGCAATAAAATAAGGTTCAAGGTTCTTGCCATCTGGTAGGGGCTGTAACGTGTCTCTTTGGGAGTAACCTTGCTGCTAGTACTCCTGTGCCCTAAGCCTCAGTTTCCCTCTCTTGATAAGATTGATCATTCCAGTTCTCCCAACACCTCCCTACCTTTTAATGCTTCACTTTAAGAAAGCAAACAATGAAAGGTGGCTCTGCAGTCACACAAGACGTGAGGTTTGGATTTCCAAGGCTGGGAGCCACGTCTTGCTTCTTGAGCGGACAGTCCGCAGAAAGGGAGCCGTCAGAGAGTCTTCCAGGGAACTGGAGTGTACAGAGAGGAAAAGAGAGCCTGTCTCTGAGTGAGGGAATTCAGGGAGGGGCAGGATGGGCTGGAGCCCGCTGCAGTGTGATCGGAGCCTGGGGCTCTGCACACCTCCCGGCCTTGAAGTCGGCCTGGCATTTTGTTCTACAAAGCATCTGCTTCAGCAGATAAAATGATTTTTGACCTGGAGACCTGAACTGACAATTTTGTAGACAAACCCCAAATAGAATGGCTCTGCCTGTCAGCCTGTTTCATCTCCTCCATGCATCCTCACTTAGCTCTGCTGCACCAGGAATTTTGCATGGCTGGGTGTGGACAAAGTAACCCCGAAGCGCTTTGGGGAGTCATGTCCCCACTGGAGGCTCTCCCCAGTGTGCTTGTTAGCTATCCGCCCGGATTGGCAGCGATAGATAGGTCTCTGTGTTGTCAGGCTGTGACGCTACACAATAATTCCGTCTCACCCAGGTAAGTGCGATGTGTTCTGTTAAGGCTTCACGGCCAGACAGATTCGAGAATGGAGAGATGCCATTTAGCACATTGAATCACACACCAAGCCACTGTGCAGGATGGGGCTTGCAATGCTCTTGCAAGTCACAAGCGGGACAGGTTCGATAAGGCCTAAAAAGAAAGATCCCTCTCCCCGCCCTCTGACCCCTGAGCAACGAACAGTAATGCCACAAATTGCCTTATGGGCTTAGAATCTTAATGAGAAAGACATTGTGGAAAGGCCTACCTAATGTGCAGCCCTCTGCCAAGTTGATGCATTGCAATTATTTAGGGCTCTTTACCCCATGAGAGCATTGTGTAAATGAGAAAACAAGGCAGTTGAAGGTTAGAAGTTTCCCATCAACTCCCAGGAAGTCTGTGTACCTGGTGCAGCCCCTCAGCTTGCAGCCCCCTGTGGAAGCATCTCCTTCACTAAGAAATATCACCCACCCTCCGCTTGCCGTGGAAGGTAATTTATTGGAGGTAAGCCAAGCCCTGCCTTCAAGTAGAGAAGCTATGGAATCAAGCCCTGTTCCTCCTCTACAAGCTGAGCTGTGTAGTATCAGAACCTTCTGTTGATGACATACAGCTGTCTTCATAGACACCAACCATCATGTTGCCCTTTTTGCCAAACCAGAGAATGACCCAGTCTCTTGAAACTTCTCTCCCTTCTGAAGCATTGCCACAAATACCCATCTGAAGACGAATTTTCGTTACCCACTATTTCTGTATCGTCATCAGCAGCAGCAGCAGCCCCATCATGGATAGTCAACTATTTATTATATATTTAGCTATACTTGGAGTTGTCCTAGATACCGTCAAAGAACATTTTTACAGTTTCTCTTCTCTGGGGTCTTAATGTCTCTGAGGAATAGCATTGATGTTTACAGACATAAAGAGAATGCTACAAATATTGAGTGAACATAGGATAAAAATAGAAGAGACAAGATTAAACATGTACATTATGCATACTTCCTCCTTTGACCCTCTACCCCCAAGCTATAGCTGTGCTAAACTGTAGCAAGAGACAGATCGTTCTTGATATAAGTAAGAACAGCCTTGTAAGACAGATGATTTCTTTTCCTGCTGTCAAAAACATATATTTAAAGTCATTAGTAGGAAGCCATCAGCAGCTGAGCTAAGAAGTGTGGCTAAGAAGTTTTAAAGAAATGTTATTAGGAACGACTTCTAATTCATACAAGATTTTGTGACCAAATATCTGCTATGTTAACACGGCTTTGGAGCAGGTTCCTTTGATCAGCTGCGCTATCCCCACTGGTGATCTGTCTTATTGGAGTCAGAGATGCAGTAAACCTCAAGACCCAATCTAACCAGCAATGGCAAAATAGCAAATAATCATGAGTTTGGGGGCTTCGGGCCATAAAATACAGACATTTACCTTGAATGGTTTACCATCTATATGTTGTGCTAAATGAAACTTGGAACATATCATCTGAAGTTCAGTGTCCAAATGATAAAAATAGTCCTGAAAACTTTACCTGTGTGCTAAAAGGAGGCTTCAAAGGGGACGGTCCTCTTAGAGTGGGGCAGTTTGCTCTATGCCATCTTCATAAAATCATAGCAATTTAGAGTTGGAAAGGACCTTCAGGGTCTTGTAATCTGGCCTCCTCCCAATGCAGAAATCCCTGCTTGAGAATTACCTCCAGGCCAGAGTTGAGATGTGCTATCTACCAAGGGGATAGCTATTATAGGGTCACCTTGTAAAGAGTTGGTTCTGTTCCAGGGTGAACCAAGGGATTACTTTCATTGTTGAGCACCTGAAGCTAATGCAAGCCTACCAAGCAAGGTACCCAAATAATCCTGTCTCCCTAGAGGGGGTAGCAACAGAACTTCTCATACATTAAATATTCTTTGATTTAGGACCTTCCTCTTATTTTTTCCACCAGCAACATCCATTGTTATGTTGACCTGTTAAGGTGATTACAGAAAGCGTTGGTGGCCCAACATATCTCATTTTCATCATTGTCAACCTCCTGCAATTGCAAGCTTCTGAACATGTCATAAATCCAATAGACCAAATGTCACCATGAGCTCAGCAAAGAGGCTACAGCTTTTTTGTTTCCACTTAGGCCAGGGTTATGGGTAGTAATAAACTCAGCAGTCAAGGCCAGAAATGTGATAATAGTAGGAAATGAGAAAAGGGTTAGAGAAAGAAAAGCTAAGTTGGAAAAACGCTCAGCTCTCCTTGCTTTGCTGAGTTTTCAAATTCATTAGCAACCTCAATTATTCAATTCCTCAATTTTAATCTCTAATTAAACATTGCCACAGACACTGTATCCATGGAGGGTTGAATTTAAGTGGCCTCTTTTTAATAATTGTGCAACTATGATCCCTGCGTTGTTAACCCAGAGAAAAAGAGGAAAAAATTAGTTTAAAAAAAAAGAAAAGAAAAATGTGAATGCCTAAACTTCATACCAAATGGTAATTGCAGAGGGACATTATTTTCCCTCTAAATATAGCAAAGATGACTACAAGGCTTCCAGCATTTTTCTATAATAATTTCTTAAATCAAAAGCATATTTACCGAAGAGAGAGTGCTTTACCACAGCTATTCTTTTTTAAATAATTAGACAAGTAAGAAAACAATAGGCAGAGAGGTACAATGTGCTGCTGAGTAAATGATACAATTTTTTGCTTATTTCACAAGGTCATAGGACCCTGGACTTCCTTTTTTTTTTAAAAAAAAAGTGTTATTCAGATGAAGTAATGAAATAAATATAGGCAGACATTGGATGGTAGCATTTTGCTATCCGGATCTCTGTTTATTTAAAGAAAAGCCTTTCTGAGAGATGAGGGTGCAACCATGTAACCTCAGAAGGAAATGTGATTAAAACACAAGTGGGAGGAGAACGGAATACAAAATTGCATCTCTTCCTTGATTACAGTCCTGTAAGAACTAGGTTTTTCCATCCAGAATGCTGGAAAGAAGCTGTGTCCCAGTGTTTGCCCAGCATCCTGTCTGCTTCCTAACATACTTTGTAGGTTTTCTCATTCATCTCCTTCAATAGACTGTGGACTCCGGAGGAGAGGCACTTGGCTGCACACTTCTCTGTATCCACAGGGATTAGCGCCTTGCCTAATACACGGCAAGAACCAAACAAATGTTTGTTAAACAAAGTCACTACATTAGGGGCATATACTTATGAGTACATTCTTTCACATTCCCTTCTATAAAACTTTAACCTAGTTTCATAAGAAATACACATTTTAAAGTCGTAAGCAACTATATATCCCATAAATATGTGCATATAGGTGTGTGCATGCACATATTTCAAATAGATTAATTCAATCCAAAGAATCAGAATAAGTGTAAGCCAGAAATGTTAAGCAATGGGATCCTCTTCCTCTCTAACAAAGACACAAAAGTGTGTGCCACCTCACCGGGAACTGGATTTCTTTTGTAGGATATCTAGAGCCCTCCCCACAGTGGGTATTTCCTTGCCGGCATCAATGACAGCACCTTTGGCGGACCAGCTATTAGGCCAAGTAGCCCCAAAGCCCTGTGCATGCTCCAGGATGATGAGACCACTGGAACAAGGCTCCATAGCTCCTTCCAACTGAAAGCTGATGCCCAGGAGCCAGGATGGTCTTTGCAGAATCCAAGTGCAGAATTCAACTAACACCTGGGGAATGTTAGTCATTCTCCTGCATAAGAGAAGAGTGGAGAGGCAGGTCCCAGCTCTATGACCCTTGAGACATTCCATGCTGCAGTTGGGGTGTGCCTGAAGCCACCTGGCGAACAACTGGTGTCACTTTAGCTGTGAACTCTAGGATGGCATTAGTTCTAGGAAAACTCATTGATTGTTTCTTTGTTTCAAGGAGGAAAACCAGTTTTTGAAGGAGTTTGCCCTCCAGAGGCATGAATATTATTCAGGCTATCAAGTGAGGAAGGGACGATTTTCAAACTCTGTCCTTAAAACACATACAGTCATGTAGGGGAGATGAATGGGAATTGCAGACCCATGTTCAAGGGATCATCATTTCTATGGGGACATCTTATATGATGGCTTTAGACATCCAAGTTGTGACTTAAATAGGATAATGATTCAGGTGATTGGATGGGTTGTCAAGAGCTTTCAGCACCACCAAGAGGTTCCCACAGGACCACCATAGTCCCAAGCCATCACCCATGCTTTCTGCAGACAGTATCCACCATTGCTGCTCACTGAATTGTTCCTGTGCTCCCTCTGATTCTTCACATTCTCTTCTGGAGAGAATGGAGCTGGATTTGCTGAGACTCTGCAGATTTTCCAGACTAGCAACTAAATATCTCCTCTCCAAGAAACCCCCTGCTCCCCAAGGAAGAAGGGACAACTTCTTACCACAAGGGTGAAGATGAGTCCTTTGTCAATACTTCAACAGAAAAGAAAAATGGTGAGAGCTAAACACCTAAAAGAATCATTAACTTGAACCAGGTACTTTGTGCTGTGCTAGTTATAGCCAATATCCCAGAGTCTTTTTTTTTTTTTTTTTTTTTTGAGACTGAGTCTCACTCTGCCACCCAGGCTGGAATGCAATGGCATGTGCAACCTCTGCCTCCCAAGTTCAAGCGATTCTCCTGTCTCAGCCTCCTGAGTAGTTGGGGTTACAGGTGTGTGCCACCATGCTCAGTTAATTTTTGTATTTTCAGCAGAGATGAGGTTTCACCATTTTGGTCAGGCTGGTCTTGAACTCCTGACCTCGTGATCCACTTACTGTTGGTCTTTGTCATTGATTTCTAACTTGAGTATCCTTCACGTTCCTATCTTTCTATCCTCCCCTTCCAACTTACCCTTTTTTCTTACAGTCTTACATACAAAAAATCAGTTACTCAAGTTAACTTGCAATTGTTTTGAAAATGTCTTTAAATAAGTGCAGTGCATTCCCTCAAACAGAATACTCTGAAAGAGCTCAACAGCCCTGAAGATATACAATCAATACTTTGCCTGAACCATTGATACCCTTGCCCATCACTTAAATATCATTACAGGAAAGATTTCAACAAGATCACGGCGCATTATACTTTAAAGTTTGACTTTAAAAGATGCCTGGGCTTTGCTGAAAGGCATTAGTAATGGAATTCTTTATCTCTGAGCTTAATTTATTCTGAGGAGAATAGGGCCATTATCTTAAATCTATTTTTTTTCCAACAGAGAAAACAGGCCTCAGAAGTCCAGCACTCACAAAGAAATCATTGTTTAATTACTTTTTTGTTTAACTCTTTGCAGAAGGAAAGGGAATTGGAGAATGAATATGCATTCCTATCAGGTTGTTACCAATAAACATGCAGGCTTTCTTTTTTGTTTTTGTTATTTCTATTTCTAGACTTCTCTGAATTTCTCACAAGCCGGAACTGCTTGCACTCAAGGAAGACTCTGAGTAGTTCTAAACCTTATCTGAATCACTTTTCCTCTGATCATTGGTGGTGAAGGCATCTTTGGTTTGAATAATGCAAGTGATCCAAAACCGAAGGGCTGATGTTCTAGTAGTAGGTGACTTGCTATAAATTAGGCATGTGAGAGCTGTGTGTTTACACACATGGGAACAGACACACTCACATTTAGCTTCCTGACCCAAGCGGTGTGTCTCCATTGTGCAAAACAATTGATTTGGAGAGCAGAGAAAGTGGCCCATCAGTTAGCTATTCCTTTTACAAAACAACCACTGCCATGCAATTATTATGATTATTTGTTACTTCTCCTCATCGCAAATTTGCTGAACTAAAGAGTGGTTTTGGCTTTGTAGAAGATTTGAGCACTAGGAAAGCTCTAAGAAGATGTTCTGTGTCTAGGAGCTAGCTCTTCCAGAGTCTCCACTTGTTTACTTTTCTGTTCTAAAAACTCAACCACTAGGCCTCAATGACAACACTTTTGGCCAGGTTGGGGGATTACTTGTAAACTACGTGGTATACCCAGTTGTTACAGAACTTCAGGGGCAGCTGTTTTACTAGCCCTAGCTTATCAACCTTCCTACTCAGCCTAGGTTTAATCAACCTTCCTGCTCAGCCCTTTCACTTGATAGCACCTTTTGCTACAGCTGTTTCCAGAACCTCAGTCCTTGATTTGACCGGTCAGATATGCCCATTGGGGACAATGGAACGGCCTTTCAAAGGTTGAGTGGTGATCCAGATTTGAGGAAGTTTTGCCTTCCTTGTCTTTGTTTCCAATTGGTTAGATGGAAGGAGAAAAGTGGGCACCACTTTAATTCTAAGAAGAGGAAGCTAATCCGTGTTCTGCATCTGACTTTCAGCTCCCTCCTTTTTGTTTGTCAGTTAGGATAGGTGACACTTCTTTTCTTTTACTGCTATTATCAGAGATTTTGTGTTTAATAGTTGCTGGGTCACATTTTACAAGTGGAAATGACTTTGATGACCTCCATTCACTTTTTCTTAGCTATCTTCATGTCTACAAGGAGTGAAAGGCTATAAAGCATTCAGGCAGGCTCCTGTTCCGATCAGCCTCTCCAAGTGATCATTATACCCAAGTCAAAAAGTCAATGCACTCCCCAAATGAGAAAAATATATATATAAAATATATATAAAATCTCCCTTTTACAAGATCGTAGTGCGTCTCCTGGGTTTTTTCCCATCTTTGTGAGTCAGTTAGTTTGTAATTGACTCTAACTGGCCTTCCACCTTCTGTTCGCCTTTATTACCTATAGTCAAAGGGACCTCAGGAATGCGAGAGACACCCCCCCCCCACCACTACCCTGCTACTTTTCAGTCTCATCTTACAACATCCCCCTACGATCAAGAGGATAAAGGAGGTTTGGAGGACAGTTGGGAAAGGGGGCCTGGATTGTAGCCATCAAAATCACCACTTAAGTTGACATTTATTTCGTGTTCTAAGTTATGTGCTATTTTTTAAATTGAATATAAGCTGCAAAGACTTGACTTAGTCATATTTCTCAGCTTATGGCACATCATAACCCATCTATGAACTCTGTTTTTTTATATTTTCCATCTTCATCTCTGGTCCTCACTTCTGTTTCCCTTCCTTTACCCACAGGTAACTATTCTATGTTTGGTAAAAGTCTTCAAAAATATATGTAAAGTACAGGGTGTTATCTATATGCATGATTTTAATTTACCTAGAAGACATTGTGCTGCAGATATAATTCTGTTTCTGCTTTCACCTAACACTGCTTTTAGGAATAGTTCGTATTGTTAGATACCTGCCCACTTCATTGTTTCTAATTGCTGCATTCACTAAATTTCATTATCCATTCTGTTTTGATACATCTCTAGGTTGCTTCTAATTTCCCACTGTGTGAGAATCCTAGCATTCATACCCCCAGACAAGACTTCTCTGCCTTAGGATATATGCGTGCACAATTCCATGAAGTACTGCCAGGAATATTCTAAAATACCCGACCCGTTTATATTTTAAACACTGGTTCATAGGGGCTCCAGTTTCCCCGTCTGCTCCCCAGTCCTTGGTATTCTTCAGTTTTCTAATTCTTGCTAACCTAATTGGCATAAAGTAGTGTTTCATTGTCCTCATTATTAATAACTTTGATCCTAACTCTTTACTTCCACCTGTCCATGAGCTAGGCGACTGTGGCATCAGAGACTGGAACCAGGGCAAACACCACCTGGGAATACCCGAAATAAAATGTTTGATTCTACAAGGCAGTTGTCCAAACTTCCCAACCCATGTGAGCTCCAGGCCACACAATGACTGCTAAGATTCTGTAGGAATTCAGTGACACAATAGTGCTAGACCAGTGTGGGCAGTCCAAGCTCCCACCCACTCCCACTTCCCAAGCAGAGGCAGAATGATGTGTCCTCCACAGTCCCAGCAGCAACTCGAGGTGCCATACATCAGTGGATATGTGCAGACTTACTTAGTTTAACATTTCTGTCAAAGTAACCCACAAATGCCATCTTATCGGAGGATCAATTTTATATCAGAGGGTCATTAAATTCATTTTCATGAGAATAAAATGGGCTTTTGCTGCTGCATGTTGTACTGCTGCTCGTCCGAAACTGGAGATGAAATCAAAGTGGAAGAGATTTAACCAAATTATCTATCTTCAGAAAATAAGCTTTGCTGCAAATGTATTTTTGATGTGGTATTGTGCACTATGGAGAGAAGAGAAATAAAAATACCCTAATGGTCTGTTATATACAAACAGGAGGAGGCTGTGCCTTTAACCCTCTGTGGGAGCTGGTTTCATGTTCTACCCCTTTTGGGGGTGGGGTTAGGTGGGGTTGACAGGTGAGTGACAAAGGTCCAAGTTCATGATGGACTGTTCTGGGCTACAGTTGAATTGCACATTCATTTTTTTCCCCAAAATAAGAGAATGCTTGGGGAAGGTTTTCCATTTTCCATAAAGTTAAATACTTTAAAGGGAAGTCTGTCCTAAACTGTGTCATCTCCCCCCACATTCCGGGACTGATCTCCTCCTCATGAAATGCCCCACTAGCCTGGGAAAACACTCAGCAGGTTCTGCCGCCAACCTGATGCCGTGGGGCCAAATTGCTGCCCTTCCCCATGGGACCATGTGTGCTCCTCTGACCCAGGGTGACCAGAAGGGTTTGCTTTAGTTGTGGAGTTGTTTGTAGCCCATATTCGTGAGATGAGCTTTCTTATTTTAGTAACGTGGATAGGAGGAAGAGCAGGGAAAAGAGAGGCCAAGGCTGCCCACTAGGGATTCTTGGTACTTGGAAGGTCTGCTCTTTCCCTGGCCTTTTCTTAGAATCTTTTGATGCTGCAAAGTCTTAGAGTAACAAAAGAAAGGAGCCAGAAATATCAAGCAAAAGAAATGGCGATGCCTGTGAAGATCCCCACTGCGTGTGGAGCACATGATGATATGTGATTGGGGGTAAGAGTGGAAGCTATGAAAGAGGAGAACACACACTTGGGTAAGACTTGAGCAGTTACATAGTTCTAGAGTTGGAACACGTGGTGAAAATGAATCCCCACATGTCAGAGGCTGCCAGAGAGATTGCTGTGGCCATGGAACCCCTCACCTGAGTGTCTGAGCAGAGCAACGCCCCTCAAAAGAATTAAAGTCCCAGCCATCCCCTCAGTCTCCCATGCACTGTGTGGTGCGCATTGAAGCCCATGGACAGGTCCCACATTCTCTACACAGCTTTCTAAGATATTTGCATCATCATTCCATTCACTAGGATACCCTCAACTCTCCTGCTTCTCAGATTTTGATGTTTTTCTCATTCAGAGTAAAGATCAGAAGTCTGATGACAGCATGCCTGTCTGTAGCTCTGGAAAGGGCATGGACACCTCGAGAGGACATACAGGAGGGCCATGAAGAGCATCTTAGAGACCAAGGTCAAATGTGGAGAGGAGTCAGAGAAGCCCCTGACCTGCTCAGGTTTGCTGGGAGATGCTACTCTCGTGAATGCTCTCATGGACCATGTCCTTCCTTGCAGACCAGCAGAGTTCTGTCTTGGACAGTATAGGGTTAGTTTCTTAGGTATCCAATTGCTTAGCAGTGGATTAGAGAACTCACAGAGTCCTGGAGAATGACTTCTCTCTGATTAATGAAGACCTTGCCTTTAGAAGGTCCAGCTCTTTATTTGCTATAAGCTATACATGTGCTCTTCAGGGAAAACAAGAATTAAAAAAAAAAAAAAAAAAAACTACTTGCAAGATAAGTAAAGAAAAATGTAATCCCTGAGTGGGATGAAGGGTGCTTTGAAATGAATGGGGGATAATCCTTTTGTTGTCTGTTACAAATGCACTTTATTTCTGCATTATCTAGCTATGAGAATTTGCCATTCGCTCTAGTGACAATGCCGCTGCGGTTTCTTCTCTTTATGTCGTATTAAGTGACTCCTGCAAGGAGTGTTTAGTGCCTGGGGTCTGAGACAGCCACCCACTGGGGGCAGCTGGGTCATGTGGTCACTGAGGTTCCCGACAGAATGAGTTCTGAACCAGGCTCAGGACAGCAGTAAAGGGGAAGTTAGGAAGGTGACCCTGTGAAGCTCCAACCCCCACTAGCTCCAGAGGCTGGGGAATGCAGCACTCTATGCATAGGAGCCTTCAGTAACCAGAACAGTAGTAACCCTGTCCCTTGCTGGGTCTAAGACCTGGAATTAATGTCTCTCTCTCGGGTTCTGGCCTTCCGTTCCCTTAAAGGGATGGCAAGAAAATCCCAAAGCCTTGTCCCAGAGCATTGCTTTGGAAATTCCTTTCTTCCTCTCATCTCTTTCCCTCATGCCCTCTCTGCTTTCTTTCTTCCCTTTCCTTCCTTCTTTTTCCTTTTTTTTTTTTTTTCCAAGAGACAGAGTCTCACTCTGTTGCTCAGGCTACAGTGTGCAGTGCGGAATCTGCACCTCCTGGGTTCAAGCGATTCTCCCGCCTCAGTCTCCCAAGTAGGTGGGATTACTGGTGCCCTCCACCATGCCTGGCTAATTTTTGCATTTTTAGTAGAGATGGCGTTTCACCATGTTGCCCAGACTGGTCTTGAACTCCTGACCTTAAGTGATCCTCCTGTCTCAGCCTCCCAAAGTGCTGGGGTTACAGACAGGAGCCACTGCACCTGGCCTTCTTCTTCCTTTCACAAGGAGGAAGCTCCGTGTGGGGAAGCAGCCATCCTGAAGCACTAGGAATGGTCACAGGTTGCAACATTTGAGAACCAAGAATCTCTGTGCCTGCGAGCTCCTTATTTTAAAGCCTGGTCTTTCCTAGGCTAATCCTGTGACTCTTGCAGAGTGCTCCCCTTGAAAATCCCCAGAGAGGAACGAATACACTGTGAATGATCTTATCTCAGGACCCTCCTACATGCCTCTCTCTGCCTAGAATGGCTTTCGCTCCACTGTGTGCCTAGTCCTTTCTGCTCGTCCCTCAGAGCTCAGCAGAAGTATCACTTCCTCTAGGAATCTCCTGATCCCCGCTGAATAGATCAGATCCACTATTCCTTCATAGCATCTGGAACCTCTTTATTATACTTCACACGATTGATCAATTGATTGATTTTGAGACAGGGTCTCTCTGTGTTGCTCAGGCTGGAGTTCAGTGGTATAGTCATGGCTCACTGAAGCCTCGACCCCTTGGGCTCCAGGGATTTCACCTCCGCCCCCTGAGTAGCTGCGACTACAGGTGTATGCACCACCACACCTCGCTTCTTTCTTTCTTTCTTTCCTTTTTCTTTCTTTTTCTTTCTTTCTTTCTTTTTCTTTATTTCTTTCTTTCTTTCCTTCCTTCCTTCTTTTCTTTCTTTCTTTCTTTCTTTTTTTTTTTTTGAGGTGGTCTCATTATGCTGCCCAGTCTGGCCTCAAAATCCTGAGCTCAAGGGATCTGCCCACCTTGGCATCCCAAACTGTTAGGGTTATCAGCATGAGGCACCACACCCAGCACTTAACACGATTTGAAATAAGAATCACTCAAAGCATTTGCTGCCTGCTGTGGACTCCCCACCCTGGGCTGTAAGCTCTGTAGCAGGGATGATACCTGTCTTGCTCACCACGACACCTCTACACCTGACACAACGCCTGGACTGTAGCTTCAAGTGAATAGAAACTTACCCAGCAAATAAATGAAATTCAGACAACCCTAGCTTTCTCTACTTTGAATGTATTTCCCTCAATTCATCACTTCCTTATTTTTCCTTAAGAGGAAGGCAGGAAGTCTGAGTCCCAACAATGTCTCTCAAATCCACACCACCCTGGGGGATCACCCCAACAGGACGAGGTGGACGTGTCAACAGTGGAAATGTATTTTGTCATGTTTTCCAGCTGCACGGGGGGACAGCCTGCTGAGGCTGCTTGAGTCTCAACACTGTCATACCCACCATCTCATTATCTACAGCCACATCTAAAACCCACATGAAATACCAAGTCACACGTGGCTCTGGGAAAGACATTTTACAGAGACCATCTTATGAGTTTTTAATCTGCCTCCTAAGAACTTACAGTCTAAGAAATAGAAAACTGATTCCAGTAAACATGCCCAGAATATGCTAGCGCAAGATTAAAACATGAAACTATAAATGTTAAGGTGTTTATAACATGCATCGTTTAATAGGATAACATTTTTCTTAGCGGGAAGGAGCACATTTAAGTGCATTCAGACGTGGGAGAGGGAGATTGGCCAGCTGAGGAGATTGGACAGAGTGGATGCGGAGCTTCTAAGTCCAGAGGAAAACAAATGATCAGCTCACGGTGACCCAGGTAGCCAGGCCCTCCATAGGACTGATTCCAGAGTCTAAAACTTCTAGGCCTTCAGGTGGCTGGTTCAATGTTTCCGTTTAGGGCATGAGCTCAGCAACAAATTAAGTAAAGTGTCCCCAGTAAATGCTAATAAGCCCCAGGAGGAAACAGGGGCATCCCCATGCATACCAAATGCACTCATTAGCATCCCTGCTATTATGAAGAATAGCAAAATGACCTTGCAATCATTAGAAGCTTAAAATGCTATGACTTAAGTTTAGAAGGACACATATTACATTGTAAAACCTAATTAGTGTTACCTTTGCTAATTGCTGTCTGGCACTGAACTGGATAAAATAAATGCATGATGGACGTTCCAGGGCATCAGACATAACCCCATCACTATTTTTGAAAGAAGTAAAATTATAGAAGAGCCTTTTGAAAAGGTGTTTTTAACTGAGTTGTTTGATGGAAGTGAGGGAAGCGTGGGCAGTCCATGCATTTATTTGTATGAATCCTAAATGCTGAAATTTTCTCCCGAGAACACTGTTCTTCTCCTGTACTTCTTTAATGTGAACGCGAGGATACTAAACAATGGGGGAAATTACGATAGCGTCAAAATCCAACCGCAGCATGAAAACAGCTGTGCAGGGATATAGTGAAATCCTATCCCACAGGCAATTAGAATACTCAGCCCTATCCCAGCAGCAAGGATGTCAGGCAGTGCTCTGTGTCTAGGAGCAGGTTTGTCCACTAGATAAGCTCTACCTGAATCTCTCTTTTGTCCTCTCTTGAGTAGGTCTCAAGGGCCGTATGCACTACCGTGGAGATGTCAATGAAGCCAGACCCCCTCCCCCATCTGGAGGCTGTCATGGCCATAGTGCCGGTGGCATAAAAGTCAGGTCATGTTGTAGTTTCTCTCTACTTGGCTACTGTAGATGAAATCAACCAGAGCAAAAGGGGTCATGCCTCCAGCCACACCTGCCCACCAGACACACACACACATAATACATACACATACACACATGTGCATATGCACACACACATGCACAGAGCCAGGCCTTACTTTCAGCTGTGTTCAAAATTTGTAATAAGGTTGTGAAAAGAAAATCATTTTCTCAGGATTGGTTTTTCTCCTCCTTAAGGATAAATAATAGCTGATTTTTCAAGAAAAAAAAAGCTACCACTTGTACCTCTCCCAGGGCCCCTCCTGAACATATCCTAAATGGCACAGATTAAAATCGAGTCATAAAACTTCCAAACCACAAGCAGTGAGAAAGAGAGCTGGGAGCTCTGCTTTCATGGTGGGTCCTGAGGAGGGCTGGGGGTCCCGTGGAGTCCCTCAGCTTCTGCTGAGCAGGGGGGTACTAAGGGGATGAAGAAAACAGAGCAGGCAGGGACCACCCTCAGGCATGGCAGCCCCTCATAGCTATTTTAAATATTGTTCTCTGTAAAATTTCATTTAGGAAAGGAAAGCTTCTAGTGCTAAAATTTATTAGAAGATCACCAAGAAACTATTGAGGCCAAGGGAGGCTGTGTGGCCTCTCTCCGGTTGCACGGAGACACTGATAGAGCCAGGACCAGAATTGAGGCACCCAGAGTCCAGCATTCTGTCTCCAGTTGGGCACGGAAGGAAGGGGAAGGGAGCCAACCATTCCCAATGCTGGCAATGGCCTAGAATTCTTAGGCTTCCTAAAGGACATCAAACCCCAACTTTGTTTTTGCAGATATTCATATGTATTCTTAGGCAAGATTTCCTTCCCTGGGCTAGATGTCCCAAGGACCACACTCCTCTGTCCCTTTCGAAGAAAAGACAGACCTCACTGGGGGGTCCTGGATTGTGTCCACTGCTGCTGTCACCCCAGTCTGACCCCAGCCCTGCCCACCTCCAGGGATCGCAGACCCTGCCAGCCAACTTCCTTTGAGTCAGCCAGTCAGGGCTGGATCTTAGAAGCCAAATTGCTCTGGTGTGATTTCTGAAGTCTGTGCATTTGCCTTAATTGTCAGGCCGCTGGCTTCCCTGAGACTGGCTCCTACCATTTGCTCCCTGACAGTGATAGTGCTAGCAGGACAGACTGACAGAGCACCCCGTGCGTCTCTTTCTAAGGAATCCATCCATGGCAGGGAGTGTGGAGCCCTGTCAACGACAGCCACTTTGCAGGCATTTAACAGGACATGGGCTCACCTCTTGCCTCCTCTTCTGCCCTTCCTTCTAGCTCCTTGTCCTTTACAATAGCTGAAGATTTTTTTTTAAGTGGAGCTGCTGATAATTAAAATTATATCTTTGTTCCACCAATGTCTGAAACTTTGGGAAGTCATTATCAGAGTCAGACAGAGATGTTTTGATATCCCAGGATCTTTTTGATATAAGGAATAGAGTTCTAAGGCATGAGAAGATAGAGAGCCATGCTATTTCCTAATCACCCTTTATAATTTGCAGTATCTTGGGATGCTTCTCAGATGTTTCCACTGTGGCTTATGTACACTTCAAACCCATGTGCCATTAAATGCAGAAGCTAGGTACTGAATTAATAAAGGTAGCTTCAAAAGCCCACCTCTTTGGCAGACTGAAGATCTAAGGGCAAACTCAAAGAGGGTGATGGGCCTTTGAAAATTACTAAGCACAAACAATAAACCTCATTAAATAAAGCCAGCAGAGTGGGCTCAGAAATGTAATGAGCCAAGTGGGGGACCAATGGCACTGGAATCAGCCTGGGAATTAACATATCAGGGAGCTGAGGCTCAGGTTGAAAGAAGGGATTGCGTTTTGGAAAATCATGTGACCCACACTGAAACAACACTGAGGACAGTGGTCGGGAGGATGCTGGGGCAGCTCTGGGCATAGGCAGGCCACTGTGGTGCTGGGACTGGGGGACACTCAGGTTTGCAGTCGTCTACTCTCTCACTCACCCTAGTGGCTTCAGTAGAGTCTGCAGAAGGCAGAGTATTTGGGCAGGGCCTGTAAAGAAAGAGAGAAGCTGATAGAAGCTGCTTGGCCAACGAAATGAACTCCCTTTGCCAGGATGTGCAGCCACAGCACCCCTCCAGGTACCTTCTGTCCAAGCCAGGGAGCAGGCACTGGACTCCCACTGCACCCCTCCAGGTGCCTTCTGTCCACAGCCAGGGAGCAGGAAACTGGAGGGATTGGTCACCATTAAATGGCAAAGTTCTTGATGAGATCCTGTTGAAAACTGAGCAGCAGATTGGACAATGAGAGTGCCAGACCAGCACGTGGAGTTTTCAGAAATAGATGGGAGTTGCTGGATAACAGGTCACATTAGGCCACCACAGGAGCACACAGGACTGCTCAGCCTCTGGGCCCCAAGCTCTTCCCTCTAGACTCTGGCATGGCCAGTGCAAGCCCTTTCTCAGCTATTGTTGCTGGTCAGGGCTGACTGTCTTAGGTATGAGGCACTCTCTGAAGGCTGCTCAGGAAGAAGACCTGTTCTCTTTCGTGAACCTGCTGGGAGCCAGAAACCATTCTCCTCCCACTTTCACCCCTCAGCTCTATCCCCGCCTCCCTAATAATTTTATCTTCATTTTAATTCAAGAATTTAACTACAGAGATTGCGCTGACCCATCCCCCTAGAATGAAAGGACACAAGATCCTCCACCAGATAGTTTTTTGTGATTGTGGCTGGGGGTTTATTTAAACTAATTGTATTATTCATGACACTGACAATTTATGCAGTGAATGCAATTACAGGCTATGATTGGCTGCCACAGCTAAGGGCTAAAAGTGCCACTTCCTTGGATACGCAAGGAAGAAAGGTGAAGAATATTAGAAAAATAATCAGTCATGGAGATATTTTTTATGAAATGATCCCCACGAAACTTGATTTTTTAAAAAAGCTAATTTAATTTCCCTAACACCCTGCAAAAGGTATCTAATTATCCACTCTTAAATAGCTCTCGTAATTTTTCCAAAGCTCTCTATTGTTTATGCCTTTGTGAGTTCTCCTTGTCTACAAGCAAAGAAGCTGTCGTCTCAATGTGCAGGTTTCAATAAAACCCACTCAAAACGATTCTTCCCGAAGCTGTGCATAGAAGCCCTGATGTGACCTGTAATGTATTTGTCCATTTAATCAGGAAATATTTGAGAACAAGACTTGAGTGGTAATCATTTAGAGTTGTGGGAGGAGAAGAAGGAATTGACTTTTTTTTTCTCCTTTTTTTTTCCAAGAAGAATAATTTTTAAAAAATCACTGGACATCAAACCAAAACAAATCATGGTGCCTCCACACAATGGGATGCTCCTCAGCAGTAAAAAGGACTACTGATTCACGCAGTGATCATGATGAATCTCAATGTATTCATGCCAAGTGAAAGAAACCGGACAAAAAGTTCCTACTATGTAATTTTATTTATATAAAGTATTTTTTTAAAAAGGCAAACTAGTCTTTAGAGACAATAAAGCAGATCCCTGGGCACTTGAGGGGCAGAGGGAGAATAATGAGGGGGAGGGAAAAAGGGAGGGATCACCAAGGGACAAGAGAAAACTTCGGTGGGGGTGATGGTAATGTGTTTGCCGTCCTGATTGTGGTGATGGTTTCATGAGTGTACACACGGCAGAACCCCTCACCTTGTATACTACTTTAACGACGTTATTTATTGTGTGCAATCCCACTTCAGTAAATCTGTTAGAACAGAGGCACACCCTTTGGGTAAGTCTTGGCTCCACCATTTGCCTAAGTATGGGATCTTAATCTCTGTGGACTGTGGGTTACTCCGCAAAATGGGAATGATAAGGCCTTCCCTGCCCACCCCATAGGAGTGTTGGGACCATCAACGTGAGAAAACAACAGCACCAGCAATCCAGGTGTGTATACATTCATAAACTTACAAATGGGTTTCGTCAACTTTAATCACTGTCGACAATGAAACAGGCCAATGCTACTGCTCTAAGGCCTGGTCTGTTGTCTTGCCCATGGTCAGTCCACAATGTTTATTGAATTGAGCTGAAGGACACTTAGTAAACTTCGATCAGCATCATCTGGTCTAATTATTTTCTTTTTAATGAATTTCCAATTGGGAACGATGGAATCCTGAAATGGTACATCTTGGAATGGGAGGGCCTCAAGAGAGTCTCAGCAACACATCCTAAGGTAAGTGGGACTTAGCTAAGTCGAGTGCCTGATTCAGGGCCTCTCGTCCAGCCTTTATAAATAATGATTAATGAAGGAAAGAGCAGTGCGGGGTGGCGATCAAGACAGACGTCGTAGAGCTTTTGTTGTGCCCTCCTATGCTCTTCCCTGATTTATAGGCAGCCTGGTAAGAATCTGGCACAGGCCCTTTAAATTCACAGCACAGCAGAGTGGGATTGAGCTGGAAGAGCTGAACTGAGCTCACTCACTTCAAAGACTCCTCTAGGCCCCAGAGAGCTCTGAATTGTAAATTGTCTAATGTCAGCCTTTGTGGCTGCTGTCTAGTGTCCCAAACGCTCAGAATTTTCTCCCTCGCTTCCTGGCAATCAGTTCAGCCCACTTGATCACACACCTGCCTCACTCCAGTATGTGCTGTAGGTTTGTTTATATCACCCTTTGCAGATTCCAAAGTACTCGCACACAGTAGTTTTCACTTTCAGTCCTCTCCTTGGTGCTGTGGGTGTATAGCATAGGTCCTATTATGACTCCTGTTTATGGTTAAAGGAATTGGTGTCCACATTAACACAAGATTTGCCCAAGACCACTCACTGAGCAAAGAGGAGAGATAGGAATCAAGCTTCTACCTTCTGACCCCTGTTCCCCCCCTCCCCCTCCTGTGCTGTGCTATCTCATTCCATCCCCAGGGAGACAGGTGACCTCACCTATGGTTAACTGATTCTGAAGGTTATGCCTATCCTCATTTTTCTAATGTGATGGAGAAAAGTAATGTGACTTACACTGATTACTCAGTGGTTGAGTAGAGAGGAGATCCTGCCAAATGCAGCCTTCTTTTCACTGTACCAATTCTATTTCCAACATTTAGTTAAATCTAAACATTATTTCAGCCATGTGTGTCATTCTGTTGCCTTTACATTCTTGGCCAAATTGGGGACCCTTGATTGGTGGGGGTGGGAGAGAACAGAGGCTGAGAAATGAAAACCTACTCAGTAAGCCAGCCTAGACCCCTGCAGTCAGGGGTGGGTTACAGAATAACATGCCTCACAGCTTGCTGAGGAGAGAGCAGTGACCCTTCTGACTTCATAAATTTGGAAAAAGAACAGTACAGAAGCTAAATTTGGGCAGCGGGGAGAATCCTCCTTGGAAAGCACGCTGACTGTGACCATAATCAGTAATGCTTCTTGCTTCTTAGCCTCCAGTCCCCAAAGCATCTCCCCTCCGTTCCACTGACAAGACACGCTTGTCTTTTGGTCTTAAAGTGATGAATGCAAGCTTGCTTTAATACTCATGGGCTGCATTCAAAATAGAACCTCGGCAATTATCAGGAGCTTTGGACAATCAGACTTGGATGTTGCAGATGACATGATACCTCAATTATTCAGAAGCAATCATTTCCAAATTGCCTTGTAGAATTTGGTGTGCAGTGCATCTCATGTGCACCCCTTCATGCACCCTTCTGCTATCGCCCTGTGCTTTTCCTGAATTCTTCTGGAAGGGTAGTCAAGGTGAAACGATATGGAATAGGGAGACTGAGCACACCTTAGATTTTGACTTTCTGGAGCCTGCTCAGAACCATTATCCTTTTTTCTTGAATGTTGAAAGTTTCCTTTTCCCCCTGAGGAGACATTTCTGAAACTGATCACCATTGGAATGTGAATTTTCCTGTCAAGAGTGGGACAGAATAAGGAATGTGACCATTATTCTCAGCTCATAAAAGAGGCCTCCCTCCAGCTGTTATTCAAAAGACAATCTAACCCGTTCTGGCACTGGGTCACCCTGCAGACTGGCATTCCCCAGTCAAGGATCAGCCCAATGCTTCGTTCATGGGACCAAGCTGTCAACTGATTGCAGAGCTTAGCTCTCCAGCCCAACTGTTCAATAATGCTCTAATTAACTACAGAAAACTTCAGAGGACCCAGCTAACTATAATTGAGAGATCAACAGAGGCTGCATGAAGTTAGATCTGCATACTAATTACTGAATTATCCAACACCTGTTTTGGAATGTAGCACAAAACATGGCTGTGTTTTCAGGCAGAAGACCTTCAGTTTAAAAATGAAGTTTATCTTTGGTGAACAAAGTTAACCCAGACAGGAAGTGGTGAGCCCGCTTCTTGTCTAATGAGCCATACTTTTTTATTAGCACTGGTAGGAGATACAGTGGGGCTGAGGCAGTACAAATGAAGTCAGTCAATGAAATACCCATGCACTTAGGCCTCAGGAGAGATTTCGAAGAGGCAGTGTGGGGCTGCTGAAAATAGACATTAGTGAGTCCATTATCATCATGCAGGGAGATATACTTAGGATTTGTACACTTCAGGGCTATCTCCCAACACTGAGACATTTCTACACCCTTTGCATCCTCAGAGCTGGGTTTGCAGCACCCTCTGTAAGCATTTGTGGGTCAAAACCACTTAGCTTCTTCACTAGGACTAACAGGAATGTCATGCGGGCAGGGAGTATCAAAGCACAGCAAAGAGAAAAGAGTGGAAAAGAGTCAAGACATTGAGCTAGAGAAGAGCAGACGAGAACGCAGAATTAAAGTGAGGAACACATTAAATGTGGGAAGAAAGAAAACTCTTTCTTAGTCATATTCCTCGTCTTTACTGATTAGGTTCAATAACCCATAATCAGTTAATGTAGACAGTGATAAAATTATGCTTACCGGTGAGGCTCACACTTTTTTAGATGAAACGTTTGTTGTCAAATAGAAAAGCGAAACCTCTTTCAAAGACCAAAGTACCCTAGAATTAGACAGCGCAGTGGGGCATGCCTGAGGCGTACAACCTGAGATAGCGCGGGAGTCAGCCTGCTGCCCTCTGCTCTGTCCTTCAGCTAAGTGATACTCTCTTATTCAGAAATGAAGGGACTCCCAGTAACCATGAAAATTACCTGCAAGAAAAAAATAAGGCAGATTCAGCATTTCTGGCTTTTTCTCAGTTATTTCTGAGAGAATAATTTTGATGATGATAATGATGATGAGGTTGACAATGATGATTAATATGATCATGGTATTCACAAACAGTGCAAACAAAATTTAAATAGATTGTAGGGATGTTGGGATTCCAGGATTATCTGTACTTAAGCTGTCTTTCCTAAGAAACCAAATGCATTTGATAATCATATGCCTGAAAATGTCTCCAAGTGTCCGTTTTGAGAACATACTCTGTTTTCATGTTGCCGTCTCTCTTTCTCTGGGATGTTCATGAAGCCAACATTGACACTGTAGAAGATGGCACCATACTGGGATTTCTTATGCTTCCCACTGTGTTCCTATTTTGGGATCCAGTTACACTTGAAAGATCTTGACTTCACACAGCCCTGCATCTGGGATATTTCTCAATGCTGAAATGTAAAAAATGAAAAAGTAAGTGGCTGTCCAAGAATGAAGAATATAGTACCCATGGTCATCTATGGGCATCATATTCCTCTCCGATGTGCAAGACCTTAGCAGTCTTTGAGATGACCCTATTTCCTACCACTGTCCAATCTGAATCCAAGGGCATTCTGTATTAAATTGGATTTGTGGAAGAGTCTTTAGTTTAAAATATAATACACGAATCTCTTAACCTATTGCCTTTTCACTCAACATTAAGTTTTCAACTCCAAATGATGTTTAATTCTGCAGACTCTGTCATCTGTTGACTGTCTAATTGGAAGCCATTCCATTGCCAAGTGGCTATTGGTTGCATTTCTGACATCTACTCACCACTGCAGCTGTGTGCTGAAAGATGGTTGCTACACTTTTCCACTTCATTATCCTCCACTGAGAGATGACATCATTGCTTTTGAGCACTTCCACAATCTTGGCAAATCTCCTTATCTCGTTTCTCTAGAAGATGCCTCAAAACCTGTCATTTGATGAATCGATTAATTACTTTCCTGGGTCATGATCCTTGCTTGCTTATGCATTTGTTATTTTACCCCGTGGCATGCTATGTTGTCTTTGACTTTAAAGAGGTGAGACCTTGCATCCCCTTGTGGTGTGTCTGTCATGAACCCAGCCAGCCTTCCTCAGACCTCTCCTAGTTATTTTCCCAGGGATAGCCCCTCATCCTGACAGTCAGGGTTTGTAGACTTGCAGTTCTCTCTGTGCTTGAACTTCGAGCCCAAATTATAAACTTTTTAATGTACATGTATTGGGACATACCTGCAGGTTGGGCTGACTTTATGTCAACATGAGTAAAGATGTGTTAAATAACAGAGGGCTTACGGAGGCCCATCGATTGGCACACTCTAGAACCGTGCTTCTCCAATGACAATCCTAGAGCTGCTTCCAACAGAGTCATCTGGAGGGATTGTTTAAAATGCAGATTCTCAGTGACCACCTCCATGTTACTGAACAGAATTTCTAGGGGTGGACCTAGGCTTTTTAACAAGCTCTGCAAGTGAATCGGATACACACTGAGAACCATGGTACTAGAGAACTTTTTCTAATTAGTAGACTTGAACAATTTTGTTTACTTATCCATGTAGGCCCAATGCCTCATAGAGTGTTAACATTGAAAAGCATCATAAGGATCATTGCAATCACTTGTCAATCTCCCCAGGCGGCCAGTCATCCTCCACTTCAATACCTGCAGGAACAAGGGGTTCATGACTTGGAGAGGCTTCCACTGTTGAACTGCTCCAATGATCAGAAAGTTCTTTGCATTGATTCAAAACCTATATCTCCGCCTCTCCATTCCAATTTTGAGTCTGGATAATATAGGATTTAATATAACATACTTTCTAATATTGGATCTTTAATTTCAAACAACATTTTTGAGTACCTTCTAGAAATCTATAATCCAGCCTGTGTAACACTTCCAAACATAAGCTCTGAGACTAATGCTTGTCCAGGAGATCCTCATACTGTGACGTGGAAATGGAAAAAGTCTGTGTGTAGGGAAGTAAATGCTAAAATAGAGGTTTTATGGGAGTGCTGATGTAAGACATGTAAGAGCAATGCATTCTTCATGGAGCATTCTCCACTGCAGAAAGTGACTTTACCCAAACTTCATCAAAGGTTTGCATTTTTTTCCAGGAGGAGAAGATGAGTTAAGGATATTTCAAGCAGAGGTGCCAGCATGAGTAAGGTCATGGAAATTGTGACAGTGACCATGACCTTTGGAAGTAATGCAAAGTCCTGTGTGCATGGAACGTAGGTAGAGAGGGATGCAGGAGAGAGAGGTGACAGGAAGTGTGACGATGAGCATTTGTTGGGAAAAGGCTACAAAGGTCTTTAACTGCTGTGCTGCTTGAAGATCTCTCTCCTACCACCTCTGGTGACCTGCTTTGCCTTTCCAAGTTGCCTGAATTTCGTCTTAACTATTCCTGGCTTCTCAAGAACTCTCTATAGCAGGTGATGATCCTCCTGTCTCCTGCTCAGCTGCCAAGGAGTTAGGCCCCAGATTCAGTATCTGACTCAATTCATTTTCAGAAGAGAAATGCAAAGTGAATTAAAGTAACGAACCCTACCTGCTGTCACTTAAATGAGGAGATGTACTACTTTTAACTACAATGATAGTTGCTACAATGGAAGAATCATGCACATCCATTGAAGTTGAGTACTGGCAGATGAGCTTAGCAGGCAGAGCTACCGGGTCTATCTAAACACTCACCCCTTGTTGTCTCTACTGCACAGTCATTGAATGTCCAACAAGTCATACTCATGGAGGTGAAGGTCTCTGAACCCATGGTTCTTGAACCCAGAAAATTCAAATGTTTCCAGGTTTGGCTGAGTTTTACAGTTTCTGCAGAAGTGGAAGGCTGCCACTCAAAATGCACCATTAGTCAGTCCAAGCATGGGATCGAAAATTTTCTTCCAGTCATTGCACTCACAAAAGGGGGATTAAAGCAGCTCTTTGCTGCACTTTAGGCAGTCAAGAATGTCAAAGATTGGCTCTTGCCTTTGCAGCATTTGTTGGCATCACCAGAAAGCATGAAAAATAATGGAAATAAGATTTCTGCAGACCAAAGGGTTAAGAGACATAATTCCTCCCTGCTTTTTGTGTTCTACTGGGATACCTCCAGAGTTTCTCTTTGTACCAGGAGTCAGAGCATTTTTCCTGGTTACAATTGTATAGGACATGGTGGACAAACCATTTCCACGTTTTACAACAGCAAAATGCAAATAGGTGGGTATGATTTGTGTTGTGAGTTCAGTTAACCAAGAAGGTGAATTTTGTAACAATAAGGATAGAAAGAGGAGGTTCAGCAATGGATTTAGGCCCATTCTTCTGCCCTGCTGCACACAGCAAGGTAAAATTCTAAAATGTGCCCCATACTGGAAAGAAGATCTGCAACCATTAATCTAAAGGAGAAGGAGATGTATGCACCTGCTTACACTTTCACAAGTGGTTGGCAATTTTTAGATACCTTTCAAAGGATCCTTCAGTGAAAAGTGTTCTCAGAGAAAGTCAAGAGGGCGGGAGCCAGGGTGAACAAAGTTTCCAAGATCAAAGTGCTCATTTCCTAGATGTTCCAGAGTACAAGGAAATGATCATGGAAAATGACCTGACCAATCAGGGACCTATTTGGGGCTTGATCCCCCCTTACACACACACCCATATATACGTACACCCCAGGAAGCCTCTCAAACGGGCCTTGTATCCCTGCAAGCACTAATTAGTTCATCCTGATTCCCTACCAGTTTTGGCACTTGCTCCTTAAAATCAGACACCTGTTGTTTTGTTTTTTTAAAGTTGCATTGGCTGGGCTCAGTGGCTCACATCTATAATCCCAGCACTTTGGGAGGCTGAGACAGGCAGATCACTTGAGGCCAGGAGTTTGAGATCAACCTGGCCAACATGGAGAAACCCCGTCTCTACTAAAAATACAAAAATTAGCTGAGTATGGTGGTGGGTGCCTATAATCACAGCTACTCAGGATGCTGAGGCCTGAGAACTGCTTGAACCTACATGGCAGAGGTTGCAGTGAGCCAAGATTGCACCAATGCACTCCAGCCTGGGTGACAGAGTGAGACTCTGTCTCAAAAAATAATTAAAATGATTTTTTTAAATTACATTAAGAGCTTTAAGAAAAACTAGCTCAGCCAGTGGCTGTGACAGATCTAGGCTGGGACTTCCTATGTTGGTGACCATGACCAAGGAAAGTACCGCAGGGCTTGACGCTGACTGATTAAACCAGGTCAGTTGGCTGGGAGGCCTGGTCTGAATCAAGTTTTCACAATGCCAACCCGCTTGTGGGCTCTGCAGCCCTTAACAAGGGCACTGATCTGAAGGAACATGGAGAGAGGGAATGGGGTCTGCTGGCCCCAAAAAGAAGCCCCATTAACAGAACAGAGAGGAGCAGGGGGAGCCACATGCAAAGTTCAGCCCATTTATGCCACTTAGTTTCATTCCAGCTAATAAAAGATATATTCCTCCTATTAGGTACATTACAGTGACACTGTGATTGGTGGAGGGGAGCAAAGTACTTGTCAGCAGAGTGAGTATTGGCTGTCACTCCTGTTATCAAGCTGCCTGCTTATTTGCGATTTTATTTTCAGATGTGATTGACAGCTGGATGGCTCTGACATTCTCAGCACAAACATACAGCCTGTTATTATGCTTGCATTAACATTTTGATAAACACACGGTACAGCATTGGAAAAGTAATTACATGTCATCACTTCAGTGCTTCATCAAAGAAAAGTTTACTGTGTAATTGCTCTGTGATTTACCTAGGTAGAATGTGTTACATTCCACAAAGGCTCTTTCTATTTAATAGTTTACATTTACTCTTTAAAATACACAATATCCCTTCCCAGGGGCTTCCCTGGTCTAAAATAAACTTGGCAATATAATTTAGCTTTCCATAAATATACTTAGATTTTACTGTGGAGTACTTTTGCATAATAGTTATTTAATGCTAAGTGTAAATATGCAGTGCATTATATTGGCTGAGCTATCAAAAAAAAAAAACACAACTTTTGACAACAAGGAAAAATAAGATATTGTTACCTTGGTTTCTGCATTAAGGAAAGGGCCTTTCGCTCTTATATTTATATCCATGCTTTTCACAATGACATCTAATTTTACAATAAAGTGACTTGAGCTGAAATGCCTAGCAGTAGAATCTAAAATATTTGTTCTTGTTAGCGTTTAAAGAGCTCTTCTGATGTGGCAGTGAAAGAGGTATTTTGGAGGAAGGCACAAGTGATTGCAGGGTACTTCGGAACCAGAGATGAAGGGACGATTTAACTGATGTTCTCTCAGTGGGATCCTTCTGAACAGCTGGATGTCTAAGAAGCAAAAGGTGGGGGTGAGTGGGTCAAAGAAAACAGTTGTCGAAGAGCCCCCAGCAGAATCTTCAACTAGAAATTGCTTTTGTGGTTGATATTGGGAAGGTACTTTTAGATGCCAGGCTCTTTGCGATTATTGATGAGCAAACCCTTACAGCCGCACCCAAGGTCAAATAGGCAAAACCTTTCTAGGATACTTAAGGATAATTTGCACATCTGTATTGGCTAATCCATTCATCCAAGAAAAGATAGGCACAGAGAAAGGAGAGGAGTAGGGCAGCCAAATTGCTTTCACAGCACCTCATGCCTTTAGCTTTTCTATCTCAAGGGATTTCCATAGGCACAAGACTTCCCAATAAATACCTTGGCTTCCTTCTTGAATAACTGAGATGACGGAGGGGTGATGGGGGAATGGTCTGTTCTGAAATGGGAGCACAAAAAGCAGGCTAACCACTCAGTGAGGGGCATAATGTTGTTTGTCTCTGGAGATAGAAGGTTCTGGGTCATGAGATCAGATGAGGTCCTTGAGATGACCTTTACCATTCCTCTAAGTGGTCTCTTGGCCAAAGGATGATTCTCTCAGATGACCCACGCAGAAATGGGCAAAGGTTAAATGACTGAACCACAAATATCAAGGCTATCTTTCCATTCTTTTGAGAGGCCTCATGGCTACATGGAAAGTGGTTTGGAGGTGAGAGAATTGGGAGAAATGGAAGAGATTACAGACTGGACTTGAAAATGAAGGTGAGAAACTCACTGTGAGACCAAAGTAAAGAGGAGTGGTGAAAGGATCAGAGGGGAGAAAGGACCATGGCCTTGATCAGAAGGACCTATAGTTATCTTAATGGCATGACATCAAATCAGCTGGGGCCCAGGAGCAACTGCAACCTCATCAGCTGCTTCTCCAGTACAGCTGGCTGCCACAAAAAAGAAAGAGTTGAAACATGCATTTCCAGATGTGTGTGACGGTTCAATAATTCCACGTTAGTGTATATTAATCCTTGCTGGAAATCGGCATTAACTCAGCTTTAGCACTAGTCTAAATAAACACATCAGCTCTGAGAGCAGGAGCTTCTCTGCATAACAGCTGCATATAGCATCTGCATCCTGGTTACAGGTTCCCTGTATATTACCTCCGCGATGAGCTCCAGTTTCCCTCTTTACATTTAGCTGGACTCAGACTATTTCCTCCTTTTGCTGTCAGTGATGGGAAGAAAGATGCCATTGTAATTGCCAGTTGGCCTGCAGAGTAATGCCCTGTAATTGACAAAGATTGCTTAGCTGCAAGGAAGAAAGATACACTGATTAGGAGAGAGATCGTCTTTAATGTTGCATTTAACCTGCACTCTTTTTACTCCTTTCCTTTTCACCTGAGCCCTGTAAGGGATGTCTCACATTCTTGGCCATGCCATTTCTCTTTGAGGAAGAAATAAGAAGTGCAGCCAGGTCCACAAGGGGACACTTGGTTTCTTGGAGTAATTTCACTGAGATGGGAGGTTTAAAAGTTTTAATATGGATATATGCTGAACTATCCAAAAACAGAATGTGTTTCCCATCACATTTAATGTACCCTTTGACCTGCCAATCCCAGAGGTGGCCAGAGCCCACAACGTTTTTCATCTGTGCCTCAAATTACTGGGTCAAATCTTTAGATCTTCATTATTCTTGATTTTTCTTTTCTTTTTTTTTTTTTTTTTTTGCTTTTGCTCCTGAATTCAGGGTTATGTTGCATTTTTTTTTCCTTGAGAATCACATTGACTTTTATTTTCTTTGCAGAGAGCTTTTAAAAATTGCACTGTTAGAAAAAATTTATATATGGGTTAAAATGCATTTTTCATGTCCTTTCACGCTCTATTGATTTTTTTCCTCTCGTTTTTCTTACAAAAGAAAGTTTTAGTGCAGTTTTGAAAAAAATAGTACTCAGCAATTGCTCCCTCCCCCAGGATTAAAAATACTGGACATCTTGCTTAGAAATGCAATAGTATATATATCTAATGGGGGTGGGAGGTGGTGAGACCCCATTAGTCACCTGTAATACAATGTTCTCACTACACACTATTTTAATAGCTGCAGGGGACTTTTAACTCTCCACAGTTTTAAACTCTGCTGTAAAGTTTAAATGTCCTACAGGGAGTTTTTGATGTGCCTATGGGATGTTCAATCTGAAGACAGAATAATTGTGTCTAAAAGCTGACACTACCTAGAGAATAAGTATTTATCTGTCTTCCATCAACATACCTACCTGCCTATCTCTCTGTGAATGAAAGGCCGTATAGTAGAATTGAAAAACACTGACTTAGAAGCCTGGGGTATCCAGGTTTTCATCCCACTTCTAAGACCTTGGACAAGTCACCTCCACATGTTTGATTCTAGGTCCCATCATTGGTGAAGTGAGAAGGTTGGACTGTGTCTCTAGGGGGAAATCCAGCCTTAACACGCTGCAACTGTTTTTGCACCTATTATCATAGTATTCTGCTTTTCCATGCACAAAAAAAAAAATGTGGACGATAGATTCAAGATCCTTCTGTTATTACATACTACTGTATGTCACTTTTTCTGTTACATTGTTTCCGTCATGCCTGTGTTTTTATATACCATCCTGTGCCCAGGGGTATTTTAGTTACAATTCAGCTAAGTTCTCTCCCTGTTCAAAATTATACTTGCACATGCACCAGTTATGCTAGCCAAATAAAGTTGATAAATCCGGATAATTTTTCAAATAAGCCAAGTCAAAAATGCTTTCATCTACATCAGTTGATTCTGGAATTATTTTAGCTCTAAATGTAATGAATTTCATTTTTGGAGGTAGACCTTGAGTCCATATAGGTGTGGATGGGAAGCTGGGGAGGGAAGTGAGTGAGTGGGGGAAAGAGATACTTTCCATTGAAGGATTGCAGACTTTCACTACAGACTGCTTGGGTGTCAGAGACCAAGTGATTTACTTCCTCTGCCCCGTTACTGACCAAACCCTGCCCAACCTGACTTACATTTGACTTGAATGTACAGAAGCCACAATATTTTGAAAATGCATGTGTACACAGAACCCGCTTTTGCTATCTGAGTCCAGTTCCAGATGTAATGCAGCTCTTGGCTGGCTGGCTGGGGAAGAGCACTCCTCTCACCAGTGGATTCATGCCACTGCCTGTCAACTAAGAAGCGTAACAGTGCTCCTTCTCAATCAATGGTCTCTTAACAGAGCTGAAAGTCTGCTTGGCTTCCCCTTTCTCATTTGGAACATCTGTCAGGTCTCCTTGTCGCCCAGCAAGGGGTCCCCAACCCTGCCTTGGCCAAGATCCACAACCAACCTTTATTCTTATGCAAACCTGAGCAGCTTGCACCCCTTCCTTCCTTATCTGTTATTCCTTTTCCTGGGTGCCCAGTAATATAACACTTTTTTGTGAGTTCAGTGATAGTCTGTCTTACAGATTTCTGCAATCTACTGTAAGGGTTATCAATTGTGAAAATTTTGGCTCCATAAAGAAGACATTCTTTTTGTGTTCATTAAAAACATATTTATGGCCAGGCATGGTGGCTCACACCTGCAATCCCAGCACTTAGGGAGGCTGAGGCAGGAAGATCGGGTCAGGAGTTCAAAACCAGACTGGCCAACATGGTGAAACCCCTTCTCCACTAAAAATACAAAAAAATTAGCCGGACGTGGTGGCAGGTGCCTGTAATCCCAGCTACTCGGGAGGCTGAGGCAGGACAATCACTTGAACCCTGGAGGCAGAGGTTGCAGTGAGCCAAGGTCGCACCACTGCACTCCAGTCTGGGTGACAGATCTAGACTCCGTCTCAAAAACAAAAAAAGAAAAAAAACATATTTATGAGTGTATACTGTGAGCACTAGGGTAGGTGCTTCAGATGCAACAGTGAGCACGGATGGCACAGTGCATCCCCACTTGGTAGCTATCGACATAGCTGACTTCTTTCTCCCTGGGTGTGCTGTAGGATGAAATTATCCACATGGGCACCAAGCATCTTTTTACCACATTGCTATCTCCTTCTCCATATTTTTCCTTTCTCTAGTCAGTGCCTTCAGGCTGAGAAACTGAGTCTAGAGATCATTGCCTCCAGCAGATCTGTTTCTTCCTGAACAGCACCTCTGCAGGTCAGCTGCAGCAAGTCTTGGTCCCTGAAAAGAATTTGCCAATGGTTATTCTTGAGAGAAAAGACCTGAGCTTCATTTCAATTATCTGTTGAGCTTGTAGTGTTGGGGCCAGAAAGTTCTGAAGAGCTGATAGAAGATGGATGCCCTTTGAAGTCATTATTTCCAACACTAGGTCACCTCCAATACCCCTCCTGTACCCCTCCCATCACCAAGGCCAAGCAGTGCCATGCTGCACTCCCTACCTCCAGGGAACCCGAGATTCAATTTCAGTTTCACCTCCCAGCCTCTGCCTGTTTCTAGCATCTTATGATATAGGGACAAGTTCTCTCATGGGATGCCATGTTTTCCCTCAAAGTATTCATTTCATTAATGATCACACTGTGTTATTATGTTTTCCCTGTACTATTCTATAGATCATTTTTATTATGTAGATACAAACTCTTTGATATTGTAATTGTGAAGTACATATTATGAAGACAAATGCATCGGGCATAATGAGAATGGATTGCCAATAAAAGTTGAAAAACAATGAACCATTTTTAAAAGCAAACCGTTATCCAGAGCAGTGTCACTTTGAATGCTTGCTAGAAAGCCCACTGGATAGAAGGAGCTTATTTTTAGTCTAATGTTGATAAAGGTTTGACTTTGGTAGCATCTTAATTATCTGATAAAAGCCAGACTCCTCTGCCTTGCTCACCTCTAATGTCTAATGCCTTCTGCTGGCATTAAAATTATTGCCACGACTCCAGAGAGAGAAACGAGAGATAGCCACATTGCTTTTCCAAGATGTGAATTAGAGTTTAAAGAGTCACTCGGTTTTGTTTAAACAAATTACAAAAATAATGGGTTGCCCTTAAAAGGTCTGTTTCATATATTGTTATCCTTCACTTCTGACGCCCCGACAGTGTCATTCCCCACATTATGTCTCTCGTTTGTCACTAGGGGAGAAGTGTGGTTCCTGGGGGGTCTCCTCAGTGTTTTTTTTTTTTTTTCACTTTGTCCCTGGTTCTGAAGAACAGACAAAGGACAAGGAGAAAATGAGCCAATGGTCTATGCTTTGGACACAAGGTCATACATGGAGGGTGTGCTGAAGACTATATTGGTTGATTGTGATTGATTGATTGACATACACTTGCCACCTCTAAAACCACACAGGGTTGGGGGAATGGATTGGGACCCAGACATGGAGATGAGGAGTCGCCTACAGGAAAGCAAGTGTTCTTAGACATAAGGAAGAAAAGGAAGGGGCAGACATAGACCTCTCCCAATTTAGAGGCAGTGAGACACAGGGAAGCATGACATGGACTCGGTCCTAGGCTGCATGATCTTGCCCAGGTCTCCACCTCTTTAGGCCTGTATGTCTTAGTCAGAAAATGAGGAGGCTGGACCGGGCTGTGTCTGACGTTGCTTCGCCTTTGATGTTTCGTGAGCCTCTCGGGGCTGGAAGCTATGCAGTCACCATTCCACGCACAGCCAACTGGGATGCTTAATTCTGAAAACCTCCCCTCTCAAAAGGAAAATGTGCCAGTTTAAGTATTTGAGGAAACATTTTGTAGAGGGTTGACCCAGTTCCCACATTAAGAAAATAATGCCCGGGCCCATATGGCTAATTCCTTCCCAAACTGTTTGTTTGCCATCATGCAGACCTACCCTGAAAATAAAGCGTCTAGTCGAGTTTCAGAATCCAAATGGAGCAGAATGCAAATGAGTGAGATAATGGTGAAAAGTACATTTACTTTGGAAATTCTTCCGGGTGCAGTCATCAGCAGCACAGGCGCCGGCAGTGTTGATTTTTAAACTACACTGCTTCATGATTCGAGCTTCTAATTTTTAGCCTGAATAAGAGATGCCTTTTGTTGCAAGGCTTTCCCCACGCCATTCTTCAACTTTTTTGCTTTGGCAAGCACCTACCCTCATAAGCACGGTTGGAGAGCTGAAATATCAGAATTTTCTGCCATGTCTCAAGGAAAAGGACTTTTGACCCCACTGTAAACCATGGCCAAGGCTGGGGAAGTTTAGGAGAGTTGCTGAGACCAGGTAGCTAGCTAACTCAGAGACCTTTTGATCTAATGCCAATGGGGAATGAGAAAATGAGAAAGAAATGAAGGCTTGGCAAATGCTATCAGGCCAGAGGGTTTCATTTAAATAATGGTTGGGGATAGGTGCCCTTGTATCACCTTAGTACATCAGATCTACACAGGAAGGGGAGATGCAAAGATGTGGACATTATTGGGTTTGTCCTGATGGTGCAAACCACCAGGCTGGGGAGATAGAATTCTTAGAAAAAAAAAAAATTTTAGCAGAGGAATTAGAAGTGGAAGGTGGTCTGGGTGCCCCAATATGTGGCCCTGCTGATTGCATTAATCTTATAATTCCATACTTTGGTGTTCCTGTACACTGGGTAGCCAGTTACTGCTTCTTTGCCTGAAAAAGCATTTTAGTCCAAGCACCCAGTCAGCCAAGTGAAGGATACTGTTACTCAGTGTCTGGATGAGGCTGGACAGATGGCTGGACTCCTGGTCACTCCAGGTAGCTTGTCTTTGTGGACACGAGGTGTTCCAGACACATGCATGTAGGGTATGACTCGCCCACTCTTCTCCTCAGCTTTTAATACATTGAAAAATAATTTTTCATGAGCTAGTAATTATATAAAAATTGCTTTTGCTTTAAACAAGAATTATGCTTGACTCTTTTGAGCAAAAAGAAAAATGCACAAAGGGAATCATTAATTTTGAATAAAAACACATACTTTTCTACAGCCAACAAGGGAGGGAAATGTGAAATTGGTGTTTTCTACAAACAGCCCGGCATCACTCCCCAATCTGTTTACTTGATCTATTACCCAGTCACCTGCAAAGTTGAATGTCTTGTTTGGCCTGAATCTGACTTTTATTCTTTTCCCTCTACCTATTTTTTAAGGACTGTGTTATATGCATACCTCAACCTTCATTTGCATCACATTAAAGTAAAACATTTTAAATTTCTTCACAGCAGAAGTAAATCTGACAGACTTTATGAAGCTATTATACCTGCAGGTATTTTATACTTTTAAAATACATTCTTGTCAAGCTATCTTAATTATATTATTATATGTACTTTTGAACTTGTATTCACTATTCCATGATATATTACACTTTTGACAGAGCCATCCTAAAAAGCTACAATTTATATCAAAGTTCTTTGGCTGAACAAAGATGTATCTGTTATGGATTCTGGGGGAATTTGTTAATTTCCATGCCAGAATGTGTAACCACTGAGGGAGCAGGCTGCTTTAATTTTCCATCCAAGTGATTACGGGAGGAGGACTTGACCTCCAGGCTGTGTAGTTTAAGTCGGCACAGCTGGTGAACGGTGGCCGTCACTTGGATGCCCAGGAGGCCTGCTCCCAGAGCTGGGCTACCTTTCAAACCCCAGTTGTTGTGGGGTATTATTCAACACATGATGGAAATGGAGACATGATCAGTATCTAATTTACTTTCTCATTCATATTCAGCACCATTCTGGCAGCACGGAGCAGGAAAGTACCCACACTGACAAAGATGAAAACAAGGCCAGGATGGGGTGGGATAGGAGGGAGGCAGAGAAAGAAAAGCTAGACACTCTAGAGCATTTTTTTAAAAGATAACAAGGCCTAAGGTCCCTTAAAGGGGCTGTTTGATGTAAATGATGCAGGTAAAGTGAGCCCCCAAACTGGGGCTTAGTCTGGGAGGGTTCTTGGCTTCACCCAGGAAATAATCCAATGGGGAGATGATGGTGAAAGAAATCAGTTTGCAACTTTATTGAAGTGGCAGCATACAGCAGCAGCAGAGGAGCTGCTCCTTGCTGAGCAGGGCGACCCCACAAGCCCCATGCCCATGCCCAGAGTAGCAGCATATGGGCTGTTGACAGCTGTATTTATACCCTCTTATATTTACATGCAAATTAAGGGGTGGGTTATTTAGAACTTTCTAGAAAAGGGGCAGGGAGTTTCTGGAACCATATAAGGTAATTTTCAGGTCATTGCCATGGCATATTGATGTGGCATTTGTAAAGTGTCATGACACTACTAGAAGTGTCTTTTATGTTAATGAGCAACAAGGACAACTAGAGGTCGCTTTCATCACTGTCTGCTGGTTTTGGTTGGCTTGTTCACTGCACCTTGTTTCTACCAGATCCTGCTCCGATCAGCAAGGTGACAACCCAGGTTGTGACCCCTGCTGGGAAAACAAGCTCTGCTGATTTCTACCTCACAGCCACTGTCTGCATTAAGTGCAAAGTCCAGGGAACTGTGGTCAAATAGGAGGATATCCCGAGTCACTCCAGACCACGCCTCCTCTTCCACTCCCTGATGGCAGAGTGTCCTACAGACGTAAGCTCCATGAAGACAGGCACTGGGGGTTTCTTTGTTCACTGGTGTCTCCAGTGTTCAGGACCTTGATGAAATGTGTTGGTTGAAAATAGAGCTGATTTCAGTGCCAGACTCAGGTCTCCTCTGATCACTCTTCCCTTCCCTGCTCCTGATCCAAGAAAGACAAGCTCCTTTCTGCCCATTATCATGGAGATGCTCAAACAAATGCCACAAAGGTGATTCCTGCTTCTTCAAGGGAGAGGCTACTGCAAATGACCAAAAAGGCCCTTTTCCCCTCAATAATCCAGGTTTTCTCATAGTAGATCTACAAGGTTACTCAGCTCTCCTGAAAGAGTCCAGGAAAATGACTATTTTCAGCTTTACTTAGAAGCCTCATACCTGCTCTTGGATAAAAGTTTTTCTTCCTTTCTTTCTGGTGGTTTTTGAAACTCTGTGGAGTGTGGAAGAATTTTGTGCAAATATGAAGCCTTTGAAGATTCAGAGAGGGTAAGTGACTTACCCAAAGTCACACAGCATAATGTAGCATGAAACAGGACCTAAACAACCCAGCATGCCTGCCATTTGTGCCGAGGGCCTCCTTTTTGATTTTCTCTCAAAGGTGGTCCTGCATGTCCCTCCCCACTCAGACTTAGAAGTTCTTTATGAGTGGTAAGGGTGAGTCACCTGTTTTTGCTTATTCTTCTTTCCAAAGGACACACAACTCAAACTCAGGCGTCAGGGCAGATGGCAGTGTCCTCGGCATGCTTTGAGTGGCAGTACACAGCTGTTTAAGGGATGAATTGGTTCCGAAGAGTCCATTTGGACTGTATTCGGCATCATCTGCTCCTTTCATCAAAAGAGGCTCCATGGATGCTCTTGATGTCTGCTCCTGGCTCCAGAGCCCAAACTGAGCCAGCTTCCAGGGCCTGGGCAGACCTGCTTGTCTGGAGCAATGAGATCCAAGCCTCTTGTGGCCATGTAGAGCAGTTTTGGTCCAGTCTCTCTCTGAGGTAGGCAGAGAATTCCTGTGGAGGGAACCCACTTCCAGGTCTCACCACATGCACAGGGGCCCACATCTACACTGCAAGAGGGTGGGGGCAGGAACTGTGCTCTGGGTGGCTGTCCTCCTCTGTAATGGCAGGGGCTGGGTATGCCTCGTGGCCTCTTGGACTCCTGCTCACATTATCACTGCTGCCTTCCCAGATAAGCTGTGCAAATAGATGGCAGCCATGAGTGGAATTGGAAAGGAGGCTGGAGGGAGCTTCTGTCTGTCCAGTTTGGGGCCTGCCAAGCCTGGCATGGTGAGGGTATGGTGGAACCAGGAGGGGCCACTATGGGGGCTGGGCCAGGAAGCTGCATTCTACTGAGCCATTTACCTCTCATAAGGACCTGCCTTTCAGGAGACTTACGTCTCTAAAGGCCGGAGATGGAAGCTTCAAGGAGAGCCCTCCAGCTCCTGTTTAGCTCTTTGGTTCAGACCTAAGTGGTGAGCCACTTGACTGGATGGGGCCTCCAGCCAGCCACGGCATTGGAATCCAGCCTGGCTTCTGCACTGCCTTTCATATTGATGTCCATGACAATCCCAGCTGTCTTGCGGGTCGGCTGTGGAATGCATGGCACAGGCAGCCCTGGCATCTTGAGGAGGGTGTTCAGTGTGGTCCCTGGCAGAATATGAGCCTGGAGCAGACAGGCTGTGGCTTTAGACCATGAACAGGGAGCCATGCCCCGGGACATATGCCCCTGTGCCCCACACTCGCCCACACTCACTCCTGGTCATTAATCACAGTGCTCATGGTCCCCTGTTTCAAAGGAGGTGCCGGCTGTACATGGGCTCGATGAACTTTACTCAAGATTAGAGGACTGTTTAGGGGCATTTGAAATGAATTGTGGAAAGGACATTTGTGAGACCATTTGAAAGGTCACTCAGGGGTGGTACAACGGGATAAATAATGAACCCATTACAAGGTTGTAGTGAACCACTGTGGCCTTGGGAACTGAATTTCATCACTTTGGAAGCCAGAGAAAGGCACTGGAAATAGCTTTGCCTTTGCACAGAGGGGGGCTTTCTTCTGCCTAACTGGATCCAATTAGAAAGTGATTCACCGAACACTTACTCTGTGTGAGGGTCTTACAGTAAAGACTCAGTGTGGCAAGGCCCCTGCTTTCCAGGACTTTACAATCGTAGTTGGGAGTGGGGTGAGGTCGGGGGTGGGTAAGTTGAACACTGTAATGAGAGCATCCTGAGGCGGATGCAGCCAGCTCTCTGTGAACATGCACGACATGGCGGGGCTGAGTCTAGACAGTGAGAATGGGTCCACCTGGTTTATTAGACTTGAGCTGGACCCATTTGTACAATTAGAGGAATTTATCTATTCGCCAAATATGCATATCTCTTCAATTATTAAAGACTACCATGTCCTACTTTCAGTCCCCCAGAAATAAACCCTGCAATTCCAGTGCCAGTAACTCATGTCAGGGGAGATCCCTGGAGACACTGCAGGAGAGTGGGCAGGAAGACAGGGAGGGGAGGTAGGCAGCAACAGGTTCCTTATCCAGCAAGTCGTGACTATGGCAGCCAGGCCTCACGCTGTACAGAATAGCCCTCAGAGTCATCCCCACCAAGGGGCAAGGAAGCCAGGTGTTCATCCCCCCACCTCCCTCTGTCACTGGCTAAGGGCTGCATTTGAGGCATTAACTACCCAGGGATTCTGCCATATCCTGCTAGGAAAAAAAAAAAAAAGCCCTCAGGCAGAGGGTCACCCATGTTCACCACAAACAGCTTTCTGTATATAGATGCAATGGACTGAATGTTTCTGTCCCCTCAAAATTCATATGTTGAAACCTAGTCTCCAAGGTGATGGTATTAGGAGTATTAGGACATGGGGCCTTTGGGAGGTGATTGGTCACGAGGGTGGAGCCCTCATGAATGGGATTAGTGCTTTTATAAAATAAACCTCAGGGAGCTCTCTTGCCCCTCCCACAAGTGAGGATACAGCCAGAAGGCAGCTGTCTATGAAGCAGGAAGCCAGGCCCTCCCCAGACACCTAATCTGCCAGTGTCTTAGTTGTGGACGTCCCAGTCTCCAGAAGTGTGAGCCGTAAATCTCTGTCATTTGTTAGTCACTCAGCGTATGGTATTCGGGTATAGCAGCCCCAAGCAGACAGCCAGCAGAGTTGAATGCTGCTAAGAGGATAAGAAAGGGCACGAACAGCATCAAAGACAATAACAAATAATGATCGGCCCCTACATGTGGATGGAATCCAGGGTTATAGTATACGACACTCCTACACTTTACCCTCCTGACTAACCTGTAAGAAAGACTGAGCAAGCAGCAGAGCTTAGTAGTCATCAGGAGTGGGGGAAAAGGCTAAACGAATCCCAGCCTCACCATTACAGTCACCAAAGAGGGAAGGCTGTAAATCAGGGGCAATTTCCTTCTTCCAGCCCTCCTTTGCTCTCCACCTAGGGTGACGTGGCCCTCCCTCAAAGCCCCACCAGCCACACCTTCTCCTGAGCCCTCTCCAGCCTTGCTGATGACCCACATTGATCTACAGGGTCCTCTAATGCCTTTATCCACACTCTGCCCCACACAGCAAAGCCCTCATCAAGAGCTGCCCTGCTGGACCGCCTGGTGCAGCTTCTTCCGATCTGAGCATTGCCACCTTTGTAACAGGAATGTTTTTCCTTTTCTCTCATCCTCCATGTGTGTGGTATGCCATAACACATGCTTAATAGACATCTGACTGGTTAATTTGAAGTAGTCCAATACGAGACTCTCCTAAAGACAAACTGGCTATGCTCTCCCACCCCCACTTCACACCCACCCCCAACCCCCAGTCTTCCTTGAGAGCTGTATTACTCAGACATTTCCACAATGGGAAGAGAGAGAAATGCTCAAGTCTGGGAGCTGTCTGGTCAATCAATGAATGATCAAGTTTATATTGAATGCCTATTGCATGTCTAGCTCTGAGGTTAGGTGCTGTAGGGGATACAGATATATAAGACACGCGTGGCATCCATGGGGAGTCCACAGTTTTATTGCAAAACTAAACTCAAACCTAAAAATCAATTACCTTAGAAGTAATACTGGACTGAGCAGCAGTAAAAAATGTGGTTAAAGGCTCATAAAAACAGGTAGAAAGTCTGGGTTCAGATTCTGGCCAACTTACATCTTAGCTGAATGTAGCTTTAAATAAGTACCCAAGAGAGGCTGTGCTTTCATTTCTTTCACCTGGAAATGTTAACAGCACATCCCGATGGGGCGTGGCACTCGGTAATCATTCAGTGAAATGTATTAGTGTTATTAACTAACACTAGTATTATCTATTATCTAATCTCAGTCATTGCTGACTTGAAGTGCTATGGAAGTTTGGGGAAGTGACTCATCAGAAAGGGCTGGCTTAGTTACAAAAAGAGTAACAGATGGAGTGGGTGTTAGGCTGGTCCTTGAAAGAGTTTTGGAAACGGGAGAGAGGAGAAAGAGCGTTCCAAGCTGGAGAACAGCCGGATGGGAAGCCTGATGGCTGAGGCAGGCAGTGTGTAGAACCTCGAGGCACCTGGACCCATTGGAGTATAGGTAATGAGGGGAGAGTCCAGGCCCAGGTCTTGAAGACCTGCTGTTGAAATGGGAGTCGTGGCCGGGCACGGTGGCTCAAGCCTGTAATCCCAGCACTTTGGGAGGCCGAGACGGGTGGATCACGAGGTCAGGAGATCAAGACCATCCTGGCTAACACGGTGAAACCCCGTCTCTACTAAAAAAATACAAAAAACTAGCCGGGCGAGGTGGCGGACGCCTGTAATCCCAGCTACTCGGGAGGCTGAGGCAGGAGAATGGCGTGAACCCGGGAGGCGGAGCTTGCAGTGAGCTGAGATCTGGCCACTACAGTCCAGCCTGGGTGACAGAGCGAGACTCCATCTCAAAAAAAAAAAAAAAAAAAAAAGAAATGGGAGTCGTTCCCTTATCCCCATCACAGGCTGTGCAACAGGGATGTGGCTTGCTTCATAGGAGCCCCCCTGCTAAAACCCCTAGGGGGAGGAGCAGGCAGACGGGCAGATTGTGGGGAGCATTTTTTGGGCTCCGGCCCCAAGGCAGCATGTAGGGTTGAGTGTGACAGCTCCTGAAGCCACAGTGGGTGTGTTACAGTGTCCCCTTTCAGTTTAGCCATTGGGTTGGCAGCTTGTGTTAATCAGCTCACTTAGACCCTCTGTCTTATTGCAAGGACAGAGGGCTTTCTGTATCCTGGGTTCTTGCCTTAGTGTACCGGAAAAATCAGCTCACATGTGGGCTTGGAGAATGAGTGCAAGGTTTTATTGACTGGAGGTGGTTCTCAGCAAGGTACATGAGGAGGCCACAAAGGGAATGGAGTGGGAAGGTGGTCTTCCCCTGCAGTCTGACGCAGTGGTCAGACTCTCCTCTGACCAAATAAATTCTCCTCGACGTCTGCGTCATTCTCGTTCTGCTGCTGATGGCCTGCCAGCGTCTGCCAATGTGTTCTGCTGGTGTGTTCCTCCCTGCTAGGGTCTCGGGGTTTTTGTAGGCTGGTGGACGGGGGGTGGTGAGTGAGGAGGGTGGCAGGCCAGAGTGGTCTTGGAAAATGCAACATTTGGGCAAGAAAACAGGAGTGTCTTGTCCTCACTTAGGTCCGTGGGCACAGGCCAGAGGGTGGAGCCCTCCCCAGGGACCCCATCCTTCTTCCTGCACTTCCCTGCCCCCCTCCTGTATCACTATCACTGGCAAGGAGCGATTCCATTTGCCTTGGGAAAAGGTGTTAGGTCCTTAGTAGCATGATAGCAGCATGGTTTTGAGAGATACTTCTTATGGGGTGCAGGGTGAATCTAAGTGCGAGCACCTGGGAATGAGGAGACTATACACAGGCTGTGGGGAGGCAGCCCGCCCTGCCTGGCCAGCTCAGGTGGAAAAGGAAGCAGTATCTCCCTGCAAGGCATCAACCACTTTCCTATCCTCTTTCTCCCTAACTGTGGGGTAATCTTTGGCTTCTCCATAGTGTTTAGATAAGGAAGAAAACCCAGTCGACCTCCCTCCCCCATCACTCTCTAGGATCCAGGTCCAGATACACAATGGAAGCATACATATTTCTCTTTCTTCTCCTTCTGTGCTCCAAAGACAGGCTGACACTGGTAAATCACTGCAGCAGGCTTTAAATGATGTATGAAATGAACAATCCCTTCCTTGTGTATTGGGAGCCTCTTGCCCAGCAATGGGCTGTGTCTACTGGGCTGGCTACTGTATTATTCAGCGCAGAGGAGGCAGCCGGAAACTCAGTGGAGGTGAGAAGCTTGGGATTACAAAGAAAAACAAAGTTAAAATTAAAAAAAGAAAGAATATGTTCTGAAACATATACAAGTCGTTTTCCCTAGCTCTCACTTAAAAAAAAAACTCTGCAGAAGTTTTTTGGAAAGGAAAACTTCTTTTCTGTACTTCTCTGTGCGTTTTTTCCTCCACCCAAGTCTCTGCTCTCATTCCTTAACTTCATCAATAGACAGAAACAGAGACTTCTTCGATCCCTCAGGGTCCTGTATAATCAGTCATATTTCTGCACATTTCTCAAAGACCATGTTCAGTTCAACCTCTTCCTTGTGAGCGTTCAGGATGTCCAGTGCTGAACAAGGTGTGCAGACCTCCATGAGGGACTTGCCCACTTGAGCTCCCCACCCCCATGGGATTCTGCTGTGGTGGCCCTGCAGGGTGTGCAAGCACCGGGGCATTGTTGCTTTGATAACCCGAGTCTGCTTTAAGAAGCCCACCTGACTTATGCCACGGTATCTGCTAATCCCAGACTAAACACATCAATGACTCGCTCAGCAAACTCTACTGGTACAGAAAGCAGCAGGCAGCCTTGACTCAGAGCAGCCGCCTCTTGCACATCAGACTGAGCTACAAATAGACTGAGAGCCTTCTTAGTCTGCAGGGAGGGTGAGCTTGGTCAATTTGCTTTTAGCCGATGAAATAATCATTGACGTTTAGACAGACTTCTAATCTTGGCTCAGAACAGTCAAGAGGCATTTTAGCTACAGATGGTAAATGGGTTCATACAGGGATATATTTAGCAATGTGGCCCAGGGGCAGAAGAGAAAGAGGCCTTGGGATCCAGGAAACTGGTCCAAGCTGGAGACGCCTTGATGCCTGGAGGCGAGTCACATAATTCCCTGAGCCTTATCACGAGTGCCCCAGGTATGGGTGGGTCCATGCACAGGTGCTTGCAGGGAGGGGCGAGGAGGAGCTCTCTGTTTGATCTGGCGGTGGAATAGGACATGTACTCTGTTCACAGCTAAGGCCAGTAGGGAAACAGGCAGGTGAGCAGATGATGGTGGGTGAGCTGCAAGGGAAGGACAGTGCGTTATATGCATGATGGAGAGGGAGGATCCAAAGTAGCTCACACGGCCTGGATTTGAATCCTAGCTCCATCAACTTTAGAGGCATGCACTCAAGGCAATTTATTTTCCCTCTGTTCCTGTTTTCTCATCTGTAAACAAGGATAATTCTATACCAAATGCATGGGTTTACGGTGAAAGAAAAATACATGTGAAGCACATAGTGCAATTCAATGTAGGTTACTACTTCTTATGGAAAAAGATCAAGCAGGTTGATGCTTAATTCAGACTGGAGTCTGTGAAACGGAGACTACCCAGGACCAGTTCAGACACATAGCTTGGGTCTTATATTTGCTGCTAAAAGGGCAATGCACCTTCCCAGGGAATAAGAATTCCAGAACTGTGCCACTAACCTCTACCGTGTGACTGTCACATGTCACCATGGCCAGGCAGGCATACTACAAGCCGTGCAGTCCTCCTGGTCCCACACCTGCCTTTCTCCAACTTTCGTGGAGGAGAGAGTAAGGAAGATGCTCCTTTATCAGCACCCTTGGAATTATTTTGGAAGCCACTGTCCGCTCATGTAAGAGACAGATCCTGGGATGGAGTGAGGTACTGGGCTTGAACTTCGGCACTCCAAGTTCATTGCTGGGTTCAGTTTCCTTATCCCTAAAATGAGAATAATAACTCCACCTTCTCAACTTCACTTCACATGAAAAATAGATAAGGAAGGGCTTTTACAGGTTGCATCCTGCTCTATACTTTGTAATGTGAATTGTCTGCTCAGACCCTCTCTTCAGCCAAGTGTTCAGCTTTAAGCAGGATGCCCAGTGGGGGAGGAGGGGAGGAAACCAGTACCCACTTCACCACCTGTGCCATCCGAACCAACCTGGCCAGCACTGGGTTAACACGCGGTGTAGCCACATAACAGGGGTCCCCACAGAACTTGCTCTTGGCCCCCTGGCTCTAAGAAAGCTTTGGCAGCCAGGCAAGACCTGCAGCCTATCGTTGTTGTGTGAGCTTTGGCATGGGAGGGAGGCAGGGCAGAGGAATACCACCCACTTGGGGTTCCCCAGAAGCCTGTAAATCCCCCCTGAAAACCCAACTTAAAGTGACTTTAAGGATCTGAGCTTCACTGATTCCATTCCTCTTTGTACCTCTTTGTTCCTCCACTACTACACGGCTACAGACATGCACACATGCACTCAAACACACACACACATGCACCCATGCACACCTCCCCACACACTCACAGTTCTGGAACCCCAACTTGGCCTGCGCTGTCATTTCCTGGGCAGCCGGGAAGAGGAGGCTGGCATCGCAGCACAGAACAGCAACTGAGCAGTCCTCCAGTCTTCCCCCACAGGTAGCACATTCCAAAGCAGCAGCCCAGGTGCTGCAGAAACACCTTCGTGCCGTGTTCCACACTTTCATGTGGGGGAAGCAGGCAGCAAGTCACCAGCAGCCAGCCATCAGCAGGAGGTGCTGACAGCCTTTCAGACAGCAGGCAGAGAACAGGAAAGGGTGGGCCAGTCCCTAACCATCACACTTCCTAAGCCTTGAATTAACACCTTGTCACTTACAGCTCTGGTATCCCAGTGCTGGCTGTCATGACCATGGAGCAGGTGTGATGCTCGGGCTCGCTGTGGTCAGAAAGCCACAGTGAGAAACTGCCAGCAAAGTTCCCATTCTGTCTGCTTCTCAAATGCCTGGCAATGTAGACCGGGCCTCGAGGGTCTACACTGTCAAATGCATCACTCTCTGGCAGATTGATTTCTCTGTGGCTGTTCTGTCTCTCAGCATCACAGAATGCCGGAACCGGAAGGGACCTCTGGTGTTATAGAAGGAATAATGAGGCCTGATGGAGTTGGGGTGGATGGTGGGAGTAGTCGACAGTGGCTGGGGAAGCCAGGTGCCCTGCCTCCTGGTGCAACAATCGTTCTGTTGACGTAGCAGGGAGAGCAGTGAACCTCTTCATTCATCAGGGCTGCTCACTGCCCAGAAGGGACAGGGCCTAGAGTCCCATTTCCAAACCTGCTGCCCATGTGCCCATGGATGTTAAACTAGCTCACCTGGTATCTGCTCAGATGAATTCAGATTTACCCAGCGGAAGAAAAGCAGCTCCCAGGAGGAATGAAGTTGTTGTCAATACCCACAGCAGAGGGCTGGCTTCATTTCCAGTAAGAGTCAGTGAAGCTGGGAAAATTACTCATTACAATTTTATTGATATTCACTTCACTCTGCAAATGACGTGGGATGGTTCTGACAGGATGTCTTAATGGGACTGGCTGAGAATCCATTTGGGTGGATGTGGGTTAATGGGGCTGAAGAGACTACAGGGTTCAACTGCGTCAGCCCTATTACCCTAGCGTCTCCTTTATCATCAGGAGCAAAACAGCATGTGTAGAGCGCCCAGCATGATGCGAGGGGAAGAGCTTGGCTCAGAAAACTCTCGAATGTCTTTTCAATTTCCTCCCTCCATCACCTGGACAGCATGGAACTCCTTCACTTGGCTGTGGCTTCATTCCTCAGGGCCGCTCACCGCTCACTGCCAAGAAGGGCAGGGTTGGAGAGGTCCTTTTCCATGCCCAGGTATCTACCAGCCGTGCTCATGTGCACTCAACTGGTCTGATGGTAAAAGTTTAGAGACAGGTGCCCAGAAGATTTTGTATCACGCAGTACAGTCCATGTGCCCCCAGACATCCCTGGCAGACTTTTGGACGTCCACACCTCATGGACTATCCCTAGAGAAGCAGTCAGTCCACACTCCACTTCAGATCCAGGTGGGCAGAGAATCCGTAACAGCTAAATGTGGATTTTTTTGACTGCCAGATAAAACGTTAATATACGAGCATACATTTGCATAGCTCTCTGTAATTTACAAAGGGCTTTCACATGTATCATTTCATTTGATTCTAACTCATATCCTGTGAAATAAGTAGGGCCAGAGACTTTCGGTGAATTTTTTATATTGGTCATTTGCCAGTTGTCACACTCAGATCCATTCCCCGCTCTTCCCTGCGAACTCCACCTCCCAAACCTCCTGGTCAACTGATTACTGTGTAGGTTCAGCCAACAGAAGGCACTGTCAAGGGGTTGGAGGGTAGAGGACGGGAGACGTAGGGTACTGCATCTCTCTATCTCTGCCCTAGGTGGCTTCTAAGAGAGTAGTTGAGTTCTTCTGGGTGGTGTCAGTTCCCATTAGGTGGTCTTCATTCCTGAGTTCAGGAAGTACCTCCTCCTTCCTTTGTACCTCTAGCCCAGGCTTGGCTGCCTACTGTTACTAACCTCTAGGCTGCCTCACTCTCCCTTGCAGACACCTGCATGAACGCTGTTTTCCCGCCTGCAGCCTGAATGATACATTCCCAAAAATGATGACCTTCAAAGAGGTAAATTAATTTTCCCAGGGCAATGCAGCAATCGAGAACTATATCTTTAGTGCAAAACAAGTTTTCAAACTTCCAGAGCTTTGCCCTTTTCTGTACCCGTGTGAGAACAAACAAAACCAGTACACAAATTAATATAAATCTAGAGAACCCTGAGAGAAAGGCCACACACATAAAGCAGGAGGGCACAAAGGAAGGAGAATTTGTCTGCCTCTGGGAGTACCAGGAAAGGCTTTATATAGGAGGTGGCATGTACCTAGAGTGGTACAAAGGAGGTAGTATTTCTGAAACCGTGAGAAGAATCAAGTGTAGGATCATTAAACTTTCAACATGTCCACGGATGCCATCCTGCGTTTGTACTCTGCCCTCTCCTTGGAGATTCTAAGAGTCTCAACCTCTCTCCTTTGGACCAGGGCAGGAACCTCCTCACTGGCTTGCCACCCATTCTCCACCCTGTGGTTGGGAAGAAGTCTCTCAAACACACAGCCCCCCAAGCCATTCTTCTGTCTAGAAACCTTCAACAACTATATGTTGTTTGTAGGGTAGGTCCCAACTCTTGAGCCCTGAATCCCAGGCCTTTGGCTGTCTGGCCCCTCTGCTTCCACGCAGCCTGCTGCCTGGCCACACCCAGAGCAATCACTACGTCTTGAGAAGGTCATGCACTTCTCCTCCTTTGCTCAAACTCTTTCCTCTGCCTGGAATGCTCTTCCTCCCTTCATTCAGCAAATTCCTTCCCAACACCTGAGGCTCTTAAATATCACTTCTGTAACTTTCCCAGCTTTTCTGCCTGAAACATAAATAAAGGCAACCTTCTCTGTGCTCCCAGACACATTGCCCACGCCTTTATTAAATTTAATCAAATTGTCATGTCATTACACATTTAAGTGTCAGTTCCTACCCTCTGGGAGCTCGCAGCTTGGTGTTGGAGAACTTGTCTTTTGTATTCCCAGCACCAAGCACCAGCAACTGGCACATCACAAATGCTCATTACCTGTTTGTTGTATTGAAATTAATTCCGGTATCATCCCCCCTCTTTCTCTCCTTATCCTCCTTCTCCTTACTCCCTTCCTGAATTCCTGCTACTTAAGCTATTGGTAAAAAATGTCTGTCCCCTTTCAGATTATGCTTCTTATACAATAGTAGATTGTCAGAGTTAATTACATCTCTAAAGGGTAAATCAGAGCAGGAAAGAAGTAAATGATGAAGAAAATTCCAAAAAGAAAAGGCTGGTTTTAAACTGAGATATATAGAGATAGAAAGGAGGGTGAGGTAAGAAGGAGTGATATGTTGCCACAGCCAAAAACAGAAATAGCAAGACTCAGGTTAAGGTTGGTGCTATAACAAGCAACTCCAGCTGCCTCATGGACTCTCAGTTCATCCTCCTTCCTCTCCTCAAACCTGGTTCATTTGGAGGTCACTTCCTCTTCCAAGAAGAAGAGGAAGAAACCTTGGGGAGAAACTTATTTCCACAATTATGTTCCTTCCCCAGTTGAGGTGTAGTTTTACCTTTAATGTCAATTCAATTTATGTATGTTTTTGTCAGAGTTATAAGCCTTTTCCATGAGTGTTTATGTGTGTGGCTTCTCTCATTAGATTATGAACGAGCTTTGGCAGCTCAGATATACTTTGGGGGTCTCCTCCTCCTCCTATTGGCCTGGCTTCCTCCCGTCCTTTGAGGCTGCTATCCATTGTCCAGTTCAGTTGTCTCTTTGTTTATAGAATGGCTTGTATAGCACCGTGATTCAAAGTGTGGCCCCTGGAACCAGACTGCCTTGGCTCCAATCCAAGCTATGCTAAATGTTGCTCAGTGACCTTGAATAAGTTGCCATGCATCCGTTTCTTCCTCAGTAAAAATGGGAATAATGATAGAAGCTCCCTCCTGGGCCCATCGTGAGAATTAAAGAAGCTAACACATTTCATATTTGCTTTTATTATCGTCACCACTTTTCACCCCCAGATAGCCTGCGTTCCTCCCCTCTTCCCATCCTTGGAACCAAGGATAGGGCTCTTTTTGCTTTTGTGTATTATAAAGTCTCTTTTATAAGGCTCTACCTGCAAGGTAGCTCAGCAAAGGTCAACAGTTATCTTTGCAGAATTTCTTTAAGAGAGTGTTTGTGCCTCAGCAGCACATGAAGTCAATTTGTGGGAAACCAGGAACCCTGTACATAGCAGGAGTCCTCGCCCCTCAGCGGCTGCCACTTCTGTCCTAAATGCCACAGCCAAGAGCAGAACCTCAGCTTTGTTTAAACCATGCTTCTTTCCTGAATTAATCTTTTTCCTAGGAAAATCCACAGTCCCTTCTAGCAACCTGACATCCAGGTGAAGACTGTTCTGCCACTCCAGTCATAAATAGCACTACGACTGAGACGGCTTTGAGGACAGTCTTTCCCTTCGTGTCATTTGCAGAAGACACCTGCCTATCAGCTGTCTCTGCACAGATCTGTTTACACATCTTTCATCACAAGCATTTCTGCCCTTCTTCTGATCCCAGAACCCATGCAGAAAACCACACGCACACACCACACACACACACCACACACACACACCACACACACACCACACACACACACCACACACACACCACACACACACACCACACACACCACACACACACACCACACACACACCACACACACACACACCACACACACCACACACACACACACACACCACACACACACACACACACCCCACACACACCACACACACACACCCACACACACAGCCACTGCTGCTGACCTCTTATGAGATCAAAGTCAAAATATGAGTCTGCATTGTGAATGACAGATGAGAACTCACACTGGAGGTATGTGCATGTGGAGAGAGAAAAAGAGAGAGAGAGAGAGAAAGAGAGATTGCTAACTTCTTAGGAGGTCAGAACTGAGAGATTAATCTCTTTTGCTGAAGACAAACAGCACCCAATGGCAAGCGTCTGTACCCTGCCACATCATCCCAGCCTTTCTGTTCCTCCCACACACCCCCTTCTCAGCATTTATGATGGATCTTTAGTGTATTAAGAGGAAAAATGCATTTGGCAGCACTAATGTCTGCTGTTTAAGTCCTATTGCTTCATCGAACCCGGCCAGTCATAATCACAGGCTCTAGAGCAGCCGTCAATGGGATGTGCATCGTTCTTCAAGGTTAATGAAAGAAAAGCTCCCTTGGACAAGTCTAGTCTATATTTGTGTATTCCGCTGCCATGACATGATGGTTGAAATGGACCAAATTGCTTCCCAGCATGAGCCCACAGTCACATTTCTCTGGCCTTCGTACAGGAGGCTCCTGGCACATTTGGCGAGGTCGTTCGCACGGTAAGTGGGGACCTGGCTGGGGGCCAGTATGTTAGAATGGTAAGCCCATTGCTTCTTTCATCTGCAGCATGTGCTGTGTGCCCTGTGGCTGTCTGGGGCAAGGCTGAGGCACGACACAGTGAATTTCCCCGAGGTGTGTGTATACAGAGGATAGCGGTAGGCTTCTCATCCTTCATGAGCCTCCCACTGCACACAGCCACCTGCAGTCCTCCTTCCACTCACATCCCAGGCATCTAGAGGGCCCAGCCTCACCCCCAACAGCCTGAAGACTTTCCTCCCACACACATCGGCTGCCCTCTTAGGAATCAGGCAAGGAAGGGTCTGTGATAGAAAAACGGTTGACTCTGAGGTCAGGAAGACCTAAGTTTGAGTCCTGGAAATGCTGCTTTTTCTGCTTTAAGACATATGACCATAAAGGAAATACCAGTCTCAGATCAATCCCCAGAGGGAGACCCTGAGCAAGGATTCCTAGGCAGATGCTCCCAGGAGAAACAGGAAGAAAAAAGGGAAGCAGAATAGAGACAGGGATGACGCCAAACAGAAGTGTGATTTTAAGTAAACTCCCAGTCTAAGCTTGATCCTGCTGGGAAGCTCTAGGATGTAACATACAGCTTACAGTGTATCGGACTTTCTAAGCAAATACTCGTCTGCCCACAGCAATCATTGGCTAAATGAACTGCCAAGCACTTCCCATTCTCTGCAAGTTGTGACAGACAGGAGAGTGAAGCACCTAGGCTGGCCCAAGGACATCAGACAGCACACAGTCACAGGTGGGGGCCACTGGAGCAAGGTACACAGGTGGGTGGGCTGGGCACCCAGGATTCTAGAATAGATGTTGGGGGGTTGGGAGGAGCATCGATCGTGTGCTCTCCACCCCCTCACCCCACTGGGCTTCATGCCCTTCAGTGTATGGAGGGGGCAATATGTGTTCCATAAAGTTGATGTGAGAATAAAAGGTGGCCTCAAATGCAGATGCTCTCTCACCTCATAGGTGCACGTAAATGTAAGTACCTTCTTTCCCATACACCTTCAGGAGACAGTTCCACTCAGTTAAACTGGATGCTCATGTTGTAATGTTAGGTGAGAAAAAAATCAAAATATAAAATGGTATCCCTGGCATGCTCACCATTTCATAAAAATACAAAATATGGGCCTGGTGCCGTGGCTCACGCCTGTAATCCCAGGACTTTGGGAGGCTGACGTGGGTGGATCACGAGGTCAGGAGATTGAGACCATCCTGGCTAACATAGTGAAACCCCGTCTCTACTAAAAATACAAAAAAAATTAGCCAAGCACGGTGGCGGGTGCCTGTAGTCCCAGCTACTCAGGAGGCTGAGGCAGGAGAATGGCATGAACCCGAGAGGTGGAGCTTGCAGTGAGCCAAGATTGCACCACTGCACTCCAGCCTGGGACACAGAGCGAGACCCCCGTCTCAAAAAAAAAAAAAAAAAAAGTGTGTGTATATATACATATATATACTTAGAAAATATTATCAGAAAATACTCAATATGCTAATAGTGATTATTTCTGGCTGTTGAAATTATGAGTTATTTTTCATTTTAATTTTATACTTGTCTGATTATTCTGTCATGAGCAAGTGTTACTTTTATATTAAATCATACTTTAAAACATGAAGACTTAGAAAGATCAAGTAGTTTAATTAAATAATGTGAGAAAAAAAATTTAAAGGCCATTTTGTCTTCACTTGTTCCCAGTTCCTACATTTCAATGCAGAAGCAAAGTTGCAAGGTAGACAGATTGTTATCTTTGATTAGTTACTATCCTGGTTATGTGTTTGTATTTTAACGAAGATCTTGGTGGATACTGTGGCTTAAATACAGTTAAACAGGTTTCATTGCTGTGGAATTTTCCAGAGCCTTTACCATATCAAAGTGCATATGACTCTGCAGAGACACATAGCCCACAAAGTGTTCCCCAAACTTACTTAGCATTGGAACCTTTTTTGCAAGGTGCATTTGAGGGACTTTCATCCCAGGAACCAACTTTGGGAAATACTAGGCTTAAGGCAGAGGGAAGATGGGGGTCTCCGTTGTCCTTTTCAAGAAATGTGAGGGCAAGAACACCTTCTGGTGCCTCCACATCTCCCTATGTAGCCCCTGCTGGGTCCACAGGCCCTGTCCCCTCCTCCCTGCCCGCAGCCTAGACCAGGTCCAGGGAAACCCTGATGAAGGAGCCCAGAGGGCATAGAGATAGTGGTGGGAAGGAAGAGGGCATGGACCATCTCCTAGAGTCATAGGTTGGTCGTGTCAAGTCTGGCACTAGACCTCACCCAAACCCACAGCCAAGGAAGCTAAGGAGGATAAGCTCTCAGGACTGGAAAGGCTGGTGATGGAGCTGATGGGCAAGCCTGCCCCATCTGGCCGCCAGAGCCTCACCTCTCACTGAGTCTCACACATGATGCTACTTTTCATGAAGCAGTTCTGAGTTGAAAAACAGCAAATTTGAAAAATAAGCATATTAGTTTGTTCTCACATTGCTAGAAAGAAGCACCTAAGACTGGGTAATTTATGAAAGAAAAGAGGTTTCATTGACTCACAATTCTGCAGGCTGTCCAGGAAGGACTGGGGAGGCCCCAGGAAAGTTAAAATCATGGTAGAAAGTAAAGGGAAAGTAGGCACGTCTTACATGGCTGGGGACAGAGGAAGAAAGAGAAGGCGCAGGAGCCGGGGGTTCCCCACTTTTAAACAAACAGATCTCCTGATAACTCACTTACTATCACAAAAACAGCAAGGGGGATCTCCCCACATGATCCAATCACCTCCCACTAGGGCCCTCCTTCAACATAGGGGATTACAATTGGACGTGAGATTTTGGCAGGGACACAAATCCAAACCATATCAATAAAGTTGCAAGAGGGGCTAAGAGCAGTTTCTCTGAGAGCCGATCTAACACCGTGATGATGATGAAGTGTCCAGGCTCCCGAGCCAGACTGCCGCTGGGATGGCTCCTGCCTCTGCCCTGCCCTGGGCCCTCGGGCTGGGGCTGAACATCTCTGTGCCTCGGACTCCACATCTGTACCACAGCCATGACTTAGAGACAAGGGTGAACCTACATCTGTGAAGGACTATAATGAGGGCTGTGGCTAATTATTCCAAGTACAGAGAAAGAGATTGAAATGACTGCAGAGGATGAATTGAACCCTTTGCTCACTGTTGGTAAGAATATAAAAATGGTGCAGCCACTGTTGAAAACAATATGGAGGTTCCTCAAAAAATTAAACATAGAATTACCATATGAACTAGAAATTCCACTTTCAGGTATATACCCAAAGGAATTGAAAGCAGAGATTGAAACAGATATTCGTACATCCATGTTCATGGCAACATTATTTACAACAGTCAAAGTATCAATGGATGAATGGATAAACAAAATGTGGTCTATATTAACAAGAGAATATTATTCAGCTTTAAAAAGGAAGGAAATTCTGGCCTATGCTACAACATGGATGAACCTGGAATACATTCTAAGTGAAATAAACCAGACACAAAAGAATGAATGTTGTATGATTCTACTTATATGATGTCTGTAGAGTAGTTAAATTCATAGAGACAGAAAGTAGAAGGGTGGTTGTCAGGGGCTGGAGGTATTGGGATGAGGAGTTAGGATTTAACAGGTACAGAGTTTCTGGAGATGGGTGGTAGTGACAGTTGCATGACAATAGGAATGTACAATACTTAACGCCACTGACCTGTACCATTAAAATAGTTTAAATCATAAACTTTATTTTAGTGCATTTTAACACAATTTTTAAAAAGAAGTATCAACTATTAAAGAGAAAAATAGAAAACTGAAAAACCACACACACACAGAAGAAACTTACTACCGGAAGAGTTTAGGCCATATGTGAACAGGAGCTTTGTTTTTACTTAAAAAAAAAAAAAAAAAAAAAAAGAGATCCACAATCCATACTGGAGAACCCTTTTTCCTGAATGCTTTAAGAGGAGACTTGTGTGGGATGATTCATGTGTACTATTTGTTGATGCAAAGAGTTGAATAATTAACCTTGAAGATCAGTTGCATTGCATTTATTAATATTTTCTGCCCCACTGTTAATATCATTAACTAGAGACTGAGAAATGTATTCTTAATCTCTGAAATGTAAAGTCCCTGTCATATACTTAGAATGAAACATACAGAAAAGTTTTATGCAAAACTGAGCTGGAGACCTTGAAAAGGAAGTCAAGGAAGTTTTGTTTTGTTTTTTGAGTTTGTGTGAAACTTATTTTGAGAATTACTTTTCCAGAATTGTTTTAACTCCATAAAAGCATACGCAGGGTGTCAAAAACTTGGCGAGAGCATGGGTGAATACGAAGAGCTGTCTCAGGCTGGGGAAGCTGTGGGTGGATGGTTTTCATATTTCAATTTCTTTTGTGGCATCAAATATTGTTTCAGTAATAAGTAAAATTGACAAAACGATAAAAATAACATTTGAGAAACTAAACTCATGAAAAGCATATTAAAACTGACATCACTTATTTTACCCATTTAAAAATGCAGAAATGGAGAGTGAAGTTAGATAAAAGCAGAATGTACTTCTTGTTATAAATGAAAAGTCTCACATTAGAGATTCAAATTACGGCCACAAGATAACTCCATGGCAGTTCACAGCATCAATAAAACTCCAGTTTGTTTGGAAAGCCAAGTTTCCTATATGCCAAAATACATATTTTGTAAATTGCTTAATTTACATTTGAAAAGATCAAATCTTAATTCTTCGAGAAGCTGAGTAGAAGGATTGAGAGAAACTGAAGGAAAAAAACACACACAGCGATTTGAACAGCCTTTTTGGTTCAGCAGTATACACAGTTTGATTGAAATTGATAGCATTTGGAAAAAGGAAGTATTTTTCCCATTTAAAAAAAAAGACAGCAACAACACAAAAAAACTTGCACGACACAAAAAACTAAGTTACATGAAGTTCCCGTTGTGAGCTTTTAGTGACTCTAGGAAGGAATAACAGGTTTCCTTGGAGAAATAACACCCTGAGGAACTTGGCAAATGACATGGAAAGAGCTTCTGCTCCCTGGACGTTCTCTGAGGGCGGTCGGTTCCAGTCCAGCCAAGGATGGCGCAGTCTCTGCTCAGGGAGTCCACCTGCCTTCCAGGGCTGGGCAGGAAGCCAAGAGCAAAGAGCCCAGGGTTCAAAGCCCACCATTGCCTTGCTGGGGGACCTTTAGTACAGTGCCTTGACCTCATGCCTCAGTTTCTCCTTTGAAAATTAGTGTGATAAAAGCACAACAGGTGTTTCAGCTCACATGTAATGTCTTAAATTTGTATAGGTATTTGGAGCCTATCAAGTGCTTTCTTTGCTCACCTACCTCATCATGATGCTCCCAACTCTCATCATATTAAAGTGGAGGTATCTCAAGTTTTGGAGTCACAATGCTGGTTGACCTTCCCAGAGGACTTACTGTCTCCAGATACTATATATATGGCACACAGTTGGTGCTCAGAAGTAGTCAGTTTCCTCCTTTCCTACCATGCAAACTGGTATGAATAACATTTTGTTATGTAAATGGGCTTAAGAGAGATTAGATGATTGGTCTTAGGCTAGGTAAGTAATAAATAGTAGAGCTAAGATTATAGCCACAATTGGCCGGGCGCCAGTGGCTCAGGCCTGTAATCCCAGCACTTTGGGAGTCCGAGGCGGGTGGATCACAAGGTTGAAAGATCAAGACGTTCACATTGTGAAACCCCGTCTCTACTAAAAATACAAACATTAGCTGGGTGTGGTGGCGTGTGCCTATGGTCCCAGCTACTCAAGAGACTGAGGCATGAGAATTGCTTGAACCCAGGAGGCAGAGGTTGCAGTCAGCCGAGATCGCACCACTGCGCTCCAGCATGGGCAACAGTGCGAGACTCTGTCTCAAAAAAAAAAAAAAAAGATTATAGCCTCGATCTTCTGAATCCATGTGCTCATGGAAGAGTGGCAAACGGAAAGCCAGTAGGGTCAGGCAAGGAAGCGGCAGGTGCAAAGGCCTCTGTGCCTGACTTCCACCCGCCCCACTCTCCTGGAGGTGCAGAAGCCACGGTCTGCTTTCCAGCAGCTAGGGAGTTGCCTGGCCTGTTTATATGCTCCATCTGTCCATGTAGACTTTGATGGTCCCAAGGGAGCTCAGAGAAGCGATCAGCTTTATGCTGTCCCATCAAAAATGGGCAAATAAAGAGCTTGCCTCCCTGCCAGGATGTCTTAATCGCTCTCACTGGGAGCCTGAGTCCACAATTTGCATCCTGCAGTCTAGGAAAGACAGAAAACCACACTGGGAGACAGAGAAGGTGGCCTGAATAAAGGCACCGTGGCCTTGGTGGGGGTTCAAGATGTGGTTCCCCGGGCCAGGCAGAGAGGACATTTGAGATGGTCTCTCTGTCTGAAACACGCTGTGTGGCTTGAGAGTCGGGGAGTAGATATTGCTCCAGAGCGACTCCCATGGCATTCCCCTCAGGAATTTCAACAAGAAATCACATCCTTGCATTTACATATAAATATTTGCACGTGTAGCACCAAGATGATATCGCTGAGAAAGCAGCAATCAAGAGAGGTACCTTCCCTGCATGGACTCAGTCATATATGCACCCCAAATGTCTGAGCAGCCTTTTCAGGGCCACTAGGGTATAAGTGATGCCCTGACCTCTGGTCTTAGACTTTTTCCGGTGAACCACCAACACATCATCTAGGTGAAGTGACCCACACACTCTCCCAAAATGTGGCTCCTTCATTCACTATGTCACCTTAAAGCACAGTACACATTCACTCAATGGCAGTCAGGTCCTAAGTGTAATCGGACACTGACGGAATGATCTGAGATCAAAGCCTTCTTTATACAGAATTATTTTCCTACCCAACCCCACCAGGGACAGTTCAAGGCCCTATCACCTTCAGAGAGTGCCTAGTGAGACCCAGGTGGGCTGGCCATATTAATTGGCTGAACTTTCAACAGCTACTGCTGCTCTGCCTCTTACTCGATTGGAGTTAAGGTTTCTTTCACAGTGTATGTGTGGCTTGGGCCTGTCCAGTATCTGTCAGTCTTTTGTTCTGATTGCCACTTTGGCCTGGCTGTGGATATGGGATCTCCTAGTGAACCAGATGAAGGTTTCTCGCAGGCAGAGTACTCCAGGGTTCTAATCTATTATCCCCAGGTCCCTTGCACAGCTGAGACCCCTCACAGGTGAGGCTCATTTCAAGCAGTTGAGTCCTTCCTCTTATTCTGGTGATAAACAGTGACTGGAACACTGCCTTTTGAAGTTCCTGGTAAAGTCTTCCTCTGTTGGCAGCAAAGATGGCAACCACACACTCTTGCCTCTTGACCCTTACGGGTTTTTATGATTAGCTCATGGCCTCTGTAGAAGGCACAGGGAACCCTACCCTGAATCAAAGAGTTAAAGAAGAGGCAGCAGTTTGGGTAGAGGAAGAGTTGGGAGCACCCATGGGGACAGGCTTGGGTTAGCTTTGCCTCTATCCCAACTCAAGGCCTACAGCTGCCAACAAAGGGAGCCCCCTCGGCAGCTCACTCGTAAGCACCAGGAGGTGTCTGAGGGCAAGGCTCTCCTGCTGCATAGCGCTGCCCACCACAAGGACTGTGGCGTGCACAGAGTGCCAGCTATGCCCTCTCCACCTGCACTTGCCCTTGTGAAAAGGGAAGTTAATAAAATCCATCTGATAAGGTGGTCATGATTCCCAAAAGAAATCATATGGGTGAAATATCTTTAGATATTCCAAAGTGCTCTGCAGATGGGAGCTGTTGTCTCCACTTTGTTTGCTGTTTCACTCTGACTCCTTCACCCCAGGCCCAGGCAGTGCCAGATTACAGGGACCCCCGCATGGGGGCTAAAGAAAGATGTACTGTTAGATATCTGACAAAAATGGATTGTTTGTGATTATGATTCACCTCTTACTTTAGAAAGTGAAATGAATACAACGTATGTCGGTCATGGACACTAAGGAGCGTTTTCATATCATTTTGGGAGGAGTTGTCAGCTTTGATTTATTAAGTAAAGTTCTGAGACAGGCTGTCGGTATTCTGTCAGTCTCCTGAAAATGGATGGACCTCACTGCTGCCTGTGCCATGGTGATCATGTGTCCAGTCATCTCCATCCTCAACAGGGGCATCCATTGGAAAAGCTGCACCTATACCTCCTGGGTGCTGCCCATTTCACACCATCTCCACCTTCAGTCTCTTTCCCTTCTCTGTAGTGCCCCATCATGACCTCAAGTGCCTGTTCTCCCCACTGCCCTTTAGTCAAATGTCTGTGACTAGACATCTCTGAGCTGCCCAAGCCTTTCTCCTGCACCTGATTTCTGGTCAACAGGGACAGGGGAAATAGGAAGCCTCTACCTGAACAGGTGGCAATCGGGACCCCATTCCTTTCCCAAACTGTGTGATCCTGTTACTGGAAAGGGGCCTCGATCCAGAGAGGGTTCTTGGATCTCACATAAGAAGGAATTCAGGGCAAGTCCATAGAGTAAAGTGAAAGCAAGTTTACTAAGAAAGTAAAGAAATAAAAGAATGGCTACTCTACAGGTAGAGTACCCCAAGGGCTGCTAGTTGCCCATTTTTATTGTTATTTCTTGATGATATGCTAAACAAGGGGTGGATTATTCATGCCTCCCCTTTTGAGACTGTATAGGGTAACTTTCTGGCATTGCCATGGCATTTGTAAATTGTCATGGCTCTGGTGGGAGTGTAGTAGTGAGGACAACCAGAGGTGACTCTCATCGACATCTTGATTTTGGTGGGTTTTGGCCAGCTTCTTTGTTGTAAACTGTTTTATCAACAAGGTCTTTATGACCTGCCTCTTGTGTCGACCTCCTATCTCATACTGTGATTAAGAATGCCTTCACTTACTGGGAATGCAGTTCAACAGGTCTTAGCCTTATTTTACCCAGCCCCTGTGCAAGATGGAGTTGCTCTGGTTTAAACACCTCTGATGATTCCCAACTCCCTTTTATAAGAGAACCCTTAATCCTAAGGGATGTAGAGGGACGAAGATCCATCTTCCATAACTTCTTCATGCTGAATAGAGGTGATGATATTTTTGCCAAACTATGAAGGTCTCTTGTATTCAGGGTAGACAGGAGCTCAGTCAGAAAGCTTTGGTATGTCAAGGGCCATTTATAACTCTTGAGTTCCGACAAAAGGTGGTATCTGGAAGAGTGATAAGTGTTCCATTTAAGAAAACGTTGAGCAAGCTTATTCTGCATTCCTACACAGGGAGTCCAAAAGCAACATAACGAAATAAGCAAAATTATCCCATGTAAACTAAATTAGAAGGTTTTCCATGAACTGGGCAATTTTTGGAACCAAACTGATATGGAGTTGCTAGATGATTCCAGTATATGTCCAGGATTAGAATATTGATCCAGTCCAGATTTTTACATTACCCAGTCTTGTTTCTTCTGAGTAGCAGCCAGAAGAAGCAGCCAATCACTGGTTGGTTTACAGGAATAAGCAGGGTCAGCCTACAATGCAGGCAACCAATCACTGGTTGGTTTACAGGAATAAGCAGGGTCAGCCTACAATGCAGGAAAAAACTTAAAAACTTAAAAACAACTGATGAGACTGGAATTTAATAACAGGTATACCATAGTTCTTGAAACATAATTTTTCTCTCTCCAATTTTCCATTTTTACTAAAGACAAATCATGGTAAGATTGATTTACTTTATTATACTTGGCCTGATTATTTGTATAAAGTGCAGCAAGAATAATTATTTCACATAGGCTTTTAAAATTGGCTTTGATGAAACTGTTCCCTAAGTAATCTCAGATAAGGCTTTTTAAAAGCCAAGCCCTGTTGTGGGTTTATACCCTCAAATACCTATGAGTTGGGTAAATTCCTCTTCTTTTGAGGTCCCAAGATGACTTGGGCTCCTGGACGTGTCAGAAAGTGACATTCTTTACTTACCACAGGTCAGGAACCCTGTACAGGGACTGTATAGAGAAGGTATGAGGCCAGTTTCCCAAGGGGCTTTTATTAGCTCTGTAAGTTCGATTCCTTAAAGAAAGCACGCCATCCCAGTCAAAGCCTTGGTAAAATAACCAGTTTCTCCAATGGGGTCCTGTTACAAAAGAAAATAGATTGCACTTATGCGAATAACTATATTGCCATAAGTTAAGAATACAAGTAACTTCCAAATTTAGACATCAGGTAGAAGGAAAAAAATATGTTCCAAATTTTGTTTACAGGAGTATACTTTACTTAACTGCTTCAAGCTGTAAATAGCTCAACAGAAGATTTTTCTTAACTCTGAAAAACAAAGGATTAGCAATGTTTTAAACAAAAAGTTTAAAAAGATTACTTCAGACTTCCATTTGTTTAGTATTAGTTTAGTCCATGCAGTTAACTCTATTCTGCTTGATGTTCATGAGCATTTCAGTCTCCATGAGTCCTGAAAGTTTGTTCCTCTATTCTAATGTCACAATCTCTAAAGTTATCAGAAACTTGCATTTAAGAGCACCTGTTAAGGTCCTATATTGATTTTAAGCCACCTTTTTTTATAAGCCACCTTTTGAAGAGGATTAAAACAAGACAACAGTTGTCTGTGGATGACAAAAATGTTTAGGGCAGCCACAGTCAAAAACATGATTGACAAAGAAATTTGGTTACCTATGTGGCATACAATGATTTTATTTAACAATTATGATTATTACTGATAATCTACACTAAGTCCTATCAGAATTATAGGAGTTTCACATAATTTTGGACCACATACCAATAAGATATTTATACAAATACAACCCAAAGAAAGCCAAACACTATTTCATATTTGACAATGCTTCCTGTATGATTTTTATGCCAAGTAAGCCAAATTTCACCCTTCCGTTGGTGTACTATTACTGTTAAATTCTTAATAAAACCTTATAGATAAATCTATCCAATTTTAATGCCTGACCATAAGGTAAGCTCTTTATAAACCTTTTATAACCCTTTATAATTTTGTTAAAGAGCAGATTATAAGCAGGGTTTCACTCTAAGAAAAACTCATTATGCTTTTATTCAAATGTTTAATTTATGGAAAAACTGTATAATACCCTCTTAACTTTAGCCAATATGTTCACACACAGAATTTTTTAACAAGAATAATTTTTTACAAATCTTTCACAATTTGTTCAACTGTTCAGTTTTATCTTATCTAACTTAAAACAATCCTTTAAAATTCCAAACTCAGGTAAGAAATCCATATTCTCACACCTTTTTATAATCTTTTACCAAAAATGCATTTTACTTTATTTACACACCTTGCATGTGAATTTTTTTTTTTTTTTTTTTTTTTTTTTTAGTAGTCTCAAATACTTGTCACAATGTTAACTCTTAGCGACCTTTACTTTTGGTGAAAACTGTGGTAAGTAAGGGATTTTCATTATGTACTAGGTGTGGAGCCTAGGACACCAGACAGAAGACCAAATGTCTTTATTTTACCGATAATCTTTAAAGCGATTTTTATTTCCCAAAGATTACTAAAGTCCTGTGAACAGAAAGGCATGATAATTTTTATTTTCCTTTTAAAATACTTGATTCAAGCTTGTATTATTTTTAAACGAATTAATTAAAGCTCTTTCATATACAAACATCACACACATAACATGTAAATAGGCAGATGGAAGAAGATCCAGTAGTTGTAACATTTTTCATTTGCCAGTTTTTAAGTTTCTCTTTAAAGCATAAAGTTTCTAGGGCCTAATAAGCAGGCACAGCTGGAAGGCAAAACAGATCTCCAGATATTAAGGGTCCCATTTTTATACCAGATCCTGAATCCCAAAAAGTGCATCAGCCCATTCCGGAAAGTACGTTTCCTACCTAGTTACTACGCATCAAAGCTCTCTCATAATGCAAAGTAATTTCTGATATCCCCAAAAGTTAAAACCATCAGATAACACAATGCAAAACAGAACAGAACCTTAGATTTTGAGAGGAATCGATCCACTTTTAATTCCTGGGGTTCCATGAGGAAAACAGAGGTTTTTTTGTTTTTCATGGTTTTTTCCCCCCAAATGAGGTCTGTGATGCCTTCTCTGTTTTTCCCAAGAAACTACAGGCTCTTAGAGCCTGAAGATCTGCTTTTAATTAAGCTGACTTTTAAATATAGCACTCTTTTAAAAAGTCCTTTAAACCTTTTTTTTTTTAATCCAACTTTAGCCATGCCAAACTGCCAACATTTCTGTGCTCAGAAAAAGGAAAATTTAAGGTGGTTCATGGAGGGGAAGAGAATAAACAAATGGTAAAGGTCAAACAGATATTAAACCAAGAATAACCCATTCCCTCAGCTGGGAATTGAACCATGAACCCAGGCTGCCATTCTGAAAAAAGAAAGCACGGCCACACGGTAACAAGGTCAAACTTCTGAAGACATGGCTGACAGTTTTCTGGGCCATCTTGAACAGCAGGCTTATGGGGTCCTGGGCCCTCATTCTGTCCTCAGGAACCCCTCGTTATGAGAGAACAGTACAAAAAGACACACAGAGCACACCAGATTCACTACAGCTTAAGCTTAGCCTCACAAATTCTTTTTCTCATTAATCAAAACTTTGCACAGAGGAGATGAACAGTGATTTTTACCATGCATTCAACCAGTTTGCACAGAGAGAGAGAGAGAGAGAGCCCAGAAGCCTGATTAGTAAGAAGTTCTTACCCTTTTGCCAGCATGCCAGGCTTCTGGGTTTCCTTTTTTGAGCAGCCCTGGTGACCCAGCTCACAGCACCATAGCCCTGGGCGCCAACCTGCAACATAAAAGAAAATTATCTTTTTCCATTTTTCCAGAGCAAAATACATGTGACAAAACACAGACATTGGCCGCTCTGCTTAGTACTCAATATCAAACTGGCAAGGCCCAAACTTGCACCTAGTTGGGCCCATCATCGTTAATCCACCCCCTGACCAGAAGTTTCAACTTGTGGTCGCTGGCCAAGATGGTTGCCCTGAGTAACAGAAAAGATTGAAAAGAGAAAGAGAGAAAAAAGCATTGTGTGCAGCAGGGTGGGGAAGGCAGAGAGCTCAGAGAGGCCAGAGTAAGACCCACCTATTGCAACAACACGGAAAATTTTGGGTGGCCACTTGTTCGTAGCAAAGGGATCTCTTCTAGCAGACCTGTTGGCTCTCAAGTTTTCCTTTTTAAGGAAGAAAAAGCTCCCCATATCCCAAGATACTGTACATGCCTAATTCTGTCACCCATAGCCTTCAGTAAAGAGTGCCAAGTAAAATAGTCCAAAGATAATAGCAGTTAACATCCTATAGTGCCAAACCCTTTATTAGTTATTTACCAAGAGAGGCCTCTAATTCCCTAAATCTTAGGAAGGACTCTAACCTTCCTAAGTTGGACCTCGAACCCAAGTTCGGTCCAGTGTCCTTGCCTTTTATTGAGAGGAGCCTTTAATGGTCTCTGTCTTAGCAGAGACTCCAACTCCCTTAAGTCAGGCCCCTAACCCAATCCCATCCTTTATCTGGGTATACCACCGCCTACCCAAAGTCCACCAATCAGTGCTGCAGTCTATTTCCTTTGGATTGAGGGTCTCCTCAGTATCATCCCTTGTGTGGTTTGCCAGAAAGATGTTACTGCACCACACTGCTTACCCAAGGTTAGCCTTTGGGTCTGGGGTTTCCTTAGTAGTGTCCCTTCTGTGGTCACCAGAAAGATGTCACCAGACCCCACCACTTACCCAAAGTTAGCATTTGGGTCAGAGGTTTTCTCAGTATTGTCTCTTCTGTGGTCACCAGAAAGATGTTACCGGACCCCCACCACTTACCCAAAGTTAGCCTTTGGATCAGGGGTTTCCTCACTATTGTCCTATCTGGGTCACCAAGAAGATGTTACTGGAAAGGGGTCCCCATCCAGACTCCAAAAGAGGGTTCTTGGATCTCGTGCAAGAAAGAATTCAGGGCGAGTCCACAGCGTAAAGTGAAGGCAAGTTTATTAGGAAAGTAAAGGAATAAAAGAATGGCTACTCCATAGACAGTAGTCCTGAGGGCTACTGGTGGCCCATTTTTATGATTATTTCTTGACAATATGCTAAACAAGGGGATTATTCATGCCTCCCCTTTTGAGCCCACATAGGGTAACTTTTTGATGTTGCCATGGCATTTGTAAACCATCATAGCGCTGGTGGGAGTGTAGCAGTGAGGACAACCAGAGATCACTCTTATCGCCATCTTGATTTTGGTGTGTTTTAACCGGCTTTTTCACTGTAACCTGTTTTATCAGCAAAGTCTCCATGACCCGTATCTTGATCCTATCTCATTCTGTGATTAACTTACTGGGAAAATTATTTTAAGGCTAAATAAAGCTAAATAAGTTAGGCTTATTTTACCCAGCCGCTATTCAAGATGGAGTTGCTCTGGTTCAAACACCTCTGACAGTCCCACTCACTAGCCATCAGAACTCCAGTTAGCACTTAGGCACACTTCGGGGTGATTGCACAACTGACTAGGCTGGAAGTCTCTGTGGGATGAGACTGGGCAGATCATAATTGAAAACAGGACTTTGGGAATGGAGTTTCTTCCCAGTAGGATATACGGCAGAGTGAGTGAGCTCACCCCACTCCAACCTCCCATGAAATCTCTCTCACTGGAAGCATTTCTCATGCACCTTTACACTTGGAGATCTTCCAGATTGCCTTTGACTTCGCGGCAAGATCAAAGCCTGTCTCCAGCCCTGCAAACTTGCCTTTCATACTGATGGGGACACAGTTTGAACTGCATCAGTGGGTTTTCCATTAGTGTTTTTTTCTTGTTTTTGTCTTGCTCAGAGACCGTATCTTCCTCCCAGAGAGCTGCTCTGTGTCATCTCTTGCTGCTCTGATCATGCAGGATATTGTCCTAAAGGGCAGGCGGGAACGAGGACACTGTTATATAGAAATGTGGGCCAGCCCCTCAGTTTGACTTTGGATTGTGTGCAGTTAGGCAGGGAGTCCGGGGATCAGATGAACTCAGAACTCACAAGTTCCTCACAGCACCAAGTAAAGGCCCTGCATTTACAGAAAGAAAAAAAAAATCTGTGATGCTTGGTCCTTCTGAACTTGACCCATATTCTCTCCGATGGAGAGGCCAGCTCTCAGTCTGACTGAAAGGATATGAGATAGAGTCAAACTCATGGTCGGCCCAGTGTTCTGTCTATGACAGGGTTCAAAGGGACATTGGCCATTTGGCAGGTGGCAGTCCTCTTTCTGTGAATAAATGTATCCTCATTATCAACAACATTAACTGGCCCATTACAGCCCCCTAATTGTGTCTCCACCACTTCCACGTCACCTCTAGTGGGCATGAGGTCTTTAGTGTTATTTTATAAACCAACACATGTAGACCAGGCCAGGTCTGACCCTGAAGCTCTGCAGAGGCAGGACCACCTCTCCCACATGAGCATTATGTTCCCGGGATGAAGTCCCAAGTGAAGGTGGATGGACGATATTGGGGGACTTAGTCTGAAAAAGAAGAGTAAGAACCCCAGTATGGTCATGGTGTTGCAGTGGATATATGCTTATGGTGAGAAGGAAGGGGAAAGGTGTCAGCCCTTCCGCTTAGAACAGAGTAGATAGAAGAGGATTTACATTACAGAGCCCTGAGAGATTTAGACTTGATACGAAGGGAAGTTTTTTTCATGGCAAAGAGAGTTACGTTCTAAAACGAGTTCATAGAAATTCCATAGAAGTTCATACATGGCCGATTGAGCAGGGGCATCCATGTGGAAAGGGGCAGACTGGATGTGACATTGATTCGCTGTCTCTGTCTGTTGTCCTGAGTGCAGAGCCCAGATATAGATCGTGACAGAGCTGGTCTTCCAAACAGCAACCCCACACAGACAGGCTCAGCAGCTCCCCTGCCCTTCTCACCACCTCCTCTGAAAGCGCTCTCCTCTCCTCTGCCCTGCCTCTTCTCTGCTGCAGAGTTCAATGGACACGCGTCCACTCCTCACCCTACCCCATTCTAACCTGGTACATGGTCTGCCCAGAGCTGATCCAGAGCTGGAGAAATAAAAGGGAAGCAAGGTTACTCCCTAAGACTGTTATTGTGCTTCCTTATTTCAACCCAGTGGCCCACCTTGACCATGCATGAAGCCTTTGTCTTTTCCTGAAGGATTTAAGTAGAAAACAGACAACTATTGTATAGGTGAGCATGACTAAGACCTTTGGGGCCTGTTGAGATTCAGAAGACCACTGTCAACAATCATGAAAGAGGATGCCTAGACACTGACTATGACAAAGATGATATTGTAGGGTGCACAGGAGCTAATAAGTCTCAGGTTTGTTGCTGCAGTTAATTGCAATGTAATGGATATAACTTTCCTTCTTTCAGTAAACAAACATCTATCAAATACTTACGGCACTTGGTCCTGGGAATACAAGATCAATAAGATGGACCTCTGCCTTTGAGGGCACAGCCATCCATTGGGCCAGACTAACCTATAAACAAACAATGAATTACAGCAATCTTATGGTGCCATAGAGAGATTTATTCAATAAGCTCAGACACCACAGGAGACACATTTTTTAGGAGGAATTTCTTTTTAACGCCTTCTACATGCCTGGCATTGTGCTGGCTGCCAGGGATATATGGAGAAGAAGCAGACATAGGCCTTGCCTTCCTGGGGCTTCCAACTAGGTTAACATGCCTTGCTCTGCCTGGGGAACTTAGACAAGGCTCCATGAAGGAGAAGACCCAAGTCTTGAAGCAAGAAAGCTGCAGTTGTTTCAGACAAAGAGGATGAGGGCCTCTAGACAGAAGGAACAGAATATATAAGAGGACTGTTGACCCCTTTATCTGCAGGAGATATGTTTCATAACCCCTAGGGGATGCCTGAAACCACAGATAGTCCCAAACCCTATATACACTATGTTCTTTCCTATGCATACACACCTATGATAAAACTTAATTTATAAATGAGGCACAGTAAGAGACTAACAACAACAATCATAAAATTAAACAATAGCAATGTACTGTTGACAGTTTCACGAATAGAAGATTTATTCTTACTATAGATGTTAGCAACCTGAGTATATAATTTTTTCCTTCCTTAAGTCGAGAACTTTCACTTTTTCACTTATAGAAAGCACTTTACAGCTTCTCTTTGGCATCTCCAAATTGCCAGCATCCCTAGTCTTGCTCTTTGGGGCCATTATTAAGTAAAATAAAAGTTACTTGATCACAGTCACTGTGATACTGTGAAATTCAATCTGAAAACCCAGAGGGTTACCGAGTGACTTACAGGCAAATAGCACAGACAGCCCGGAGAAATTGCACAGAGGGATGATTCAGGTTCTGAGCAGGATGGAGCTGTTCTGCACAAGATTTTATCATGCTACCCAGAATGGCGTGCCATTTAAAACTTAGGAATTTTTTGTTTCTGGAATTTCCCACATATATTTTCAGTCCACAGTTGTGAGAGAACTGACATCGGAGCGTGAAACCTTGGATGAAGGGGGCTAATGTGTGTAGGTGGGAAAGCATGGCCTTTTGAAGGAAGTTTATAAAACTTCCCTGTTGATTATTTTCTAACTCCATCCCCATCTGCCCTTTCAACTCAGATTCTCAGATGCTATGAGTAATGGAAAACAAGACTATGGAGATGCGGCCTGAAAACATTAACTGAGATCCTTAAACTTGACCCTGGGCGCTGAATGTTCTCGAAAACTTAGATTTTCAATGAGCCGATCCTTATGCTCATGAGCTTCCTACAGAAATAATATATAAACCAACAAGCAACTAGTCCGGATTTCCTTAGGTTCTGGAGTTGAAATATGCATGAGATGCCTCTTTCCACTAAAAGAAAGATCAAAATAATAACTCCGTGCTCAAACTCTGCATCTCCAATACAGTGTGAAAAGGCAGAGATTACCAGGGTTAGGAGACACCCATATAACTTAATTTCCATAATGCATCTGATTTTTTAATGTATCGCTCCGCCAGATCAGATTTCTCCACGTTCATGTCCCTAGTGAGCAGTCGATTTTGTTTCTCTAGCTGTGTACACTTTCCTTCCTGCAATCAAGAGTACAGAATGCACTCTGTAAGAAGTGCAGGAGGAAGAGGATTCATCCTTGTCCACTTAAATATTCATGACAGCTTGCATTTTGGTTCAAAAAGACACTTGTTTATTTAGATAAGATTTAATTTATTCATAATTTACCTAAATTTGCAGGAGCGTGCATGTACATTTTAGCGTGTAAGTAGCATAATACATAAAACATTACCGAAGCATGCAAATTGTACAGTGACAGCAGAGGAACCCGCCTGGATGTTTCAGGGAGATAACACATTTCCACCAGAGCAAAGACCTTCACACAATGGCCTGGATTGTTTGCCTATAATATGCTGACTCATCATTATCTTTTTACCCAAGGCAAACCTGTCATTAAAAACGAAATGTATGTCATATAAAGTGAGGTTGAAGAACAGCTTTCTGGAACTAGTGTGGCGTTTCCTCCTCTCCTCCCTGATCGAGAGTCACTTCCTTCATTGATACACATCCAACCTCTTTTCCTCCAGCCCCCCAAACAAAACAAAACAAAACAAAACTTTTCAATACCCTTTCCACTACCAATTAATTAATGACAACCTTACATTCATATTCGTTTATTCAACTAATAATTCTCATCCCCGTGCTGCATGTAAACACTATTCTAGGCTATGTCGGCGGCCTCATAGGGTATCTTATCTTTCTCCCCCAAAAGACAATGAGCTCTCTGAAGGCAGGTGCCGTCACCCTAGTATTGCTGCACCCAACCTTGACCGTGGTCTAATTGTATGTGATCAATACATGTTGATGATCTTGATCATTATTTTTCAGCAGCATGTGGAAATTTCTAGAAAGGCACAAAGGCACACTCCATGAACGTTGTTTCCGTGAAAAACTTTTTCATGGCTCATTGCCGGCTAGAGGTTTGACGTACTCTTCACCCTGACCCGTACAGAAGAAGAAAAGCCAAGTCCTCCCGTGGAGGCAGCCCGTGCAGTGCCTCTTCCTCCTTGGTATGCAAGTCTCTGCAGCCACAGCACTGTTTACAGGCTTGGGAGCAGGAATGTGAGAGACACAATCTGAAGTGAGCATAAGAAGATTTAAAGGAAGGGAATTTGTTTGGAGCCTTTGCTACCTAGAGGCATTAAAACTTTATAATGCCAAACAAGTCCCGTTTTTCTTTATGTATGGATCATATATTTCCCCCCTTTATTACTGCCATACATTTTTCCAACCTGACAGCTGAAAACCCTGAAAATTCACTGCTAGCAAAAACTTCCATTTACCACTCTCTGAGATAATAATTTCAGAATTAAAGGAAAAAAATACATATACATCTATATGCAAAAATATCCATATTTATTGTTAGCCCCTGAACTCATACTCCATGCTGAATACGGACTTGAGGTTTTGAGAATCACACTTGATCAGAGGGAGGTGCTTTAAAAAACAGAAATCTCAAATGTTCCCTCTTACCCATTAACTATTAACAGGGAAGAAATATCAAAGCAGGTTATCTTGGTGTCTCCAGAGTTGGCAAAATTTAATTTCAATTTGTCAAATGTGCTACTATGGCAGAGATTTCTTTTTCCTCATGATTTATTAGAAACGTTATAAAAGGTGCAGTCTGGCCGTAGAGTGATTTGAGCCAGACTTCTTGTTGAAGTTTCTTTTCCTTTGGCTCACTATCCAAATTCACAGGAAGGGGAAAAATAACCTAAGAGATAAAAACCACAGGGGGGAAAAGGAAAGAGAGAAATCAATGTATTGTAAACATGATGACAGGATGGGTCGTTTAAATTGCTTCTGCACGTTGATTTAAAGCATGCCCAGTAGAAACTCTATTATATTAACAATCTTTTCCCTTCATTTCAATCATTGTAGTTGCAGTATCTTATTACCTTTCAGACAGATGATGTCCAAATATAACATTGAGGGAGATTTTTCTGTTATTATTATTTGTTAGAGGGATGATGGGCAATGACTTAGAGGTCTGGGGACAGGATTAGTAACATAAATAATGTGAATTCCAAATAACCCAAGATAATGGTGAATCAACTACGCATTTAACTTCAGATTATATCCTAGACGTATTTCTGTAAATGGCAGTTCTTTGGGGCTTTAGGAGTGTAGAGAGATAGGATGTATGCCTGGACATAGACTGCAAGCTGTTAGAAATGGATAGCAAGTTGCTGTCCCATGTGAAATAAACAAAGCTTCCATTGTGAGAGATAGTGTTATGCTTTGACAAAATCACCTTTAATCACAATAGTTTGTCACTGAGGTACCATTGCCAGACCACTGACATCTTTTGTAAAATTACTTTTAGTTAGCCTACCTATGCTTCAGTTCAAAGGAGATGGAGTCATTATTCCCTGTGTTGCTGTGACACTTTCACAGCAGAGTATGTCCCTGGATGTAGTGAGCATTGAAAAAGGTGGGAAGGGGGGTTCTTTCAAATCTGGACCTGTGTCCTAGGCAAGATCTGATTCCCTCGTAATTATTGTGGAAGCAATCCCATGATAGAGACTCCTACCCACCAATTCACCAGGTTTCTATTCCCACTCTGAGTCTAGACATGTCCTTGTCTAACAAGTTCATAGGTTTGAATTCAGGGTTTTGAAATATTATCTCAGCTATATTTGATTGTTTTCTTTTTTGTACTCCAGGAAAAAAGAAAGGGGATTAATTGGCATTGAACATTTACTAGCTGTCAGACCCAGAGCAAGTGTTCTTACATGTATTGCCTCCCTCAAGGTTCTAAGACTGGTTATATTAAACCCACTTCACAGTTGAATAAACTGGATTTTGGATGAAGTTGTCATTTACCCAAGGCCACACACTTGTTAAAGACCAAGCTTGGATTTGAACCCAATTGGCTTTTTAATCCAAAAGTTCTATTCTTTCCTCTAAACCACACTACTCTGAAGCTGTTGGTTAGTTCATTCATTCAACCAAAAAAAAAAAAAAAAAAAAACTTAACAAATATCTTCTGTGGGTCAGGCCCATAAATGTCTGAGGGACTGAAAATACCAAAGCAAGGACTACACTGATCCAACCATTAGGGGTCTCAGGTTCTGTTAGAAGGCAGCACAAAAATAAGTTTGTTGTTCTATAAGAAGAGGTATGGCAGAGTCATGCCCAGGGTGTCGTGAGAACATATGTGAGGTTTCCATGACCACCAGGTTCAAAGAAAGCTTCCTCGAGGATGCAGCCCTATGTCAAATCTCACCACGCAGCACGTGCATGCTTCATCCCCCTAGATAATGTCCACTTTGTGCACTAGGAGATGACAACTCCTTCATTGACTCATTCTGCAATGAGGAGTTAAGAAAAAATTTCTCAACATTTTCTCTTCTCTCCACAAGTCATATACACAACAAAAAGTTGGCTTTCTTGCTGCCATATTCTTTATTTGGTAAATAAGAAAAAGAACTTTATCCTCCGGGAGTCTCAAACAGGCATCTTTAACCAGATTGTCAATACAGTAAAGATGTTTTGAACTGTATGGTTTAACTTCAGTTCAGGCACTCTGTTCATCTTCCATATATCAGCTTGGCTCAGATCCTTATCATATACTTTAGAATCCTGGTAAGGGCACAAAAGCTGTTTATCAAGGCTTTGTTGGAGTCAGGATTTATATCAGGCAGGAACCTTAAAGGTATCAGATTGAGTAGTTTTCCTGTAGCACCTTTCTCCTCTCCCTTACAAAATCCCGTTCATCTTTGTGTGAGTTACGCCAACTGAACCATTAGAACGAATAGGTCCCTCAAGAGACCACATTACTTCTGACATCAGCTGCAAGGGCAAAAGGGTCCCCAAGCCACTGTCAGGTTTGATAATTTGTGAGAAGTACTCTCAGAACTGACTGAAAGCTATTATACTCACAGTTATGGTTTATTGTGGGGAAAGGATTAAAATAAGCCATAGAAAGAAGAACACAGGGAAGGGTCTGGAGAAGTACAGAACACAGAGCTTTGCCCGTCTTCTTCCCTTGGAGTCAGGACATGTTACTTTCCTGGTATCAATGTGTAACAACTCACACCAAGTATCATTAAAGACGGGGCAGCTCACCTGAGCCTCTGTGTTCAGAGTTGTTATTGGGGCCCCACTACAGAGGCAAGCTTGATTGATTGATTGCCCATATGGTTGATCTCAGTCTCTAGTGTGCTGGTGCCTCGTGACCCAAAGCCCCCATCCTAAATCACATTGCTAGACTATCCAAGTGTGAACCAAATCCCCTAGGCAAAGGAAGGCACTAGAGACACTAGCAAAGGTACTGGCAGAAGCCAGACCTCTTTAGAGGAGTATATTCTTTACAACACCACCCTTCAATACCCATCTCCTAGGTACACTCCTTCATGCAGAATCTGTGTCCCCCTCTGAACCCCCATAGTGCTTTATTCAAGCCTCTGCTCACATTGATGATATTATAAATTCCCTGGGGCTAGGGACCACATCAGAATTCTCATTCTGCCTCCAATGCTCAACACATATAGGATTAAACACGTAGTAGGCCTTTCATAAATTTTAGTTGTGTGTGTTTAAAATTTGATAGGGAAGCCCATCTTTGGATTTGCAAGGAGCTTGAATCTTTCTGGCTGCTTTGCTTTTCTTTTCTGGCTGACTTTTGGTTTGTTTTAATGTAATTCTTTTCCTACATTCAAGTTCTGGACATCACACATTGTTAAAGTTTCTACCAGCCTATTTATTCCTTGGCTATATCTTAGCATCCACAAGGGGTCAAAGGACCTTCTTAAATCTGAGCAAGTGCCACATACCTTCTTGGGCATGTCAATGATGTTTATAGGAGAAAATTACTTCCAAGCCCTGGGAGGTATAGAGCCTAAAGCAGCTCTTCTTTGCTTTGAATTGTTTTCTGCATGGAGTGACGTTATTAAAGATAAGTCTTCAGGAGAATTCAACTCACTGAGGATTCGTCACAGGACTTTCACTGGGAAACTCCACGATGGTAGAGACAGAAAATTTCAAACAAAATTATGTCCTGGACAGGAGGGAAGTGGCAGGGAAACCACTGCAAAACACGCGACTGGAGGCACCTGGGCTGTTTTTCCCTGATATCTGTTTGTTGCCCTGTCTTTGTTGGCGTGTGGGTGGATCTGCCATGCTCTGAGCACGGTCAGTAGGAGGAACACTGACAAAAAAGCAATGATCTGTTTGCTGTGAGCTTCTAATTATGTGCCAGCTGTGGTGCGTTCCTCGTGTGTCTGGAATGGTGGCACAGGCCAGGGCCGCAGGGCCAGCTGCACGGATGGGAGTGCTTTGGCAGTGCCATTCTGTGCAGTCCAGCATGGGGTGCATGCGCCAGTGAGGAAGGCCTTCAAGGATGTTGCTGAGACTCCTGTCCTGAGAACTCTCTTCTTTACAAATCAGATAGGGCAAGATTCTTAGACATCAGAATTTCAAGCCAATCGCATCTCAAAATAATTTTTTGTCATGGCATTCACAGTGCTCTTGAGTGATGTGATTTCTAATTTTTCCTCAATAGTGAGCAGATGAGATGATCTCCAATGTCATCAGTTTTTTCGCTTTTCTGCCGGGAGCCAGAGTCTGATAGAAATGATTCTTGGGGCTTCCGAAAAGGCAAATAAATTCCACATTGTATCTATGAGTCAGGCTTTTCTCTTAGGCCCAAATTGGATAAGATGTTAACCACGATAGCGATTAATAGTTTCAGCCTAGCTCCGACTCATTCTGGTGGCTGCAGATGTGTGGAAAGTAAACCCTGGAAAGAAATCAAAGGCCCACCCAAATTCTGGGCCAAATGACCTATGACAACCTCACCTCCCAGCTTACAAAACAGATAATGTGCTGGGATCGGAAAGCACTAAAAAGTGCCTCCAGGAATTAGAGGCAAACCTCAAACTGCAACTTAAATTTCTTTATGTATTGCAGTAGGTTACATTTTGGTGATATTTGGGCTATTCCTGATGCATAATTATAAAGTAGAAAAAAAAATCTTAAATGAATAGAAGACAACCTTTCTCCCAAGCACTGGTACGTTTGGGTCAGTGCATTTGGAGACATGGACGCTAACAGCAACAGAAGTTGCAAGAAAATATGTGGTCGATCCAAGGGCTGAAACAAAACGTAGACTTGCAAGGGAATAAAGCTTCAGGAAGCAGCAGGGTGTTAATTCTTCCTCATAAATCTGGAGTCAGATATAGGCTGAACCTCATTTTCAGGAATATAAGACTTAATCAGACCTACAAAAACAATGAGCAAAAAGAAACGTGACCCTCAGGAAGATGGGCGATGTGTGATGTGAAATCAGGGTTTGCTGAACAGCAGCAGGGGAGCTCTGTGTGTCTGCAGCCTGTCTGCCTACCTGGAGACGTGCTGTGCTCGGGGGCTAAAGGTGTGATGGCGTACATTCGTTGTACATGTTAGCACATCACCAACTGTCTTCATAAAGAAATTCCAATTTGCGTGTTTCAGCATGAGAAAACACTTTTGTGACTCCCATTCCCTGGCTCTCCAAAGGGAGGGTTGCTGATATTCAAAGGGTACCAATTAAGTGGGAGCCACAGTGGATGAAGAGACACACACTTGGCTAATACAGCAAATGGTGTGGAGGTGGAGGTGATCAAATGCATCTCTGTCAACAGGGACATGGCTGCACAGACCTGCAGTGGGCAAACTGGTCTCAGAGCCACCAGTGAATCCAGTCTGCTCTAAATTATTTTAACTTGCACTTGTGTGTGCCTTTTCTGTAATGTGTGGGTGTGTCTATTTCATGCTTCTAAGGGCTCATTAGCTCTGTAAATAAAATACTTAACTGAGGACAGGGAAAACTAAGTCCCCCATTAAAGCAAACTTGCTTCATCCTTATGCCTCTTGCAGGAAGAAGGGTGGTGCTGGGTAACAAATCATTTTGGTTTGAAATAGTTGGAGACGAGCATCTAGGAGACCAGATAAGAGAGCCTGAATGATCCTATTATGAGGATAACAGCAGTGAGAAGAGTCTATGGACAGCCACACACGGACACATTCAGTTGATTTAAAGGTGGTGTAGCAGCCTGAAACGCGGAATTATCTGCTTCAGATTGCTTCAATGCAGACCTTTCACATTATTTTAACATAGCTTGATCTGTGCACCACAGTGAAGTCTACTTGAACAAATCCATGTTAAAGGGAATATATCGTCTGCACACCAAACAGAAACATGAAACAAACACTGTCTGATCCTTGAAGAATAGAAGCACGAGAAAGGAGTCCAGACCAAAACAGAGTAGGTTTTCCATTTCCCCAGTTGCTGCATCCTGAGCCACACTGACCCTTTCCGAATCCACGTCCGCTCATGAAAACATTCCCAGCTTGCAAGCCCAAGGCCATTTCTGAGAGCAGAGCCCTTCCAAAGAAGACCCTTTAGGACCACACATTTGCAACAGTAATATTGTAGCACCACAAGCTTACCTCACGATCTGGTTCTGCCATGATGAGATACAGAGCACTAACTCTGAGTGGTTTTGAACGTGCAAGGAACCTGCTGTCTTCAAATACAGTCCTGCTTCAAGCTTCTCTCAGGATAATCTCAGGTCTGGGAAAGGGAGGAGGCTGCCTTTATGTACAAGCATTTCCAGGGATCTCCTTGTAGGAGCACGTTTATTCTAAAGCTATTATAACTTTCACATGTTTGTGTATTTATTTTCTCCATCACATTTCTCTCCCTGGCGTGTAATCATTGTGAGAGATTCACGTTCAAAGCAAACATACATTGACCCCTTGGCCTTACATTAGTAGATTCTCAGTGTGCACATTTCATACAGCGCTGAGCCAAAGGGAGGAAGGTCTGTTCACACTGTGTGCACACCTAGGATCATCCTGATATGCTGTCAAGTGTGAGAATAACTTGACCCTATTATCCCATTTGGACTCCCTCTTGCTGTGGAATCTGGGACATGTGGCTCATTTTCCTCATCTTAAAAGTGTAAATGCAGAAATACTTGATAAGGAAATAACATTGAATTTTTCAGTTTCCAATATTTATATAGTATAAAGCCAATTAAATCAATTAAATATAAAGACTTAAGAAGCAAATTATCTGTACAGTTTGGAGGGTTAGATGCATTAATATCTGTGTGTCAACCAGTTCTGTGCCAGGAAGGCAATTTCTAAACAATGCTTTACAAATAATGAGATGTTCCAAATGCTCAGCCAAGAGTTTGAACTTGTCATTAGTCCCCTGCCATCTGCTGTGTCAAACCCTCACCTCAAATTGTTTCTCTAAATTTACAACTTCAGGTTGGCACTTTAATAGAAAGGTATTAGGATCCCCTCAGGAAATACTATAGGCCAAGTATACTTCAAAAAAAACAACTAGAAAATACGTATTTTCTGTTACATGTGACCCCTTTCCAACTTCTAAATTTGGGGTAAAAGTCATTCAGGGATGCATTCTGCAATTGCTGAGTCAATTAAGGAGGTTTCCATGTATTGCTTGTAAGGTGTCTTGGTCTTCTTAGAATTAAATGTACCTATTTGCTTGGAGAAAGTGGTTCAAAGAATGCTTTCAGTCATGGCAAGGTTTACCTGATGTCTGGGATGGCTATTCAAAAGATGAGTCGTTGGGTAAAGAGAGAGAGAGAGAGACAGAAAGAGTCAGAGAGATTGACTTAACATATAAGGAGCATAGGCTCCAAGAAAGCTGTGCCCTGCTTGAGTCCAACATTTCTCTGGCCATCACCGTCCTCATGGAACATTACCTTGGTAAAGGCGATCTTACACCAGTGAATAGGTGGGATAATAGTGACCTCAAAATTGAGCCTAAGCCAACAGCTATCAGTGAGCATCACACCGGGTACTTGATACTCACCCAACATCCTGAAAGTAAATATCACTGTCCCCTGTTTTACAGGTGCAGACAGTGAGGCCCATACAAAATAAACAATTTGCTTGAGAACCAAGAGCTAGTAAGTAGCAGTGCCAGGCTTCAACCTCAATCTCCTACGATCCGCAGTCCGTGCTCCTAACTGCTATGCTGGGGTTTAACATCTGTGAAATCTGGATGATAATAATACCCAGGGTGGTATTATTCACATCTATGAAGGCATATGTGGCCATACCCCTTGCCCATAAAGCAACATCTTGGTAATTATGTGATCTTTTTTCTGATTGCTCTAATAAAGGAACAGAGGTTACAAAATGCACGGAGGCCCAGGATGTAGTCATTAGTGACATAAACAATGATGCTCCTCCTTGGCACAGGGAGTGCACTGCTTAAGAAGAAATCATTTCAAGAGCTTTCACATTCAGCTGCTATGCTAAGTTAGTTTTGCATCCAGGCAGTTAGACAATGAATGCATCTGGCACTAACACCTTCCTAAGTGCCTGCCTGTCCAATCCCTGCTTAGCTGGCTCTTAACAGCCACACTAAAATCGAAACACTAAGAGATGACTGTCACCGAGCCACCTGTAGAATACAGGGATGCAAAAGGATAAGTCCCTCATTTAATTGTAAATGTGAGCTCCTTGCAGTCCAATTCAGAGGCCTGTCACTTAGAAATGTTAATGCTATTTATTGTAGCATGCATGGGATAATGGCATTTCTCAACATCTGTTTTCATTAAAATTTCCAAGTTGCCTTTGTGTTCCATTCTGTGGGCGCCACTTGGTAATGATGCTGTTCATACTTATGAAGCAGGAGGATGGAAAGTGGCAAGTGGGAACCCAAACAAAATATTATTAATGAATATTTGCAGCTGCTGGTGGGACTTGGTGAGAAGCTGCCAACACTGGTGACAGAATTCATCTCGTAAAATGTACCTATGATAAATATCGACCAGAGTGATTAGCAAGGGTTGTTCATTCATGAACAGCTTCCAGGTGAGCCAGCAATGTGATTTCCAGCAGTAAGGGGAGGATTTTTTTGCTTTTGCAAGGCAACCAGAGGTTTAAGATCATAACATGGCTATTAATGCCATACTCTTGGATTTATTTTGGTACCTTGAAATAGTCTGGAAGAAAAAGAAAAGAGGCAGAGTGCTTGTGTGGTTAGAGAAATAACTGTGGACAGACTATGCACATCCTTCCAGGCTCAGGACAAAACTCACTTCCTCCCAACAGCCTTTCTTGGCAAATCCAGTCTTCTGGAACCCTGCCTCTACATCCCCATCGCACTTGTCTGACTCTGTTACACTCTCTCAGAATTTAACCAGAGTTTGCCTTTTAATGATAAAGGTTTTCACATGTGTATTTCCTTGTTTCCTATATATACTGTAAGCTCTTCAAACGGACCCATTCTTACCTCCCCTCTTCCTATTTTGACCACACTATAGTCCCTATGCTTGGTCCCTGGCACCTAGTAGGTTCTCACTAACTATTTCTTGATGAATGACAATGTAAATGAACACGTGAACATTGGGAAGTAGGTTTCCCAATGCAAAGGGTCAATCTATAAGCCAAGGATTTTAAGTAACTCCAGGGCAGGTAAGAAGGTAGTTTGGGGCACAAGACCACCCTGAGGCCCTTGAAATCACAGAGGTAGCCTACTCTACCTCTGAGCTGGATTCTCAATGCCTATGGAATCTAGTGGGTGAACCTTGGTCAAAAAGATCTTTTTAATCAACTAGGATTGATTAGCAAAAGTTATTGATTCATGAAGGGCATACCCGCAAATTGATTCTTTTTCACATCTATTTCCTTGTTTTGTAACTTTTACCCTTTACCTTTGATGAAAAGCAGAAAAACCCTCTTGGCTTTGCCATTAGCACCCATGACAGATCCTGTTGATCCACCACTGATTTTAGCCCAAACTGGGCTAGACACTCCGCAGGAGCTCAGGCTCTCCTCCTCCTGCTTCCACCTTGCTACTTCCCACCTTGGAGCCTTCGCCAGCACCGTGGAAGTCCCCTCAGCCTTCACACAAGTATTCCGCAGGGGTCCAGAAGTTACTGCTCAGGGAACACTTGCAGGGACAGACAGACAAGCCCTCCAGCCTCCTGTCCTTCAGGGATAAATTTGGGAGGCATTCTGTAGACTTCCTAAGAGGTCCAGAGGAATCACAGCAGTGGCCTCTGTACCATCTCTCCTACTGGCTTCTCCTGGTTTCCCATCTCACTGTCCTCTCTCCTTCAGATCTGCTTCCTGGGATTCCCTCCCAATCTACCACCACCACTTTCAGGGGAACCCAACTATTCAGTCTGGCTAAGCTCTGGTCTTAAAAACATAAAAATTAAACAAAAACTCTCAGAACTGAGACACCTAGATGGGGATGCATTTCCAAGCTGGCACATTCAAAGGTTGTGCACTCTTTCCAGAAGCTGCCATTGATCCAGGAATTCTTAAGCGTGACTGCAGAGCCTATGTGCAAGACTAGGACAGGGATGCAGACCTAAGGAGGCACCATTCCCAGGTCTGATGAGGGCAGATCTGTGCCCAGCAGGGTGCTCCCTTCATGTTTGCTGCTTTGACACCTGGCTTGCTTCCTGCTCCCCTGGTCCTGCTGTTTACCAATCACATTGGACAACCACACTCATTTTTAGAATTCCATATTATTTTATACTGCCACATTCTAAGAAGTCCAGATCCCCCTATTCAATGACTTCCAAGATAATTTTGTAGGAGAGACCAAGGCTTGATGTAGGGAAAGTCACCCCAGATGAGGCCAGGAAACCTGCCTTTCAGACCTCTCCTCCCTGCCACTACCTGGGGCACCGCAAGCAGGTCACATCACCTTGCTAGCATCACTTCTCAGCTCAGAATAGGGAAAGGAATGTACCTTCCGGGGGGGGACGTTGGGATTAACTTGATTAATGCAGGTTAACCTGCATGTTAAAGCACTCAGTAAACTGAGTCATAAACAGCATGCGTGATGAAGAATTGGATGAATAACCTCTTTTTGAAAGTACTGCCCTTTAACAAATATTTACCATATGTCATGCACTCTACTAAATGCTTCACATACTTTATTTTACTTAATGCTCATAATAATCCTTTGAGGTAAGTCATATTATCCCCATTTACAGATGAAAAACTGTGTCAGAGAAGATAAGTCACATTGCTCCCAAGGTCACAAATCAGCTAAGATTGAATCCAAGTCATTCTAATTCCAAAACCCAATGCTCTTACCATTGTGTAATTTATTGGAATGTTATCCAGTGGCAATCAGATGACAAGGCAGTGCCCTCTCCTCTTTCAGAGTAGCTCAGATAAAGACAGGAAGAAAATTGCCCCTCTCTGCTGCCTGTCATTTGAAGATCTCCTTCCCACACCTGGAACCCTTTCACTTAGGCAGGTGCAAGCCAAAGTACATGACACACCTAAACTTACATACCCAAAAGATTGTTATCAACTTTAAGGCAGTCACTTTGGGATATGCCCACCTATGTAATGGTGCAGCCATACATTTATATGGTTTTAGAAATCCTTTAGAATTATTTTCAAAACAGGTTCAAATGAATATCCTCTAAAGTGCATTACTGTTTTTCTCACCCCTAGAAGAGACAATATTATAATTCTCTAAGGTAATCTAAATTGCCCCCAGAAAATGTAATAAAATATTTTAATTAGCCAGGCCCGGTGGCTCATACCTGTATTCCCAGCACTTTGGGAGCCCAAGGTGGACGAATCATGAGGTCAGGAGTTCAAGACCAGCTGGCCAATTTAGAGAAACCCCGTCTCTACTAAAAATACAAAAATCAGTCGGGCATGGTGGCATGCACCTATAGCCCCAGCTACGTGGAAGACTGAGGCAAAAGAATCACCTGAACCTGGGAGGCAGAGATTGCAGTGAACCAAGACCGTGCCACTGCACGCCAGGCTGGGTTGCAGAGTGAGACTCCATCTTAAAAAAAAAAAAATCTGAATCTGGGAAGACTTCCATATCGATTCTTCACGTTTGGGGGCTCTGAGGAGTGGATGTCATTTTGTTCTTCTCTATTATTTATCTAAACACCAAGCAGTAAAACAGGAAAATACAGACTAAATTAAAGGCTGCTTGGGTGGGGAGCACCCCAAAAACAGACTAAGGAAAGCCCTCTGCCCACTGTAATCCCAGCAGCCTGAAAAGGGAGGGGACTGACCACTGCTACGCTGCCTCATTTTCAACATTGCAGCAAAGAAGCTGAGGAATAAGGTCTTCCCTCTGCAGGAGAGACTCTGGAGTCCGAAATTAAACGTCCTAATGACAACATTTGTTTTGGGGGAGAGCACTTTAAGCATCTTGCTAGATACCCATCTGTTGCCCAGCCTAAACTGTTGACTCCTGTCTTACAGCTACATTCCTCGAGGTGAGTAGAAACGGTACTCTCAGGTTGAAACCCCGTAGGCTTCCACCTTGCCACAGACCAGAACACAGAACTCTGGAGGAGAGCCAGCTTCTGTGTGGAGTCATTCCTCCCAACACCTCCAACATGTATTTCCCAAAACATCTTAGCCGTGAAAGTTCAAAGCAGAAATAATTTCCACGCAGAACGTGGAAGTTCAAAGCAGGCCGAGAGGAAGCTGAAAGCAGAAATAACGTTTGAAAAAATTGGGGAAGGTTCACAGGAGAGAAAGAATGATGCTCTGAAGGCCAGAGAGACAAAAAGACCCATTTAATAAAGAGCAATAAAAGAATAGCTGATGATTGGCTACATGGTCATATGGGGGGAGGGAAATCAAGGAAGTAGGTAATCATGATGAGGAAACCAGTTTTACCTCTGTGACTAGTAATTCATTTATTCTCCATTCATTCAATCTGCAAGCAGTTACTGAGCATCGGCATTTTTCCAGACAGACAGTTGGGTGCTAGGTATATAAAGGTGATCCAAACCAGGCAGAGTTCTGTCCCGTGTGTGCACTATTAGCAAGAAAAGCAGGTGATAACTTAATGACCACACAGACAGAGGTTTCACAAATACCGTGGGGAAGACATCCCACAGCTGGAGGCAAATGTAATGGGGTGGGGAGTATCCAAGGAAACCTATCTGATGGGTGACTAGGAGCTAACCAGGCCGAGAGGAGGGACCAGCACTCGAAAAATTCTGCCGGAAGGGGAGTGACTAGAAAAGTTTGAACCCAACTGGGAAAAATCCAAAAGAAAGATTCTCCTTGACATGATATTCCTCAAGAGGGTTGCAGAATCCCCCCTTGGAGAGAGAAGGACAACCTGATTCACCGCATCAACTCAGTGGCCTTGTGTGACCTTGGGCAAGATACTTAATCCCTCTGTGCCCCAGGTTTTTTATCTGTGAAATGCGGGTAGTAAAACTACCTACCTCATTGGGTTGCTGTGGGGATTAAACATGTAAAAATACATAAAGTGCTTGACCCAAGGGAATCAAAGGGACCAATAAGCCTGGATGGTGGAAAAAAATCACATTTTATTTTCAGTAACTTCTAACAGGAATGCAGCATTCCCTTTCCTTGTAAGTATAGACAATAAACCCAGTGGTAACAGCCGTGGCCTGTGATTTTTGTCACCAATTAAAATCTCAGGTGTATTCAGACCATGTGAATGTTTTTGCAGAAATCTCAAAACGTTATTTATGCTCATCACTAGTTGGAATTACCGTAGTTATTAAACCTTTGCTAGATCTCATTATTCATTGTATTAATAAAGAAGAAGGCACATTACCATACCACACATTTGTTTTTTAATATTTTTATGATTGTATTTCAGTGTAATAACTTGCTTTTGTAATCCTAGGTATTTTGATTTATATTCATATTTTGAAACATTATTCTGAGAAGCGGGTCATAGCATCGCCAGGCTGTCAAAGTTTAAAATTCCTGTTCGAGGTCAAGTGCACAGACTAAAAGCATAATTCCAAGGGGCATTTGTGCCCAAGCGCTTCATTTTCACTGGTCTACATACAGCCACATTACCTGTAGCCACTGGATGGTGGAAAGTACCCTAGACTGGGTCAGGCACCCATATTTATAATTGGAAATCACTATGAAAGGAAAATAAATCTCAGGACCCCTAAATCTCTAAGCCAAAGGGAAAATTCAAGCTGGGAACTTCATCAGTCAATCCTGTCTCCATTTTATTCCTAAATAAGATAACTACAAAGATTTAAAAAAGCTACATACCTCCCTCACAATTTTCCACTAGGAAATTCCTTGTGGGCCCCAAGATCTTTACTCTAAAATGGTTCCATTGAATTTTACCCCCGACAGTGTAAATCAACAGCTTGTCTTCACAGGTGCGGGACAAAAGACAGAACTCTAGGTCATCCCTCTGCTCACCTGAGATAAATGCATATCTGATTGCTTCCTCTCATGTAAAAATGCAGATTTACTGAGCTAGACCAAGGCATAAATGGCTATTCCTCTACCCCCTCTCACATATAAATTGTGTATTCAGCGAAAGGCTGATCGAAGACTCAAAAGAAAGCAACCGTTTGTCTCTTACTTACCCACACCTTTAAAAAATGTCTCCCTCTCTTCCTAACATCATCCCTTTCCCCATTAAATACTGAAGCCCTCAACATCATCTTTGGAAAAAGCCACAGACCCACTCCTGGGCATGCGCCCTTAAATAAACTTTATGGATCGATTGAGACCTGTCTCAGATAGCCACAGCTAGATGTGAGACTTTAGGGGAGTTGTTTACCCTCCCTGAACTTGAGTGTCCTCATAATGAATCTTAGGTAAATAATCCCTAGCTGCTTCACGGAGCTGTTGTGAGTATGAAATGAGCTCATTTCTGTGAACGCACCTGGCACAGGTAGGCGCTCTGTAAACCTTTTCTGAATAGGATTCAAGGCTGAGAGCTCTTCAGTCCATTTGCATATATAGACATCAGCTTGCAGGATGAGAATGCTTGTTTGTCTGCCTCCTGCTGGGATGCTTGGGGACAGCTCTGACAGCTAGGTGCCAGGAGGAAACCTGTGCTTCCATTTCCAGCCCTGTCCCCATGGGCGAGCCACACTGAACCAAAGAGTTCACAAGGATCAGCATGAAAAGGGAAAACAATTTGTTCAGGGGCCCTAGAGTCAGACACTCAGAATGCTAGGCTTGTGGGGTTTTTCAGCTTTAATCAGCATCAAGTTGATCTTATTTTGAGAGATGCTAACGAATCCAGAACAATCTACAGGTAGCTCCAGCAAGACACCCCCTGGCTCTTCACCTGGTCCCTGCCCACCTGTCCCCAACTCCTGGAGTGTGCTTGGCACCAGGGTGCCTGGTCTGCTCCTTCAGACCCGCCTGCCAGCTTGAGCCCCCTACTTCACCTGGGGCACTGGAGCAGCAGAAAGCGTGTTTTCCTTTCAGCCTTATCAGATTGGTCGTTGTTTCTTTCCCCCCTCTTCTTTTATTGTGTTCTATCTTTCTGAAGATTAATTTATTGTGGCTGAAAAGATGGCAGAGAGAGAAGCCTGGAGACTGATTTCCCCCTATTTATCCAAGGCCCCAGCCTGGTGCTAGCAGTGACAAACCATGTCCCCCACTGCAGGGACCCACCAATGAGACCATCCAGGCTCTGGAGTTAAATGGATTCTGCTCTCTGAGGAGCGCAGAGCACTTTAGAAACATGAGCTCATTTAGAGTCCATTCTGACCAGGATTCAAAGTGCCCCAGGGTCTCCTAGGACACACATGTCTAACACAGCTGCATTCCTGCTGAGGCCATTCCGTCTGCCTAGAGTCAGAAAAAATGGAGGCATAAAGCCCAGGTTAGATGAGCCTGTAATGAAAAGCAAAGGCCCTGGAGGTTAGATGAGCAACTTTCAATTGCACCCCCACTTGTCCTCCAGGCTTTGGTTTATCCCTTAGCTGAAGTATAACGCTTTCATTTCAAAGCAGCAAAAGACATCAAGTATATGAGTACCTAGCACCAGTCCTTCTAAATGGTAGATAATCAATGTTAGTTGAATCCAGAATGGTTAGTGTGAGGCAGGCCCATGGGCTCAGGGTTTGCTGAGTTGCCTCATTGTAAGCGGAGCTACTGAAATTAGGGGAAGTTCTAGAGCACTCACCAAGGCTCCTTCTCCTTCCCATACAACAGATAATAAGCATAGTTATGTTTGAGAACATACTACGTGGCCAGTCTATGTGCTTTATATAATAGTAATACCATTAGCCAACACGTCCAGGGCCCTTAATATGTCTCAGCGTTCCAACACTTCATGTGTACTAGGCAATTCCATAAGATAGTTATTCTTATCATACCCACATTACACTTAAAAAAAAACTGAGGGACAGAGATATCAAGGGGCTTGCCCAAGGTTACAGATTACGAAAGCATTGTAATATGTCATTCTCTCATTAACTCTGCTTTTGCTTCCCATCGTTGCTGTAACAACTTACCACAGATGTGGTGACTCACAACAACACTAATTGACTATCTTACAGTTCTGGAGGTGAGAAGTCCAAAATGCATTTAACTGGGATGAAATCAAGGTGTCCATAAGGCTCTGGTTCCTACTGGAAACTCTAGGGAGAATTTGCTTCCATGCCTCTTCCAGCTTCCAGAGGCTGCCTGGATTCCTTGGCATATGTCCCCTACCTCCATCTTCCAAGCCAATTAGGGCTGGTGGGATCTTTTGCACCTTGCATCATTCTGACCTGAACTCTGCTGTCTCTCTCCTCCACTTATAAGGACTCTCGTGATTACATCGGGCCACTGAGATGGCCCAGGATACTCTCCTCATCTCAATTTCAGCTGATCAGCAACCTCAATTCCATCTGCACCTTAATTCCCATTTGCCATGTAACATAACACATTCACACATTCATGGACGTCTTAGGAGGGAGTGCATTATTCTGCCTACCTCACCCTATAAGATGGAAATAATGATGTCTCCCCTTTTATAAATGAGGGAGCCAGGGACCCTAATGGTTAAATAATTTTTACCCAGGTCACACATATTAAATGTCACTTCTCCTGAAAACTACAGGGTCCCAGGTTAAAAAGCAAGAATATCCAAAAATGGCCAGATAAGCCCTTTCCAAAGGCAGGGATGTTGGTTGGAAGTTGCATATATATATGTATATGAACCAACCAGGTTCATTTCTGTTCAAATTAATGTATTGAGTGTTCCCCATGGGTTAGGCATTGGACCAGGACAGGAGAGTAGGGGATACATCCCTTGCCATTGCCATCTAATACATGTCTAAAACATGTGTATATATATTATATATATGTAGTATATATAATATATATATACTGTGTCTATCCATTGACCCATGAAAATCTAATATTCTATCAGCTTTACAATGGTGAGAAGCACTGCTGGGGCGTGTCCCCCTGCCAGCTTCTTCAGCCCTAACAAAAGTTAGAGAAGGCTTGTCTAGGAAAACCCCTCTGACATTGCTTGCTTATCTGTCCCTGAGAATTGAAGAAACAACATTTCTCATATCCACTAAAACCTCCCGATAATGAACTCTGCGATAAGGGGACTCCATTCATAGTGAAGCCACAAATCATTCCGGTGCATCAACCCTTGCAGTCCCAAGAGAGATAAAGAGGGAATGTTTTGGAGTTGTTTAGAAACATTGTGTGTGCCCGTGGTGTCTCAGAGCTAGTAAGCTCGAAACACACCCGTCCAGCACCTTGGGGGCACGCCAGGTCCAGGAGATATACAACCTTTAATCCTCATGAAAACTCAAGGGAGCTGTCAACCTCTCTTATCCACAGTTTCCGCACCTGGAAAAGGGGGATACGTATCCTCTCCACAGCTACAACAGCCAGTAAGTGACAAAAGGAGGATTCAAACCCAGGGCTGTTTGGCCTCACTCCAGCTCGGGCCTCTGCGTCCTGCCTCTAGCCTGCTGCTCTGCCTGATGAGACTCTGCTTGTGCCTTGTCCTCCCTGAGGACATATCTCCCACCATATCTCCCACCTGTCCAGACCCTCCCATCCGTCCTTGCAGGCCCGAATCCACACCCTACCACCTGCCTGCTATGCAGCCTGCCCCAGCTGCTTTAAGTTTTTCTGCTCCCTCCTTCAACAACATTTTATACCTCTTATCATGTGTTTGTATTTTCCTCTGTTCTTGGGTTTTATTCATTTCTCCAGGATAGATTGTAAACTCCTCTGGGTCAGAATCCACACCTTAAACAGTTATTCCACTTGGGATCATCACAGAAGCTGCCATTTAGCACTAGCTGCACAGATCCTCTATGCGTGTATCTTTTCCTGCAAGAACAGGTTGGCTTACTTTATCTTCAGACCTTCATGGTTACTTTTGTTTCAAAGGCTTGCTACAAAGTTTCATTCAGAAAGTTCAGGAGCAGGCCTTGCCACTCCGCAACTCTGGGTTAACCCTGAAACTCAGCTGTCTGCCTCCCTCTGCAGCTTTCTCTCTAAACTATGTGCTAGCTGAAATCATGCTCATCAAGAAAGTGTTCACGTGAGCAAAATGAATGGGGCAGGGGTTTTGTCTGTTCTGTTCACTGGTGTACCCGCAGGACTTAGGATAGTGCCCGGCACCTGGTAGGTGCTCTAAAAATCTTCCACCAACAAATGAGAGAATGAATGACAGTTGTTGAAAGCCCTTCACATTTCAGATGACTATCTTAATGAGCTGTTCATTAAACGAACAACCTAATTAGTCATAATCAAGTGGAACCCAGGTGTCCTGGACCCTGATCAAGTTGGAAAGTCCAACTCCGAATGTTTGGGGGGGGTCGGGAAAATGGTATTCTTAAATACTCTCCCTGGATAATTCTGATGCTCACCAAATTTCAAGAGCCACTGTCTTACAGAGAATTGTTATCGGTTGTGAGTCTGGCAAAAGGCTGTAAGTACGTTGACAGATTATCTGCAGGTACATTCCTCTTGACGGGCCTAGGGGTTGACCTCAGTGACGCCTGTAGCCTCTGCTCACCAACGTGTATGTGAGTGTTCCTGCCTCCTCTAGTGTCTTGCAAAGTCTGGCCTGAGCCCCGCCCAAAGCACCTAATGCCATCGTACCTGCGGAGGAGATGGCCGACATGCTCTTACTTGGGGTGGCTGCATCCATCTAATTGGGAAGCTGCCTGGAAGAACCATCTATCACTCCTGCCAGTGACAAATGGCAGGAAGGAGCAGCCTCCCACACAATGGCCCTGCCCACTCCCGCGCCTCCACACCTCATTATGCCTGAGAAATTAATATTCATGTTGTTTTGTCTTGACAAGCAGGGCAGAGTGATGTCAGGTAGTTGCTCCCCTTGTCCTCCTTCTGCATGTTCCCCTGAGCGGCTCTGGTAGGGCTGGACCTCTGCTGGGAAAGCCTTAGCACCTCTCAGCTGGGGACAGAACAGTACCTCCTGGGAGATGCTCTCAGGGGCTTGGCTGAGCCTGGCTCACTGGCCCATCACCTCAGGCTGCCCAGCATGCTAGGGACCCAGATTCTTTGCACCCTCTGATGTCATCTCTACAGGTCTTGCATCTCTACCCTCTTTTCACTGGACTGGTTGGGGTCCAGATACCTAAAGCTACACACATGTCTCCAACATGCACATGTCTGCCACCTTCCTCCCCAACTGCCTCTACCCCTAGCAGCTTGGCCCACCAACCAAGTTCATTTCTGTTCAAATTAATGTATTGAGTATTCCCCACGGGTTAGGCATTGGACCAGGACAGCAGTGTAGTGGATACATCCCTCCATTGCCATCTAATACATGTCTCATGTCTAAGGAAGTCAGACAACTGTAAAAATTTCTACAGAATTTGAAAACCAGAGACCAAGCTGCAGGTAGAGGCTGACCTGAAATCAACAATTACAATAACTTTTTGGAGTCTACACAGTGGGGAGAAGACAGAGTGTTTGCAGGAGAATATCTGTCAATCAATAAGGATGTGTCTTTCTGTAGTATTTTCTAAGCCTTCAGATAAGTTTAATGTTCCCTCCTCCCAACACACACATACACACACACACACTACTACTACTACTACATAATTTCTGCTTTAAACAGCATACATAGTAAAGAGGAATGGTTAACATTTTATTGAAACTCTATAGCATTCTAGGTGTATACATGTTTTTATTTAATATATGCAACAATTCCATAAAAGAGATGTTATCATAAGTAGTGAGGAAACAGGCTCAGAGAGGTTACGGAAGGTGCCTAAAGCCACACAGCTAGTAAATGGCAGAGGCCGGATTCAAGTTCCTTCTGCATTACGTGAAAGTCTATTGAGCCTCTTCTATTCTGCCACACTGCCTGCCTAAAATCACTTACTGTCTTCACTCTTCCCATTCCTAAGTCACTGTTTGCCTTATTGATGGGCCAGAAGCAATTGCAAAGAGCTATCCTATAATTTGTGCCTTTCCTTCCCCTGGCTATGAAAACACTTCGTCTGGCACGCAGCTGGCTTCTCCCCTGGTTGTGCAGTGTCCGTGGCCCTAGACACTTAGACTCACCTCACAAGCTGATCTTTGACAGATGTTCTTGCCCTGTTGAGAGAGCCACCGTGCCAGTTGTCTGCTAAGTCAAGGCATCCTCGAAAGGTTCCTAATACTCTAATCAAGATTGATCTGTACTTCTGTGGAGCATGGCCACTTCCTTAATCAGCTTGGGCTCATTTGAGCGTCTCCTCCTGCTGAAGCCTCTGATTCGAGAGCTGAGTGGCTCAGCCAGAGCCAAGCAGAAGGGGTGCCAAGATCTAGAGCTTCCCTGCCGTGGGTTGTAGTGGGTCCACATAATGACCCCGTCAACCTTCAGACCAGGGTGGGGTTGGGGCAGCCAGAGTGCCAGAATCACCTCTAGATATGGGTCCATCACCTGTTTATTCCAACTGCCCTACAAATACTATCATTAGCTGGTGTGTCAGGACATGAACAAGTTAGGGAAGCCCGGTGGAGCTCCCTGACCCCTCTGGGATCTGGCATTGAGTCTGATTGCTCTTCTGAATGTCATTTTACAAGAGTCATTTTGCAGCTACTGGAAGGATGAGAAAGCAAGGCATCCCCTTCTGGGCATGGGACAGGGAGTACTGAGCAGGGGTTCCAACCACAGGACACCAGAGGACTGGGGATGCTAATGCCTGATTGGTGGGAGAAATGGGAAGGTAGAGGCCTGAGGGTATTGCTAAACCATCCCCTTCTGTCCCCCAAAATGAGGAAGCTGAAGCCCTCAGTCACTCGCATTCCATGGCCAGCATGCCAGCTAAGTCACCATCAGCTTCTGTTGACTCACTGTCGTCGTCATCATCACCACCATTGCCTATGGTTTGCTGCATTTCCCTTGGAAACTCATTCTGACTCAGGCAAATCCTTGTTTCCTTCCTTTTCAGTTGACAGATGCAAAAGTAAACATCCTCAACAGAGTGAGCTGTTTATCCCCTCTGCCTCCTCTGGTCTTAGATGATCTGTTTTATACACTTGGCTTTTTTGCTATTTAACCATGGTCCAGCTGCTTAATTTTTTTCTCTTTCTTATTAATTTTAATAGTGTTGGCTTTTCCTCATTTGTTCTTTTTCTCCCTGCAGACCTACAAGTGCATGCTCTTTACCTTAGCTCTATTTTTAATGCAACAGGTTCTTCCTTCCCTAAAGTAACATGTTTCCTTTAAATGCCCATGATATCTACATTTGCTTAACAAGGCTCTGCTCAGCTGTTCCTCTGAGGTGCTGAGTCTATGATTAGAAGCAGTGCTGTGCTAATGCCATTTCCGGGTGCCTTTTCAATAAGTCACTTATTTATCTTCCCTGCGTTTGTTTCCTGAACAATTATTGATTGTGGTCAGCCTCCTGTGGCTTTCAGAGTGGTTTCAGTCTGTAACAACATGGAGACCAGGCGTTGGTGCTAAGAAGAGCCTTAGATTTTGCTTTCATATAGCCACTGGCCTCCCTGCTAGGGTGCAGATAGGGTGGGTGAAAAGGAGGAGATTAAGTAGTATCCTTGGAACTTTGTGAGCACATGGGAGATTCCTGGGTTAGAGATTTGTACTCCGGTCTGGCCTCAAAATTCAGCCTGAGAGATTATAAAATGGAAACATAGCCAGGATTTTATTTCTCCACAGTGAGTCTCTAACTTTAAAATTCTAAGCAGTTGTAACGTAACTCAGAATTGAGGCAGTGAATCCAAACACAGAGAGATCAAACCTGCCATCAGCCCACTCCTAAATAATATTGCCCATTGTAATACTATTGGCTTGTCAAACAATGGACTCTTCACTCAACTTCAGGAAATGTAAACTCAGAAAGAACTCTTCCCCTAAAAGGAGAAAAACAGTTCACCTATTGTCTGTGCAACTTTAGGATAATTGAGCTGACATGCATTTGGATTATAATGAATAAATACTGTCCTTATCTGTTATTTACCTATTTTCTAATTTTAACATGTAGCACTAGTGATAATTACTGGCATTCCATATTTATACAAAACTAACTCTTTCTTAAGACTCCAATAGGGCAATTATCTTTATACGGTATATGCCGTTTTTCTATAAATGTTGAAAATTCAATAATTATCACTAGAGCTAGCAATAACATTTTGAATACAAATAAATAACAAGGAAAGAGGTTATTTATTCATTAATATTCAAAAGACACACTAATTCCTCTTAATCTGTAGTGGATGAACTCAGCTCTGGGCCTATAAGAACTTTACTTAAGCCAGTTAAAACTGTCATCGTGCGGTTTTTGCTTAGTAAGAGTCAATAAGAGCTGCCGCAAAGGGAAAAGAGAACAAAGAATATACCTCATAATAAAAATAATAGCTCTGCCAGGCGCCGTAGCTCACGCCTGTAATCCCAGCACTTTGGGAGACTGAGGCAGGCGGATCACAAGGTCAGGAGATCGAGACCATCCTGGCTAACACGGTAAAACCCGTCTCTACTAAAAACATACAAAAAACTAGCTGGGCGAGGTGGCGGGTGCCTGTAGTCCCAGCTACTCGGGAGGCTGAGGCAGGAGAACGGCGTGAACCCGGGAGGTGGAGTTTGCAGTGAGCTGAGATAGCACCACAGCACTCCAGCCTGGGCGGCAGAGGGAGACTGTGTCTCAAAAATAATAATAATAATAATAATAATAGCTCACATTTATGAAATGCTACTACATGCCAAGTACTGTGTGCTTTCAAAAATTGTCCCATTCATCCCCTCCACACCTCACAAAATAGCCGCTATCCTTCCCCGTGTTACAGAGAAATAAGATGAGGGTTTAGAGAAGTTAGTTGTGTGCCTCAGGTCACACAGTGGGAGAAGTGAGAGTTAGAACAGAATCAGGGTGTGTCTCTTTCAATAGGCTTGTCCCTTCCTTCCACGTGGAATCTTAAGTAGACCCAAGTCATCTCTTGATGCCCCCATCCTTAACTCAATCCAGAAATATCGTGTGCTAAAGGTTGTTATGGAAATGAACTTGTAAAAGCTCATTGCTCCTCATGGACCTGGAAAATAAAGACAAAACTGCTAGCCAGGTGTCTTTTGTCATCTGTTTTTAAATAAGTCAATGCTATAAGAGACTTTTTTTTCTTTTAAAGTTTTACATCCAAAAGAATGGATCAACAAGTTTAGGTGTTTTGCATGTCAGTGATGAACCCTCTAAACTTAGGGTACAACTGCAAGAAGGTGACCTAAAGGAACCCACTTTTTAATTTCTTTTTCTTTCTTCTTTTCTCTCAGCTTTTAAGTTTTGGGGCACGTGGGCAGGATGTGCAGGTTTGTTACATAGGTATATGTGCCATGGTGATTTGCTACACAGATCAACCTATCACCATCACCCAGGTATTAAGCTCAGCATCCATTAGCTATTCTTCCTAGTGCTCTCCCTCCCCCAACCCCCACCCCCATCAGGCCCCAGTGTGTGTTGTTCCCCTCCCTGTGTCCATGTGTTCTCACTGTTCAGCTCCTACTTAGAAGTGAGAACATGCAGTGTTTTGTTTTCTGTTCCTGTGTTAGTTTACTGAGGATAATGGCCTCCAGCTCCATCCATGTCCCTGCAAAAGACATGATCTCATTCCTTTTTGTGGCTGCATAGTAGTCCATGGTGTATGTGTACCACATTTTCTTTATCCAGTCTATCATTGATGGGCATTTGGGTAGATTCCGTGTCTTTGCTATTGTGAATAATGCTGCAATGAGCCTATATGGTGCATGTATCTTTATAATACAATGATTTATATTCCTTTGGGTATATACCCAGTAATGGGATTGCTGGGTCAGATGGTGTTTCTGCCTGTAGGTCTTTGAGACCACAATGGTTGAACTAATTTACACAATGGTGTAATTTACACTCCTACCAATAGTGTAAAAGCACTCCTTTTTCTCCATAGCCTTGCCAGCATCTGTTGTTTTTTGACTTTTTAATTAAAAAAAGAAAAAAAAGCCATCCTGACTGGCGTAAGATAGTATGTCACTGTGGTTTTTATTTGCATTTATCTAATGATCAGTGATGTTGAGCTTTTTATCATACATTTGTTGGCCACATGTATGTCTTCTTTTGAGAAGTGTCTGTTCATGTCCTTTGCCAACTTTTTAATGGGTTTTTTTTTTTCTTGTAAATTTGAGTTCCTTGTAGACTCTGGATATTAGACCTTTGTCAGTTGAATAGACTGCAAAAATTTTCTCCCATTCTGCAGGTTGTCTGTTTACTCTGACGATAGTTTCTTTCACTGTACAGAAGCTCTTTAGTTTAATTAGATCCCATTTGTCAATTTTTGCTTTTGTTGCAATTGCTTTTGGCGTTTTCATCATGAAACCCTTGCCTATGCCTATGATCTGAAAAGTATTGCCTAGATTTTCTTCTAGGGTTTTTAGAGTTTCGAGTATCCCACTTTTTTTTTGTTTTGTTTTGTTTTTTTTTTTTTTTTGGCCTTTGTTTCATCACTTTGTAGATTCTGAATAAGAAGCTTTAAGGGCACTATTCGCTTATTCATATTTGAGACCTCTTTGCTTGAAATTCATCACATATGTGAACCTCGATACCAATTATCTGTGCTCCTGGGTCCTAATGACTAAATGGTTAATGTTAGTCAAAATGGTTATGAAGATATCAAGCTCTAAATAAACAGGGGAATTCATTCTTCAGTAATTCTTTGTGCAGAATCCCCACTCAATGAAGTGGATGTCAGGTGGACAAAATCTCAAGGTAATATTTTGGTCCAAAATATTTATAACTTTTTAACCAAAAACATCATCTTGGCAGTGCAAATGTGTGATAAGGAGCTTAGTGAGGGACTACCCCAGGAGAAGCAAACTACGAGGATCCAAGGTCCCACCAATTCATTTGTTTCATACACAGGTGGGAGAGGTGCTTTGCACTAATGAACATGTTTTTAATGATTTGGAAGTGAATTCCAAAGCCTTATTAATGCCCCAGTCACAAAGGAAAACAAGACTGCAAATGCCTTCATCTTCATGCGTCCCAAGTATCTGAAGGCACAGTCCTTGAGTCAAGTTATTATCAGCTCAAACGAGTTGCTGAATTATTTTCACTAAATTTTTTCTACCTCCCTAAATAAAGCCTTGCAGTTATTACAAGGAGACACGAGCCCTATTTCAATGATGGAAGTCAGTTTCTGAGTCTAAACTGGAGAAAACAGGACTTGACACATAGTGAGCTGTGGCTAATGAAATGGAGAAACAGGCATTATTGCCTTGATCTGCACATTATGTTCTGCAGTGTGGTCTCACCTGGGCTGTGAACAGAAGCCCAGCACCCTCCAATGAGAGCCCAGCTTCCTGGTCACAGCAGAGGTGCGCAGATTCCCACAGGCCACTTCCTTTAGATGGAGCCATGTTCTTGGGCGAGTAAATGGGAAATGGAGAAACAGAGCTCGACCTAGAAATTGTATCACTGTGGAAGCTGATTGAAATGCATTGCTTGATTGCCTGAGCTTTGGTCTCAGTGAAAGAATGACAGAGCCACTCATCCCAGCAAAAGGACCTTGACGCCCAGTATGGTACTGTATGGACAGAGGCCCAAAGTCAGGGCGGACTAAGAAAGTCTAGTTACTAACCATTGCCTGGCATCTGAAATCTAGAGCTTGGAATCTAGTTGTCAAATTGTTGTTAGCATTTGTGAAGGTGTCTACTGTGTGCCAGACATCGTGTGGAGTACTGGAGATGCAGAATTGACTCATGTGTATTTGTCTTGCCTTCCTTGGGAAAGATGCTCAGCGTGCACCATTCTGTTCACTGGACAATATTAATTGGGGAGTGGTGTCGGAGTTCAAGAAGTGCTATCATTGAATCTGAATAAATCCTGAGAGGAGCTCTGTCTGCCTAAACCACCAATGGTTAGTCTGGAGAGCATACTTCATTTTCCCCCAGTCCTTCCCGTTATCATCACCAGCCACATCTACAAAACAATAGTAATGAGTGCCTGCCATATACACAGCGCTATCCTAAGAGCCCCAAAGTTCCAAAGTAAGGAAAGCAATGATCCTTTGGCCTTCCTCTTCTTATGATCACAATGGAAAGAATGGGTTAAATAGTAGCAAATGGCAAACAGTTGCCTTAATGGGCAGAATCTATTCTATCTGATCATCAGAATAAATGATTCTTAATGCAGATCAAGTTTGAAGATTCTTTTATCCTGAAAAGTGCCGTAACCTGCTCATCTTTACCACCAACAATAGAAAGTCTGCAGTATATCAATACCAGTGCTGGGGGAGGGGGAGGGTTGGATTCAGAGATGGTCTCTTAACTGTAAATTAATGTTTGAGGGCTTGGTCTGATTTATCTTAGAAGTTTATTGCTGGCTGGGTGCAGTGGTTCACGCCTGTAATCCCAGCACTTTAGGAGGCCAAGGCAGGTGGATCACCTGAGATCAGGAGTTTGAGACTAGCCTGGCCAATATAGTGAAACCCCCATCTCTACTAAAGGTACAAAAATCATCTGGGTATGGTGGCAGGTACCTGTAATCCCAGTCATTCGGGAGGCTGAAGTAGAATAATCTCTTGAACCCAGGAGGCAGAGGTTGCAGTGAGCTGAGATCATGACATTCCACACCGGCCTGGGTGACAAGAGCAAAACTCCATCTCCAAAGCAAAAAAAAAGAAGAAGTTCATTGCTAATGTTGGATGCTGCAAAAGAAGGGTCAGCTGTAGCTGGCACCGTCCCTGTCCAATGCACTGGTTCCTATTCATTACTCACACATTTGTCTGGTTCATCAACAGCTATGTGCTAGACACTTTTCATGGTTCTAGGGACGCAGCAATTAACCAAAATTCAGACACAGCCCCCTACCCTCTTGGAGCTTACAGGCCAGCAACCACATGGAGAATTCAGACAAGGACCTCATAGCTCCGTAACAGTCACTTGGTTCTGGGTCAAAGTTCTCTCTGAATAAAGAGGATGAAAGAGGGTGGGAAGGATATAGAGACACCTCCTGGAAAAGAGAAGAATTCTCAGCTGGAGGAAAGAGGCAATGGTGAACTCTCAGGTGGAGCAACAAAACATGGAGTTGCTAGCTGGCTGCTTAAGAGTCTGGCTGCTGCAGGAGCTTAGAAGGGGATGTAAACACTCTTATTTGGCCCTCAGCAGGGCCACCAGGTGCCCAGGGGTGTAGCCAGGGAAGGCAGACACCCTGGGTGGCCAAGAGAATGAAGCAGATGGGGTTTGTCAGACGGGCTGCAAGGCTCATTAACATACTACCTCCTTTCTGCACACACTCCAATGGGCACACACACACCCACAGCTGTCAGGGAGAGAGCCAGGGGCTTGAGGGCCTTAAGACAACCTCCAGAAAAACCATCACATTCTCAGGGTTGTAGCCAGGACTGCAACCAAAGCTGGAAGCTGCTCTCTGTTGCTCGGCCTCCCTGATTAATTTGGTGTTTCAGACTCAGTAGTCCATGAGGTCTTCATCTCTTCCCATTACTCCTCCAAGCAGATGCCCATTTTATGAGTCATCCCTGCACCTTTCCTTGGGAAGCAATTTCCCTCCTCCACATAAACACCTCTGGCTGCAAGCAGCCTCTAAAATGTCAGGGATGCCCAGGTGTAGAGCCTGAGCACAGAGATGATCTCCAGTCTTATTGTTTTTCCTTGCAGTTCCATACTTCCATTTATGGATGTTTGCAAGCTACTTAACCTAACGAGAGGAGCATGTTACAGCTTGGAAACATGTGGAAATCAGAGATTCTGGAGGGATCCAAAGGGACTTGGGAGTTTACATAAAATATTTTTAAAGTGCTGACCAGAAAGAAGGCCTCCCAGCAAGTCCTTGTAGGTCTGCAGAAAGCTAATATATGGTAATCAGGGCAGTGTGAAGCTGCTGTAAGTTTCGACAACATAACAGGGGACTTATCACTGCTTTCCGCTGTTGCTGCATATTCCTGGGATCCTCGCTTGCTGGAGAGGCGTGAATAGAAGATTTATTTTGTATTGTTAGACTGTCAAGGCATTCTAGAGCAACAACTTCCAAATGATAACTTTCCAAGCTTACGGAAGTTGCGAATTATATGCTTTTAGTCCAGTGTGAGCAAGGGGCTGACAGCGCTCCCCCTCCCCATCATCCTTCACTTCGCTGCTCCAGTGCCCTGCATGGTCAGTGACTCAACACACTGCCTATCCCAAACCAAACGGGGCCATCATTAACAATGAGAGACATCTATTTCGAGCCATGAAACAAGCTGAGGCAAATGACATGTAATCAAAGAGAGATAACTTTTTCACACCTAGACCCCCAGAGCCCCCAGGACAACCTGGTTTGCCAAAATTCAGACCATCTCAAGTTAACTGACTGTGAGAAAAGATTCTGGAGATTTGGTGGGGAAGGGAAAGAGGGAGACGCAAGGAGACAAGAGACAGTATCAGGAGGGTTTGTCTCTAATCCCACTTTAACTGGCCACATAGATCTTGGAGAGGGCAAATCTCTTCTCTAGAGGCAGGGATGATAGCAAAGCCCCAACCTCTAAGCAGCTAGTGACCTCTGTGAGTCCTCTAACCTCTACAGTTAGCATACAGAGATTGAATTAATGAATTAGTTAAAGCTCTCAAATAAAGTTACTGGTCTAAAGACAAAGGAATGAGGCTATTTAATTTGTTCTTGTTGCTTCTCCCTTCTTCGCATTTGCTATTACTTATAACCCTTATTATTCTACCTGGCACTGCAGTTACTTAAGTGCCTGTCTCCCCTATCTCCCTGACAGATTCTAAGATCCTTTGGGGGCACAGTCAGTTCCTTGTCTGTCTTCTGTGTCACCCAACATACACTGCACTTAGTAGGCACCTAAATAAATGGTCATTGGATTGAATTAGGGTCCCTCTTATTAACAAGACCTATGGCTTTATAATGCCCCTCCCAGAGCATGGAGGAGATTCCATCTTCTCTTCAGACTCCTGCCCAATTTCATTTGCTCCTAGGGCATGTGAGTCAGAGCTTGTTTTCAAGATTGGGTGACCCTCATCTGCTCTGCCACCCCTTAATGAAGGTTCTGCTGAAGCCAAAGGCTCCATGTTGTGAGACTCTGTTATTGTAGGGTTGCTCATGACTGCTGAACAACTAGCCATGCATGTGGGTTTATTATTAGAGGCCTGTACACAAGGGCTGGCTCCTTGCCTGTTTTTTTTTTTTTTTTCCCTAAGGCAAAGAAAACAGAATAGTTGCATTTGTTTTTTGGGGGGGAAAGAAAAGAACAAGAGATTTTGCAAACAGTTATGAATAAAGCAGAATCAGTCCATTCTGGAACCTCCCGACCTTGACAGTGGCCTTCTCATGCTATATAAACATTTGTTTTGGGTATTTAATAAGCTGCCAGCTGACAAATTGTAGAACTTTTTACAAGAGCCCCTTATCTTTTCTAGAAGCACTGAGATGGCAAAATATATTCTCCGTCTCAACAATTCACTCTATATTTGCATGTGGAAATTGGAAAGCAAGTTGTTTTTCTTCGTTTGCATGACAAAACTCAGGCCCCAAAATACAATTCAGCATTTAATTTGAGATGGTTAAAAAGCGCAGAAAAGGGCCCCAGCCCATTGGGCTCCATTTTGCTGCTGATGTTTCTGTTGTTACAATTAAAATTGATTTATAAGGCTAAGGACATAAAATACCTTTCTGTAGAGCCCTGCAGTGAGCCTGTGGAGTCTGCTGCCTCAGGAGATCACTGGGAAAAAAACAGACCCTGTGAAAACAAACTGCCTTCATCTTAAGGCCTTAACAATGCCCCTACATCTTAGCAGAGCCCTCCAACTGCACTGGGCAGGGGAGGGGGAGTTAGCCCTGGAGCAAGGACTAAGTTGCTGAAATGACTCCTTGAAAGCTGCACCCTCCATTGCAGCTTGCGAAAAACAGGTCATGGAGCCTCCTGGAAAAGAAGTGAAGACATTTAATTTTCAAATAAGTATTCTTTTTTGCTAATGACTCCCCTGCAGGGACCTCTTACTCCATGGATCCTTCTTTCCTCAAGATGAGGGCCCCACTCTCCAAACTACAGACAATTGCTCCTCATCCCCGGGTCAGTATCTGCAGCCCTGCAGCTGGCCTGGAGAGTATCTACCATTTACCCTGCAAATCTTTGCTCACCTTCCTCCTAATCCACACCAGTTTAGACATTCATTCATTCATTCCATATTTATCCAGCGCTGAGCCTCACACAAATGTGCATTTGGGAAAAAAACACCATGCCAGGCACTGAGGGATACAGATAAAAAGGCTACAGCCCATGGCCTTGGGCATATTACTCACACAATTTGAGTTTCCTTTCATCATCTTCCTATGAGGACTATTATTTGAGACAATATATGTAAAGTGCCTAACAGAGTGCCTGGTAGTGGGTAAACACGAAGTCAGTGATAGCCATCAGCAGCACCCATTCAAGGACTCCCCAACCACATCAAAGTAGACATGTAGAATAATCTCAGAAGCCGCCTAGAAATGGGGTAAAGGACCATTTTGCAAAATCCAGGTGAATGGTAAGGGGAAAAGCACTCCAGGCAGGAACAGTGGCAAGTTTAAAGACATGGAGGTGGGAAAGGGCACAGCATAATCGAGTACCTACACGAGGTTCCCTGTGTCTATGAATGCACGAAACCTGTGTTCCCTATCGTGGTGCACATATCGCTGGGAGATTTGGGGTGACTTTTTATATTTTTATACTGAAACACATTTTTAAATTTGAATAGTTAGACACGAATGGTGAGACACATAGCTAATGAGGTCTCAACCACTAGAAGCCAAAGTACAGGTTAGAACATGTGTACATGGCAGAGTTTCATTCCCCAGGTTTGCCCTTTCTCCTGCCATCTTCACCACATGGAAATGTGCCCATAATTCACCTTAGTGACCTGGCAGTTTCCTGTGCTCCATTCTTCAGATGACATTTCTTTGTTAGAAGTATAGGATTTTCTCAGTGGGAATCAGAGAAAATAAAATGTTAGCAGGAGGTGGGGCCTGGGGCAGTCAGCCCACCTCGCTTCCCAGACCACATCCTACTCCCAAACTTGCTTGGGAACTTGGAAAAGGTAGTTATCCTTGTAGGGTCTCAGGTTCATTCTCTTTGAAGAGTACAGCATGGTGCTGTGGCACATAGTGCCATGGAATTCTATGCAGTCATAAAAAGGAATGAATTCACGTCCTTTGCAGGGACACGGATGAAGCTGGAAATCATTATTCTCAGCAAACTAACACAGGAACAGAAAACCAAACACCATATGTTCTCACTCATAAGTGAGAGCTGAACAGTGAGAACACATGCACACAGGGAGGTGAACATCACACACCAGAGCCTGTTGGGGTTTGGGGGCAAGGGGAAGGAGAGCATTAGGACAAACATTTAATGCATGCGGGGCTTAAAACCTAGATGATGGGTTGATGGGTGCAGCAAACCACCACGGCACGTGTATACCTATGTAACAAACCTGCACGTTCTGCACATGTATCCCAGAACTTAAAGTATAACAAATAAATAAATATACAACATGGTTAATATCTGATCCTTACCTAGTAATGCTCGTGTTATCCCTAACTGATAGGTTAGGAGTTGGAGATGCAGCCAACACATGGTCCAACTAAGAGTTCAACTCAGGGAGTATCACTGAAAAACCTGTGAAGAGTAACTACAACTTGAAACTACAACATGAAGGAAAGACTTTTATAATTACTCAAACTTGTTGAGCTCCCTGTCATGGAATTATAGAATCTTAGGACTGAAGAGTACTAATTCTCCTGCCAATCCACCTAGTTTATAGATAGAGATCTGTAGGAGTAGATGACTGCTAGTCCGGGGCCCCAAGGCTACTGGGGGCAATGCGAGGCAAAGGATGGCATTTGAGGCAATATGTCCTTTTTATTAGCATCACTATTAGTAGTCATATTGTTGTTGTGAGCACATGAGGGAGAATGTTATTCATGGTTTTATTACCTCCATGAGGCTCATCAAGGCTGAAAAATCAAGACAATAGCTTTCCCTGAAGATCTTAGCTGGCCTTTCATCTTATTCAGTCCCCAGCCTCTCTTTGTGTCTTTTAGCAGTTTAAACTCAAATTGGGATTCAAGGTCTGGATGTTTATACAACTGCCGGGCTGGTGACTATTCAGGCATTTAATTTGACAGGTGACAGATTTGGTGTGGTTTTTAAACATTTGTTGATGTCATTGAAGGGAGGATTTGGGGGCACAGGCACATTCAGAGGACAGTCAAGGGACAGGTCGCACAGGTAAGGTGGAGGGGATGGCACGGCACCTGCCCAGGCCCACTGGGTTGGGTTTGACTCTCTGGTCTGCTGGGTGTTGTGTGGGAACTTGGATGAAGAAGCTGAGCAGAAAAATCGTGAAAGACAGAGACTATCAAGAGTTCCTTCCTCCCTTGGTTTTTCTTCCTTGCTTCTCTTCCTCCCTCTCTCTGTCCTTCCCTTCTCTTTCTTTCATTTACGTACATAGTAAATAAATATGTAATATCTATTACACACTTTGTACTGTGGAGTTTAGCAATCACCCTGAAAATAAATGTTCTTCAGGTGACAAGATGACAGAGTGGGAAAGCATTGTTTAATTTATTCATTAATTAATGGATGACAACCTGGAAACAGTCTGCAATCAGCTCAAGATTTCTTTTCCTGTGATGGGACAGCACAGCTGACTCAACCTTGGGGTTCAGAACAAAACCAGATGAGATGGGCTGAGGCTGGTGGGGGAAACTGTCTAAAGAGGTGCGCTAGGACCTCTGAGGAGCATGAGAAGATCATCTGAGTAATTAAATCTCCTCCACCCAGTATGACTTGTAATAGGTCAATCTCTTTTCCTTCTCCATATCAATGCTTGCTAATGAATGGTAGCCCTTCTCCCGACTTTCAGTATGAGCCCTAATTTCATAAACAAGTCCTCTACAGTTTTTAGAACACTTGTCATCACTGCATTGTTTCATGTATTAATTTATGAAGGGATTAATCCGAATACAAAGATGCTACCTTAATACATTAATGTATGAATACATACATGCACACATATAGAACTCCTTCATTGCAGGTTACCAAACACCTGCTAAAACTCCTCAGACGCTATGAACTGTGCTCCTTAAATGATAAGCCAACTTTTCTGAATCTTAATATCCTCATAACCCTTTCCCACAACCAAAAATGATCGTGGACCCAACCTCATCCGCCCTCTGATCTTAACCCCCAGCCAAAAATTGCGGAATAAGTCACAAGAACGTGAGCCTTGACCTTTTTTGTATCGGCGGTGCCTTTGAAAACCTAATGAAATCCGGAAGCCTGCACCCAGCATAGTTCATCCACTCTTAGGGATCTGAACATTCTCAGGTTGTAAGCCCCTGCTTGGAAAAAAGATTGTGATCTATGATTTTCAGTTACTTTCAGCCTACGAACCCTCATGAATTTTTTAAACAAAAAGAAGTGACAAATTAAAGCAGGGAGGTATATTTCATAGCTCCTTTCTCCTTCCACTAAAATGCTTTTGCCAAGAGATATTTACTCATATACTTACTTCCTCCTCCTCCCCAACCAAAAACCAGTTTCAGAAATATTTTTCAAGGTGAAGTTCAGCGGAGGACTCAGACTCACTTCTGCTGACATCTTCCCACAGGGCCCTAAATGGGTTGCTATCTTTTACTTTCCACAAACAAGAGGAGATTTACCATAGGAGAGGATCTTTCAGTTTATACACATTTTCCTTCCACCCTTATGTATTTTAGAAAGAAAATTGCCACTTATTTGTACAAAGTAAATTGGCTTATGCTCTGTAATAGGCTTCTCCACTCTCGCCTCTGCCAGGAAAAGGTCATCTTCAGACTTTTGCACTCCACAGAACTCGGAGATTCTTGACAGCAAGTTGAGAAATCACACACTCCTAAACTGTAATTTCCTTCACAGATTAAGACCTCAATGGTCACAGGTTTTTCGTTTCATCAGGTTTATTTCCTTGCATCTTGCTGGCTATTGACTGAGATATAAACTGTACCTCACGTGCCCTTATTGAAATACAGCCAGAGTGAAACACACACACACATATTCCCAAGCAAACATGCATGTCCACATACTTACAAACACGGATGACACATATATGCACACATAGACATATGCAAAGCCACAAATGCCATTTGTCTTCCCTCTTTGGTTTGGATAAGTCTTCAAGGTACCACTCAGCTATGTCCGACCACAAAGGGCCCTCTTCCAATTTGATGTTATTACCCATTGCCTTGGCAACAGATATAGATGTTGTATGTGTGGCAGTAGCATCCCAGGTCCCTATGGAGCTCTTACCCTTGAGTGTATCTAGTTGATAGCTGAAAGAAATTGAACATAAAACAAGCAGGTTAGAAAAGAGGTAAAAACTCCATGTACTGAGTTGGGGGGTCGATGTTGGGGAATAGCACAGGTGACAGCCAGCAATTGCCCGAGGCAAGTGTGTGGGGAAAGTTAACTCAATCATTCTGGGGTGGGAGCCCTCCTTTCATTAAGAGGCCATTTCTTCCAGCTAATGTTAATCTGATTCTATAGTAGCCAAATACTATAATTTGTATATTTTATTAATACCACTAACAGTGAGATTTATTTGTATACACAATAATAAATATTTATTTTATGTATAATAATACATATATATGATTGAGAGAATATGTATTTTTTTCTTTAGAAGGTAAGAATTTCCTAACTCCAATCTTCTGTTGACACCCAATCCTCATGGGACTAGGCACCTCTCCAAGGCACCTCTCATACCGCGCTGCTTTTGTACACGCGGTTTCCTCTACTTCCAATGCCACTTCTCCAATTCTGTGCCTGGTGATCTCTGTTCCTCACTTTCAGGCCCCAGATCGGTTGCGTTCATCCCTATGCGGCCTTTCCACCTTCCTCTAAACAGCATGGATGTCTCACACTTTCTTATGAAGTCCCCTGAGTCATAAGCCTGCCACTGCTGGAGCATATGTTGCATTTAATCAGTTAGGGCTGGACCCCTCAGACAGGGCACTGCAGAGAGCCAGGTGTGCCCCCTCAGTCTCTTCTCAGTTCCTCAAAGCACCTGGAATCTTGTCTGTGCTGGCACTTAATTTTCACGTGAATGGAGGAATCAATTAGCTAACTCTGTAATACCCATGTAGGAAGCTCCCAGGGAATACAGCTCCCTTACACAGTAAGTCCTCACTTAACGTCGTTGATAGGTTCTTGGAAACTACAACCTTGAGCAAAACACCATACAACAAAGCCAATTTTCCCATAGGCTAATTTATATAAACAAGAGTTAAGTTCCTATGGCATATTCCTGGTCACAGAAATATCATTGAACTTCTAAACAAAGACCAAAATACTCGTAATGTTAAACATTTTTAAAATTCTATACATACATTTAAGAAAGACTGATTTAAAAAGTAGGATAGTTACTTATCCAGTTATTCCAATTCAGGGTTGCAGTGGCCAGAGCCTATCCCGGCAGCTCGGGGTGTCAGGTGGGAGCCAGCCCCGGACAGGACACCCTCCCATCACAGAGTCACTCACACACACACATGCCCACACTCACTCACACTGAGGCCATGCAGACATGCCAGGCCACCTCATGTGCACAGCTTTGGGATGTGGGAGGAAGCTGGAGGACACAGAGAAAATCCACGCAGACACGGGGAGAACGACGCCACCCAGACTATGGACCCAGCTGGAAAGTGATGTGGTTTTCTCATCAATGTTATAGTTAATGGCATTGAACGATCACCATTATTCACAGACCTTCAGTAAAGAGAAAGCCTTTCTCCACGGGCCGCCTAGTACTAAAGCCATCTCCCTGGGCTGCTCTTTCTTTATTTCTGCCCCCACCTGCCTTGACCATGGCCCACTCCACCTGGAGGATCTCTTACTCCTCTTTGGTTAACTTCTCCAGGTGAGGTAGGGCCAAGGCAAAGAAAGGAAGAAAAACTGCAAGCAGAGGGTTAAGGCACCTGGTAAACGACAGTCACAACCTGTGACATTAAAATTGAGTTTCTGAATGTCTACTGTCCTGGCCATTCTTCCTCACAACCACAAATGACTGTTTGGCAGCATCATTTGCCTATGGAAAAGCAATTAATCGGGTTTTAACCAACTGATTTGGGGGTTTTTGGTGACAGTGAGGTGAAAACTTACTTTGCTTTTCTTAGATTTTAGGATAATGATTCAATTTTTTTTTTTTTAAGAGACAGCGTCTCACTCTGTAGCCCGGTTGGAGTGCCGTGGTGCAGTTAGAGTTCACGGCAGCCTTGAACTCCTGGAATCACGCGATCCTCCTGCCTCAGCCTCCAAGTAGTTAGGACTACTGAGGCACCACTACTCCCAGCACAACTTTGTATTTCAAACAAATATTAACTAAGAATTTATTACAGGCCAGGAGCTATGCTGGCCACTGGTGTGTTTGTCACTTATTCCTTTCCCACTTTCTAGGGTAGGTGTTACAGTTCCATCTCACAGATGAAGAAATAGGCTGGGAGAGAAAGTGCCTGGCCAAGGTCCCACAGCTGATGAGTGGCAGAGCAAGGATTTGAACCCAGGGCCTCTCATGCAAACCGTGTGCTCTTTGTACTGCATCCTGGTGCTAATATGGCTCATATTTGGGTAGAATTGTTTTCTCATCTGACTTCCACATATGAGAGATTTGGGGATGGTTACCCCACACTGAAATACTCTGAGTTATGGAATTTGTCTTGAGGTTTGTATTCAGGGGGCTACCTCATCCCTATCAGTGACTATACCTATGGCAACATTCTTCCAGCAGCTCACATGGTGTTTGACTTAAAATGGAAACTCAAAACATTTAAGTAAATGAATTGATGAAAAACGATATACCAGGCCGATGTCCCCAAAGACCCAAAAATTGTCAATTAACTATAATCCTTAGGATAGAAAAGAAAGCTAGAGTATTTAAGAAACATTTTTCACAAAAATTGAAATGTAAAAGGGGTGAGTTTCTCATTAATTCCCAATTATGCAGAATACATTTAGGTAACCCTAAATCTACATCTGTTTCAAGCACTCAAGTTAATCAAGGTTTTTCTAAACATCAGAAAACCCAGTGGGATTGAATTTTTGCAAATGTCAGGTATGTGAGCATGCATGCACCACAAATATCAGCTGCTAAAGCAGTGTTCCCCATGTCCTCACTCCTAAATGTCCCTGTCCCTCACCAACTTCCAACAGCAAGCAGACATCCTATTAACCAGAGCTTCCCACGCTGTGGCTCAGAATGCAGCCACTCTGCTCCACCATCCGATTATCCGCCATCACAGCCAAATCCACTGTAAAGTGATACCTGGGCTTCTAGTTTGCTCACTCATTGTCCAGGGGTTGAATGACTCTGTGCAGCCAGAAAGCCTGGAGTTCACACCTGGCTGTAGGGGTGGCCTGTTTGTGTGCCAGGAACAGAGTGTTGCGTTTCCCTCACTAATGCAGCTGAAAGGGTGCCTGGAGCTCATTATTCCTGAGATAATCCTGAAGGTTGCACTGTCAAATGCTGTTTGCAGGCAGAAAAGGGAGGAGAGAAGGATATTTGAGAATCCTAGCACTTTTTTATGATACATACAAGAGGTATAAGGTTGCTGATATTTCACTGCAGTTGAATCTTAATGAAGAGAGAAATCCTTCCCTGGAGACCTCCCTACCTGCCTTCTGTACCACTTATGCTAATACCCTAATGAGACTGTTTCTGTAGCCACCAGTCTTCAAGCTCCTCTGACCCAGGTGATCACAATGCTTTACTGTGAGAACCTATCTTTCCCCAGACTAGAAGACAGAGCAGGAGCTCAAGCAAGTGGCTGAGTGCTCAGATGAGGACACGGGGCTGCTCCAAAGCCCTGGGACACCAAGTCACAGGCTCTTTATCTCATGGAGTCAGATTCTAAATGGCCCAAGTTAATTAGTCTTCAGTTTGTCTAGGTTACTTCCCTGAGATCACCAGGACATTCTTGGTGATGCCAGACCCGAGGTCATAACTGTTGTGCCCTAGATGCAGTGGGGCCCAGCCCCTGGAGATCTGGTTAGAGGTGACCTGAGACGGTGTCAGGAATGGTCCTCAACTTTGGCTCACAAAATAACGCCAATGCTCAGAGCCCCACCCACAGAGATCCTGATTGATTGAACTGGGGAGTGTCATTTAACTCCTGCGATGATATTCTACAGCAGCTGGAGTTGAGACCACTTGCTGATGCCTTCCCTGAGTCCCAGCATCTCACCATCCCAGCCAGGTTCCTGCGCTTTTAGGTGTATTTGTTCAGTTACCTCCCCAACCCCTGGAAAGCAGCTCCTTTTAGTGTCTCCATAGCAGCCCACTCAGGCAGTTCCTGTTATTCTACTGGAAGTTAATAAAAACTGGGGGCACAGGGGTTTCCAGGGAGGAAGAAGGCCTCGCACCCCTGGTTCCCTAATTCTCCTGTTCACCCCGCTTCCTCCTGGTTCCCCGCCTATGTTGAATGATACAAAGACTCTTAGTTTTTCTGCAGAATGCTGAGTTCCACATGGCCTGCGAGTCTCATCATCTTTCCCCAAGCTCTTATCCCTTATTTTTCCAACAAAATTCATACTCAGGAGAAATCTAGACAGCTGATGCATTACGTAATAATACCACACAGATACAAACATGTACATAATAGGATATTAATGCGATGCAATATTAATAGATATTATACATGCATTACGTACTGCCAGAGATACATGCACACACAGATACATTGATACACACAGATATTAATAGATGTACGGCCATGCATTAATAGATACATTGACAGGCACGGCATGCACGGCCATCGCACACAGACAAACACGCGGCTTTTCATTACGGTTTTTGCGGATATTGTTTGATTACCACCACAACATGTCTTCACGGATAACATGCAATACGCCACCTGTTGAGAACCATGATTATTTCACCATCCGAGCATAACATAACCGATAACCACTACTGATTATTCAAGATGATACATTACGCCATTTCATGTTGTTACCATGACGTACCATATCACGACAAAATCATTGATTATTGGTGGCATCATCATTGTTAATACGGCATCAATTTACTATAAGCGCACAGATACACATGCACATGCACACAGATATGTGCACACACAGATACAAACATGCACACACACAGATACACATATGCAACGCACACAGATACACATACATGCACACAGATACACACAGGCACACACATATATGCACACACAGATACACATGCACATGCACACAGATATGTGCACACACACAGATACAAACATGCACACACACAGATACACATATGCACATACACAGATACATACATGGACATGCACACACAAATACACACATGCACACACAGATACATACATGCACACATGCACACAGATACACACAGGCACACACACAGATACACACATGCACACACAGATACATACATGCACACATGCACACAGATACACACATGCACACACAGATACACACATGGACATGCACACAGACACC